>NC_044031.1:627349038-627649038 GCF_901765095.1 Microcaecilia unicolor
GGGGAGAGGGAGAGAACAGATCATTGGAGAGAGGGGGAGGCAGGGGAGAGAGGAGAATTGCTGGCCACAGTGGATGGAGGAGGGAGGCAGGGGAGAGAGAAGAGAATTGCGGACATGGATGGATGGAGGGGAGAGAAGGGGAGGCAGGGGGAGGAGAATTGCTGGACAGGAGGAGGGAGGGCAGGGGAGATGGAGATTGCTGGACATGGATGGATGGAGGAGAGGGCAGGGGAGAGAGAATTGTGGACATGGAGGATGGAGGGGAGGGGGAGAGAAGGGGAGGGCAGGGGAGAGAGAAGATTGCTAGACGGAGGGGAGGGCAGGGGAGAGAGGAGAATTGCTGGACTGGATGGATGAATGGGGGTAGGGAGAGAGGAAATTTGCTGGTATGGGTGGATGGAGGAGAGCAAAAATACAAATGGGGTTCACACTTTCCACAAAAACAAAACACCACAAGAAAAAATGGAAAAGAACCAAGTTCAAGAGATCAGTCCAAACACCAGGGTAAGATGCTCCAAACACAACTTTATTTGGACCCTACACGGTCCGTATTTCGGCTATAAAACGCCTTCAAGGGTCAATCGATGAGTGCTCAATTTTTTTATCGACTGACGATGGAGCGCGAATGATTATCTCTTGGTCAAGGAGGGTATGTTTCCAACTCGAACAAATTCAAAATGAAAATTTTGTTCGATTTGGAAACTATACCCTCCTTGACCAAGAGATAATTATTCATGCGCTCCATCGTCAGTCGATAAAAAAATTGAGCACTCATCGATTGAACCCTGATGAAGGCTTTTATAGCCGAAACACGGACCGTGTAGGGCCCAAATAAGTTGTGTTGGAGCACTTACCCTGGTGTTTGGACTGATCTCTTGAACTTGGTCTTTTCCTTTTTCTTGTGGCAGATGGAGGAGAGGGCAGGGGAGAATGGAGAGTTCCTGGACATAGATGGAGGGAGGGCAGGGGAGAGAGGAGAATTGCTGGACATGGATGGATAGAGGGTCAGGGGAGAGAGAGGAAATTTGCTGGATATGGATGGATGGAGGAGAGGGCAGGGGAGAATGGAGAGTTGTTAGATAAGGATGGATGGAGGGGAGGGAAGTCAGGAAGGAGATGCACATGGATGGAGGGGAGGGAAGAGAGGAGAAATGTTGGACAAGGATGTAGGGAAGGAAAGACAAAGGAAGGAGATGCACATGGATGGAGTGGAAGGGAGAGAGCAGAAATGCTGGACATGGATGGAGGGGAGAGAAGACAGAGGAAGTAGATGCACATGGATGGTGGGGAAATTGCTGAATTTAAGGGCTGGATTGGAACACTTTGAGGGCAGATGTTGAAAATGGAGAAAGGGTAGGGACAGGGCTACAGATGGTAGACAGGGCACATAAGGACACAGAAGGATGGTGGACATGGTGAGAGAAAAAATATCAAATGGAAAGAAGACACTGCATAAAACACTGGGACCAAAGCGAATAGAAAAACTAAATGATCAGACAACAAAGGTAGAAAAAGTATTTTATTCAGAATTTATTAATTGAATATGTCAGCTTTTGGAAATGTGCATCTGTGATATTTGCATGTAAGTTTCAATTTTTCTAGTATTGCTGCATGCTGAGTCTGACTTCTTGAGGTAACTTTCCAGTTCAGTATTTCATATCTGTTGTGTCATGTGTTTTTCATGTGTGATCAAGATGCAGTATTCTGCTAGCGTGTAGTATTTGCAGCCCTTTTTTTGTTGTTGTTTCACTAGGTTGTGTACTGGTGTTTTAGAGCCCGGTGTAATTATAGTGCTGCCTTTCCATGCATAAGGTTGTAGCTTGTCCTGTCCTTGGAATTAGTGCTGTTATGGTTTGGTAAGGTTATGAGTGTGTTTTTGCACAAGTTTGTGTATAGTGTTTTGCAGTGGAGAGATGTGTTGGCCTTACTGAGGTGGCACCAAAACATCAGAAAGAGTCTAGAGCCTAAATCATGACACACCTTATGAAGGATCTACATATGGTCGTTAATAAAAGGAGCTCATTGTGAACACTATCCACCCTAAAAGGGTGTTTTGGCTACTTGAGAATTGTGATGTTATGATCCCTTGTTTCATATTGTTGACTGTCTGCATTTTCCATATGTGTGGTATATTGGTGTATTAGGGTCTGCCCAGTGTAATATTTATGGTACAGTAAGGTTCTGAGTGTGTTTTTGCACAAAGTTGTGCATAGTGTTTTGCAGTTGAGCGATTGTGGTTAGTATATGCTTTGAGCAACCACTTTATTCTTTGACATATGATACATATCTAATATTCAATTTAATAAAAGGTATTAATTGTGACTATCTTATTTTTACTTTTTTTTCTGTGTGTTGTCAGACAATTATGGATGTAAGCTCCGCCCCTGACCCCACCCCTAATCCCACCCCTTTAGCCTTCCCAAACAGTTGGGCCACCGACCGCCTATGGTTAAGAGCAATAAGATCTTCATTTCATTCATTACAATATAGGATGTTGGTTCAGGCAGTGGTTTTGCCTCAATTGGACTATTGTAGCTCTTTATATATTGGGATTAATCACCAGCTTGTAAAAAGACTTCAACTGCTACAGAACTGCGTCGCAAGGATGATTTTCAGCTGTAAGAAATATAAGCGTATTACACAGGGGCATAGCCATGGGTAGGCCTGGGGGCCTCGGCCCACCCAGCAATGGTGCAACTCAACCAAACCGCGACTTCAGCTTTCCGTCCCCCAGCCGCCCGCCGGCGCGCCGCAGGTTTTGTTGCCTCCTTGCTCCCTCCCCTGTCATCCCCGTCCGGCAGTGGTGGAGCGTGCGGCGCCGGGGCCATCCGCACGCTGCTACGAGTGCTTCCTCTGCGTTGGCCCCGCCTCTTCGAAAGAGTATCAGAGAAGGTGAGGCCGGCCAGATGGAAGCAGTCATGTAGCGGCAGCGTGCTGACGGATGCGGCACCGTGCGGCTCCACTGCAGATATCTGGGGGGATGGAAAGGGAGGGAGGGCCTGCTGCGCGCCGGCGGTGCTTGGAAGTGGGAGAGAACAAAAATCGTGGCAGTGGGGGAGAGGGGAAAAGGTGCAGCATGTCAGCGGGTGGCTGGGGGGGAGGGGGGAGAGGGAAAAAGGTGCAGCATGCTGGTAGGTGGCTTGAGGGGTCAGGGAGAGAGGGAGAGACAGGAGCACTGGGGATGAGGGAGTGAGACAGGGTAGTGCTAGGGGGTGGAGGAATGGAGAGATGCTGCAAGGGGAAAGAGAGGGAATTGTTGGAGTGGGTGGGGGGGGGGTGGGATGGGATGGGGAGAGGGAGGGAAAGGCTGCATAGGAGTGGTAAAGCACCAGAGAGAAAAAAAGTGTTGGACGTGGAAGTGAAAGGAAAGGAGGGAGAGATGAGAGGGGAAATGTTGAACATGGCATTGAGGTGAGGGGAAGGAAGGATGGAGAGATGCTGTGTGTGTGTGTGGGGGGGGAGAGATGTTAGACCAGGAGCTCAAGGCAGGGAGAGGGAGAAAAGTTGGACATGAAGGTGCAGGAGAGGAGAGGAAAGGAGAGATGCACAAGCGGGGGAGGGGAGAAAGAAGGAGGTGGATCCAGGGAGAGAAGATGGGCAATGGATGGTAGGGAAGAGAAAGGGAAAAATGCTGAACAATGGGGGAGGGGAGAGAGATGGGACAGGAAGATGCTGGTGGTGGGAGGTAAAAGGGATAGGGAAATACAGGCTAGAGGTGAGGATGGGAGAAAGAGGGAACAGATGCTGGGCTGGAAGGGTGGAGGGAGGGAGACACTGGGAATGGGGAAAGCATGGGGGAGAGGCCCAGGGAGTGGAGATGGCAAGGAAATAAATGAGAGAACAGTGATTACAGAGGTAGAAGTATGGTAATGGTGGTAGATTGAAGATGGAAAGGAATGATAGGCTGGGAAGGAGAGGTGAATGGGAGACTAGTGGATGAAAGGAAATGGAAATTAATAGATATCTGAAAAGTAAAAAGAAGGAAAAGATTTAGAAAGAGGATGAAATTTGAGTGTACAGAGGCAGAAAAGAAAGAAAGGAAAGAGCTAAAATGGAAAGATCAATATTTCAGAGGCAGGGTAGTGTAGTGAGGAAATGAAATGACAGGAGAAAAAAGACAAATGGACAGCCACTTGAAGAATTAGCAGAAGACAGACAGGAAAGTGGGAAAGAGAAATTGGAACCAACATGATGGAAAAATAAAACCAGACAATAAAGGCAGAAAAATCATTTTAATTTGAATGTTTTAAATGGAATATGTTAGCTTTGGGAAACATGCATAGTGGATGTCTTTTTATTGTGTTAAGTAGAAAAGGAAATGCGCTTTTGTGTTTTTTTTTCTCCAGTGTTGCAGTGGATGCTGAGGTTCCCAGTTCAATTTTGTCTACATATTTTTATTTCTAATTTGTGATCCCTTGTTCTGTAATTTGTGAGGGTCTGTCAGTGTGACTGTAACGGCAGATGAAGAGATTGGAGAGGAGAGGAATTGGGGAGGGGCTTCTTTATTTTCTGCCCTGGTCACCAGCATGGTTAACAGCAGCCCTGAACCTTGCTGTGGCTAGTGGGGATCCCCAAGCCCTGCCAGCTGGGGATCTCTTCCGGGGCTGGCCGGAGCTGCCTTCCGCCGATTGGCATATGGGGGCAGCATCCTGGAGCCACTGACAACTAAGCATGTATGGGGTGCTGGCATCAGTGGCTCGAGGAGTTGCTACTGTCTGCGGGCTTGGCGGAGAGGAGTTCTGGCCATCTCTGGTGGAGGTCCCCAGCTGATGGATATTGGGGATCCTCATCAGCTAAAGTATTTATATTTTGAGTTGGGAAGTGCTGGGGGAGAGGGGGGGAGAGAGAAAATTTTGTGCCCAACCACTTTGTGCTCAGGCCCACCCAAAATTGGTTGTCTGGCTACGCCACTGGTATTACACCTTTGCTTAGAAACCTTCATTGGCTTCCTATTGCTGCTAGAGTTGATTTTAAGATGGTCTGCCTTACTCATAAGATTTTCTATGGTGCTAGTCCATTGGACCATAATGTTTTGGTTCAATATCCATCATTAAGTCGACTTACTTGAAGACAGTATTCTTTAAATCTAGTCCTTCCTTCAGTAACAAGATTCAACTTAAACATTTCTTTGACAGCTCCTTCAGCTATTTTGCTGTTAGGCTCTGAAATTCTATTCCAATTCAATTTCGAGGGATTTCAGATTATTATTTGTTTAGGAAGTCGCTGAAAACTTTTCTATTCAAGAAGTATTTTGATGTTGAGCTGCTTTGATCGATGGACACTAAATTCTACATCTGTGCTGATGATGCAACTACTCATACCAATTGAACCAGATCTACCCATAGCTCTAAGTAAACTGACTGCCTGCCTAATCACAATTCAGGACTGGGCAAAAAACAACAACCTGTACCTGAACCCAAGCAAAACAGAGATTCTTTGGCTATCTAACATGAGTGGACAAATACCTGACTTCAAAATACCTTTTGGAAAGTATGAACTCCCCCTAAAATCACAGGTCAGGAATCTTTGGATACTGCTAGACTCATCACTCACTCTGATCCCGCATATTCAAACAACCGTTAAAAATAGTCTCACTACGGCAGCTATGAAATCTCTCTATTACGCAGGCTTATTTTCAAAAGAGAAGGCGCCCATCTTTCGACACAAATCGGGAGATGAGCGTCCTTCTCATAGGGTCGCCCAAATCGGTATAATCGAAAGCCAATTTTGGGCATCCCCAACTGCTTTCCATCACGGGGACGACCAAAGTTCACGGGACTGTGTCGGAAGCATAGCGAAGGCGGGACTGGGGCTTGCTTAACACATGGATAATGGAAAAAAGAAGGGTGTCCCTGAGCACTTGGCTGACTTTACTTGGTACATTTTTTCTTGCGACCAAGCCTCAAAAGGTGCCCGATCTGACCAGATGACCACTGGAGGGAATTGGAGATGACCTCCCCTTACTCCCTCAGTGGTCAGTAACCCCCTCTCACCCTAAAAAAACTTTAAAAATATTTTTACCAGCCTCAAATGTCATACCCAGCTAACTGACAGCAGTATGCAGGTCCCTGGAGCAGTTTTAGTGGGTGCAGTGCACTTCAGGCAGGCGGACCCAGGCCCATCCCCCCTACCTGTTACACTTGTGGTGGTAAATGTGAGCCCTTCAAAACCCACCAGAAACCCACTGTACCCACATCTAGGCATCCCCCTTCACCCCTTAGGGCTATGGTAGTGTTGTGGAGTTGTGGGGAGTGGGTTTTGGAGGGGGGTTGGGGGGGCTTAGCACCCAAAGTAAGGGAGCTATGCACCTGGAAGCAATTTCCGAAGTCCACTGCAGTGCCCCCTAGGGTGCCCGCTTGGTGTCCTGGCATGTGAGGGGGAGCAGTGCACTATGAATACTGGCTCCTCCCATGACCAAAGGGCTTGGATTTGGTCGTTTCTGAGATGGGCGTCCTCAGTTTCCATTATCCCCGAAAACCGGGGACGACCATCTCTAAGATCGACCTAAATGTTGAGATTTGGGCATCCCCGACCATATTATCGAAACAAAAGATGGGCGCCCATCATGTTTCGATAATACGGGTTTCCCCGCCCCTTCGCCAGGACGTCCTACGAGGACGCCCTCAGGAAAGCTTGGGCGTCCCGTTCGATTATGCCCCTCATAGTAACATAGTAACTAGTTAATGATGGCAGATAAAGACCTGAATGATCCATCCAGTCTGCCCAACAAGATAACTCATTTTACATGGTATGTGATACTTTATATGTATATCTGAGTTTGATATGTCCTTGCCTTTCTCAGGGCGCAAAACGTAGAAGTCTGCCCAGTACTGTACTGTTCTTGTAGTAAGTTCTGAAGCTAACGTTGAAGCCCCTTAAAATTTACACTCCAGCCGATTCCTATCTAAGCTAAAAGCCCACCTTTTGATGCTGCTTTTAACTCCTAACCTTTGTTCACTTGTTCAGAACCCTTATTTTATCATCCTCACTTTAATATTCCATTATCTCTTGTTTGTTCTGTCTGTCTGTCCTAATTAGATTGTAAGCTCTGTCCAGCCATGGCCAGATCACAAATACCTGGCAGAATCTCAACAAGTAGCATGATTCCAAGCTTATCTCTAACAAATTTTACCACATCTTCTGTCAATGAGTTTCAGAGCTTAACTGTGCGTTAAATGTAATTGATGGCACTTCCCCTTATCCACTTACTTTTTGAAAAAGAGTAAACAGTTGATTCACATTTACTCATTCCATTCCAGTTTTGTAGACTCAGTCATATCTCCCTCAGCCATCTCTTCTCCAAGCTAAAAAGCTCTGACCTCTGTAGCTTTTCCTTATATGAGAGAGTTCCATTCTCTTCATTTTTTGGTTGTCTTTCTTTGTACCTTTTCTAATTCTGCTACATCTTATTTGAGATGATGTGACCAGAACTGCTGAGGGAGGGGGGGGGGGGGGGGGGGGGGGAGGGCAGGGGGCTGACAGAGCCTTGCAGGAAGTTTGGGTGTGACCGGTCTTTTTTCTGCTGACACAGCTGACCGTGTGAGCGGGAAAAGGGCCTTCGTTCTGACCCCTATGTCTGCGTCATTTTTTTTTTGGGGGGGGGGGGAGATTTCCCCCTCCCTCCCCAACTGCACCCATAACTGAAGGGCATAAACTTGACTACCATACAAGGCAAGCTCTTTGGAGCAGGGAATCTCTCTTTTTTATTTTATTATTATTACTACACACAACTCTCAAAAGCTATTCAGCAATGCAGTAATTTAGTCACAATTTAAAGATTCCTGATACAGCTTGCTTCTGTGTCTACAAGTGGAATAATGTTTTAGGTACATAGTGCTTTCAAAAAGACTATGTCTTACCTGAAATATGCAGCGTTTCTTGAACACTCCAAGCAGTCCTAGTTTAATACACAGCTTTCTCTACTGACCTGAGATTATGCACAGCAAGGTGAGCTTGGTCTGTGTGCACAGTTCCTGAGATAGGCACAGCTTCCTTGCAGTCTGCCTCTGCACAGCTCCGTGTATGACTGGAGATACTGTCATACTGTCAGGCCTGACTGGAGAAAAGGAGGAGAGATCAGAGCTGAGGGCAGGGCTCCCTGCTTCCTCCGTGCCCTGCAGCAGCTCACAGACAGGCAGAGCAGGAAAGGAAGCTCTCTGGACAGGGGATCCTCAACCCCTGAGAAAATACTGATGGTGAGAGTCCCTGAAGGAAAACCCCACCTCTCCCCTTACCCTCCAAGATCGGAATTGTTCTCTACACTCTTCTTCATTCTCCATCACACACCAAACTGTCCATCTCTTCCTCTCACTGCTCAAGTAAATTCTCCACTCTCCCTCTCTCTCTCCGCAATGAATATCTCTGGGACCTGGACTGCCCACTGTCAGAGATGACTTGGTCTGTTTCAGCTTGCCTTGTCTTATGTTCTGCACTCTCCCTGTCACTTTTCAACACCTCTCCCCCTCATGTCGCTCCACTTCTCATTCTTCAACAGCCATCTCGCTCTCAATTTCCCTGTACTCAGATGGGACAGAACCGGGGGCTCCTCAACCAGAAAAAAAAGGAGACACACCCAGGAGCCCCTGAACCAGGAAATGGGGCTCAAAGATCCTTTAAACCAGAAAGAAGGGTATTTCTGAAATCAACCCCAAGAGTGAAACACCGAGATAAGAACAGAATAAATTCGCAGCTGTGAGAGGAAGTAACAAAAGTGCAAGCTGAAATATTTGGTCAAATTATTTAGTTAAATAAACTACTTTCAAAGTTTATGTAATGCTATATTGGCTTTATACTAGCAGGAGGAAAGAAAAGTGAGAGATCAAGAGGCACTGAAGGGACCAGAGGAAAAAAACACCCATCCATACACAGCACTGTAGTAAGAAGAAAATTCTCACCTGGCACCAGATGGTAACAGGTGTCCCTGGGCAATCCAAAACAGTCCAATTCAAAGGTTCCAGATTCCCATCCACTAACATTGGTAGCAAATTAAATAACCAGATCCTATAGCAATTTAGGAAACTGTTTATTGGTATCAGCACTGAGAGACGGGATTCACAATCAGATTCTCTGTCTGAATTATAAAGCTTTGTGCTTTACCTTATATAGTGTTACAATATTTTGAATTCATAACTACAATCCAGGATAATACATACGTGATTCGTTAGTGCATGCATGTAATACTGATTAGTAACATAACATTTGATAATCTTGTTAACCATCCCTCACTAATGAGTGATGCCCTATAGCACTACTTATTTTGACAGAAGACGCATAAAAGGATACAAGGCAGACATGCGTGGTTAACAGAATTCGATCAGGAGGTAACTCAAAAAGGCCACTGTCTGGGCACGGAACAGTGCACACAGACAGGACCTTCCCTTGCTGTGCACATATCAGGACAGTAGAGAAAGCTGTGAATTAAATCAGGACTGCTTGGAGTGTGCTGGAAACGCTGCAGATTCAGGTAAGACAGATTCTTTTTGAAAGCACTATGGCCTGGGAGGATATACAAGAAGCAGAAAGGCAGTGGTCTAGGCTGAAAGGAGCTATTGTGACAAAGCTATCACTTGGGGCCCCCACAGAGAAGCAACTAATCTCTGAATTACAGTTCCCAGAAGCCCTTGAAGCAGGAGAGAGGAGTGTACCCTAAAGGGTGGAACGGATTTCCAACCCCAGCAGGGGGAGCAGTGGCTCAGTGCTGGAGAGCCAGTTACTCCCTTCCCCACTAGAGGGAGAAGGGGAGGTGAAGCTCAGTCCCTTAGCTGCATTGCCGGTATATAATTCCCATCCAGCTATGAGAGAGGGAGAGATTGCCGGGTGGCTCCCAGCCACCAGGAAGGAGAGGAAACTGATGGAAAGAGAAGCTGCCATGGAGTAGGTGGAGGACGGAAAGGGCCTGCCACTGGAGTTTCCATGGGGGGGAAGAGTAAGCTGCCATGGATTGTGAGAATGTAAAGGTAGCCCTGTCCAGCACATGAAGGCAGTGTGAGAGGCCACAGTGGTGTGGTGCTGTGAGGTAGGAGGAAAGCTGCCAGCCCTGTTTGGTACAGGGTCCTCCGGGGTGCTGTGAAGAGGACAGGGGACATTAAGTAGTGGTTTCCTTTGAAGAGACTGTTTGGGAAAGGGGTTGAATTATTGGGATGTATAGAACAGCAGGCTGAACTTTGACTGAGCCCTTCTGAGGGAGAGGGGAGATAGTGCAAAGGAAGTGGGCCTGAACTGTTAAGGAACTGAATGTTGGCTGGAGTTTGGACCTGGCCTGAACCCTGTTTGTGAACTGCATTTCAATTTTGAGAGTGGAACTGAATTGAGAACAGTGGTGTGGTGAGGGCGGTCTGCCCCGGGTGCACGCTGCTAGAGGATGCAAAGAGGCAGCCGCACGCCTGTCTGCTCCGCTGGTTCCCTGCTCCCTCTGCTCCAGAACAGGTTACTTCCTGTTTCCGTGGCAGAGGGAGCAGGGAGCCAGTGGAGCCAACAGGCGTGCGGCTGCTCTCTGCACCCTCCAGCAGCCAAGAATGCACCCACGGGGGGGGGGCTTGATATGCCTGGGAGGGGGGTGTCATTGCGCCAGGGGGGGTGTCATGCTGCACCCTGGGGGGACGGACACCGCTGCACCCGGGGGGGGGGGGGGGGGGTGCACAGCAGCGATCTGCCCAAGGTGGCAGCTGACCTAGGATCGCCACTGATTGAGAATAAAGCACTTTGGTCTTAAGTCCATTGGCAGTCTGGTTCTTTGCTGGAAACCTGTGAGCCTAACAGGGCTGCCGGCCCCAACCCAGAGTGGAGGAAGCGGACCCCTTTACACTATACATATGGGCTACTAGTGTAATATATGGTAACATATATTAAATGTTTTTCCTAGGGCACTGGGTGGGGGCTGTTCCAGGGTTTTGATGGATGCTGCTGGCTGGAAAAGGTTTAAAGTTAGTTTGGAAATTATTAAGGGAGTTAGGTGAAGTGTGAGATGTTTCTAAATATGGTTTTATTTTACAAGGAATAACCCATGATTAGTGGGGATTGTACTATAAAATGTTCCTTGCTGTTTTGGGTACAAGTCAGATTAAAATTGAATTTAAAATGCTCTATATAGGAAGTTTTGCAGTAACTTTTATGGGGGGAAGGGACAGCCAAGATTCTAAACAGATCAGAGAAAAAAAAGCCAGTCTTTAGCTGACAAGCTGATTGGTTGAGTGATGTCAGATTTCTTCTAGGGGGGGGGGGGTTGAGTTGCCAGGGAGACTGCTGAGTTAACTGAAGACAAAGCAGGGAATGACTGGGAGAGAAACGTTTGCTGAGTGTGTGAAATGTAAGAAATAAAAGTATATTTTATGAGTTTAAAGTGAAATGTGACATTGAAAAAGGGTACTTTGATATTGAAAGTGAGCTGAGGTGAGTGTGAAGGGTGTGTCAGAGATAGAACCTGGGTTCCAAGAGATAAAAAGTGAGTTACAATTTTGTGGAATGAGAGTCTGTATGCTAAGGTATTAAGTGGACACATGGCTGCCTACTCTTTTTAGAATAGGGACAAACAGTTGAGACACAGGAGTGTGGGAGACTGTGATTTCTGCTGGTAGTTATCCTAAGTGAGAGAAACTATAAGGGTGTCAGGGAAAGAAATGTGCTAGAATTTAAAGGGGGATTAAGGGGAAATTGAAGGTGAATCTGTTATTTGGAGAAAGAAACAATTAGGCTGTGTCTGTGGAAAAGGTGTGTTGTTTGTGAGTGCTCTGAGTTCAGTACAAGGTTGTCAGGTGGCAGATTAAGCACTGCTTCTGTATGAATGTGCAGTATTCTCCAGATTGATCTGATCGCTGTGCAGGAAAATGTTAAGTTTTTATGTGACGTCTGTGAGATGGAATGTTGAATCACCATTTGAATATGGAATGTGTTACTGTGTGAGATCCCTGAATGGAGTGTAAAAGCTTCTGGCCGCCTTAAAGAATAGGGAATTAACAGTGAGAAATAGGTTTTGAAGTGAGTACTCCTGTAACTTATTTTATTTCAATTAGAGAGTGTGGCCACAGTATTGAGAACTGATTAATTCTCACCAGAGTGGAGTCAGGTCCTGAACAAGCTCAGGGAATTTTAAGATTTTGCTTCCCTGATTATTTTCTTTATAAGCGAGGTTTAGGAAGAAGAAATCTGGGGGAGTCATCCTCTGAAGGGTTCCAGATGAGCTCCAACGCAAGAAAGACATCACCTAAATAAATTCAACTACAGCTAAGTGACATTGCCAAAGGTTTTGAAAGGAATATATTATTTTTTCACAACATCTTAAGGGAAAACTAAAGAACAGAACAACATCAAATATAAAAAAAATCCATGTTTTCCTGACTTGCCTAGTGTTCTGGGTTCAAGTGA
The DNA here is from genome assembly GCF_901765095.1 of Microcaecilia unicolor. Lineage (NCBI taxonomy): Eukaryota > Metazoa > Chordata > Amphibia > Gymnophiona > Siphonopidae > Microcaecilia > Microcaecilia unicolor. The sequence goes on from NC_044031.1 coordinate 627,361,399, forward strand.
GATCCTTGCACAAATATCCATAATACCCATAAAGACTAAAATTCTGACATCAATAGCAAGGAAAGAGTATTAAAACAAATATCTGATTTGATTAAAAGACAATTTAAATTTTATCTGAAAAGGTTCTTTTCTGCCTTTTTAGGTGATTTTGTTGAAAGAAACAGAAAAAGTTATGGGTGTACATGTAGTTCTACATTTGAATGTTGAATATGTTATTGCAGTTCTATTAAGCCACACACTAATTGTGAATTTGAGTTTATTTGAATGAAAATTTGTTTGCATTTGTATTCAATAAAGAAAAAGATATTTTGCAAATCTGAAGGTGCGGTTCTTCCAGTTCAGGAACAAATCCTAAATTTAGCTCTTTTCCTCCTTTATTCTTTGAGAGTAAAGGACGAGGTTAGTTTATTTGTTCCACTCCCTCGGCTGTGAGTGTTTGTTCCCTGGATATTCACCACGACTACAAACATCAGGTATCTGGGAGCACATCACTACAGTCCAGCCGAGAGGGGTGGTAACACTAGCCTCTATGTAAGGAGAGTAAATAAAAGCAAGAGAAAAAGGAAAACAATATGGTTTTCCAAGCAAGTGGCTGAGAAAATAAAGGCTAAAGAGTTGGAGTTCATGAAATACAGGAAAACTCAAGTAGAGGAATACAGAGAGGAATACCGGATGAAAGAAGCCAAGAGAGATATACGTCTGGTGAAAGCACAAGCGGAAGAACAAATGGCTAGAAATGTAAGAAGGGCGACAATAATTTTTTCAGGTATATTAGTGAAAGGAGGAAGATTAAAGATGGAACTTTGAGACTGAAAGATGATGTGAACTGCTATGTGGAGAATGATGAGGAAAAAGCAAATGTATTAAACAAATACAGTGCACTCCATTTAAGTGCACGTCGGATAAGCGCATGCTCTGTTTAACTGTATGCCGTACTTCGGTCCCGTTTTTGGCACCATCAATTTCTACGGGGACAAACTTCGGTTTATCGCACCACTGATAAGTGCAAGATTCGCTTATATGCATGGTTCAAGACCGCTCCTCTGCAGGAAAGACTCTGCATAAGCGCGCGCATGGAATATGGAAGCCGATTGGTGCGTGACAACCAACAAGATTTCAAATTTACTGCCTCTTTAACTGCCACAGGCAGAACAAGTGAAGGAATGTTGTTAGAGCGTACACGGGGGTCGTCGTCGTCGCAGCGGAACTGTAAGACTTTAACACTGGCTGAAACGAATAGAAGTTCTTAACAAATTAGAAACAAACAAAGTCAAGCATCTATTGCTAAAGAATATGGTGTCAATCCCAGTCAAATTTCACTGTGTCTTGAAGCAGAAAGACCAGCTTCTGGAAGACTGGCAAAACAATACAAATCCACACAGGAAACAAAAACGGGCTGGAAAAGCTGAGGAGGTAGAAGATGCTCTTCTTCGGTGGTTTTCTTGAGTCAGGAGCAGACAGTTTCCTGTCAGTGGTCCACTGCTTATGGAGAACGCTAACCAGCTAGCTGAAAGTCTTGGACTAACTGAATTCAAAGCCACTGTTGGATGGTTGGAAAGATGGAAGGAGAGGAACAGCATAAAATTCAAGAAACAGCATGGTGAAAACAAGACGCTGATGACTTTGGTGCTGAAAATTGGGTTGTTTCAGTTCTTCCTACCATCTTGAACGAGTTTGCACCTCGTGACATTTCAGTGCTGATGAAAATGGTCTCTACTGGCGAGCGATTCCTGATGGAACACTTGCATTCAAACATGCCGAAACTACTGGAAGTAAAACATCGAAGGACCGACTGACGATCCTCCTTTGCTGCAATATGGATGGGAGTGAGAAGTTGGAACCCCTCATAATTGGAAAGAACGTCTCTTACCAGAAATTAGATCTGCTTAATTCTCCGTAATTATTTTCAACATGAAGAAACATTTTATTTGCAAACTCAGGGTGTGGCAATGGGGCTACAGTAGCCCCCTCTGTGGCATGCTTATACATGTCGCATTATGAGGATTTACATGTTTACAACTCACCATACATGACAAATATCATTACATGGAAAAGATATATAGACAATGTGTTTCTTATATGGAGGGGCGACAAAGATTTACTGGCACAGTTTTGTGAACACCTCAATAACTGTGATCCCAACATTAAATTCAACATCAACATAGGGACACATAAGGTCAATTTTTTGGATATCCAAATAACTTTTCAAGATGGCACATTCCATACCCAGCTGTATCACAAACCAACAGATACAAATTCAATATTACACTACACCAGTTTTCATCCGATAGCACAAAAAGAAGCTATCCCGACAGGGCAGTTCTTGAGAGTGAGGAAACTATGTGACTCCAAAACAGATTATCTTATCACTCAGAAATACTGAGGGATAGATTTATACGGAGAGGATACTCCAGGAAAATCATGAAGAGGGCACATAAGAGAGCCACTAACAGCCATAGGCAATGGCTGTTACAACCCCGAAATGACAATAGAATACAAACTGAAGTCTTGACATGTGTTCTACCTTTCTCACCCATGGCTACTCAAATTAAACAAATCATAAAGAAGCATTGGCCGATCATGCAACTGCATGGGATACAACTGGACCCTCGATTTGCATACACGAGATCCCAAAATTTAAGGCAAATATGAACAGCGATATCTAGAGGGAGGAGAGAGAGGACATAATAAATGTAATAGATGTGCATACTGTCGATTTGCATGGGTCACCGATACAGTTGCACACTCTGTCACAGGCTATATGATAAACTTGCGAGATAAGACCAATTGTGATTCTATGCAAGTAATCTACGGAATTAAATGCCCATGCGAGAGGTGGTATATCGGCCAAACAAAGCGGAAAATCAAACAAAGAATAGGAGAACATTTAAGCAATTTACGTACCCATAAGAAGGATACACCGCTAGTACATCATTGGGAAGAGACAGGCCATCAAGAAGCAGACCTCCGATTTGTAGTTGTGTTTCAATTTCACCACCGCCAAGGTGGTAACATTGTTTCCAGTCTTTTGAAAAAAGAGGCACAATATATCTTTAAATGGCAGACCACACACCCGAGGGGATTGAATAAAGCCATTGATTGGTGGGTGGTAGCACAAGTGTAGAACCCCCAGGGGAGGTGGGAAAATAAAAAGGGAGTGCGCATGCACCGGCATCTTCTTGCCTGATAGGGGTTGAGGTTTAACTGATCATCACCAGACAGTCTCCAACATATGTAAGCAAAAACTTTGTGTTACAATATTCAAGTTGAGAAATAGTGAGTTTGAAATAAGATAATCCATGATAATGATATGAGGTGACTCAATTTAATTTTACTTGTTATAGGTTGGAATACCCGTTCTGACAACGCTTTATACGAAACATGCAGGCATGTTGAGAACGATAAGCCAGGGCTAAGAGAGCCCTATACACGCAAGAAAAAAAGAAAGAAAGAAACTAAGAAAGGGCAGCTATCCAGAGCACACCCGATACCCCTAGTGTATCATTACGGGCACCGATAAGATAAGTAATTCAATCTGAACTAATAGATCTGAGGTTGTACCGTATACATTTTGTTATGCACAAATAGGAAGGTAGGTAGTGACCTATAGTGCAATGATGGACGGGTACTTGTGCGCTGGTATAATAAGCTGCTGAATAGCTTAAAGACAGGCACAGATCACTGAGCACAATCATATCACATTGTATCACACTAAAGTATACGATTGAATCACATACATTTTAAATTTGTAGGTTTCTAAGTTACTAGGAGTTAAAATTTAATGCCAAGAAGTGTAAAGTGATGTACTTATAGTAGATGACGACAGAGAAAGACCTGTACGGCCCATCCAGTCTGCCCAACAAGATAAACTCATATGTTCTACTTTATGTGTATACCTGACCTTGATTTGCATCTGCCATTTTCAGGGCACAGACCGTAGAAGTCTGCCCAGCACTAGCCCCGCCTCCCAACCACTAGCCCCGCCTCCCACCACCGGCTCTGCCACCCAATCTCGGCTAAGCTTCTGAGGATCCATTCCTTCTGAACAGGAGTCGTTTATGTTTATCCCACGCATTTTTGAATTCTGTTACCGTTTTCATCTTCACCACCTCCCGCGGGAGGGCATTCCAAGTATCCACCGCTTTCTCCGTGAAAAAATACTTCCTGACATTTTTCTTGAGTCTGCCCCCCTTCAATCTCATTTCATGCCCTCTAGTTCTACCGCCTTCCCATCTACGGAAAAGGTTCGTTTGCGGATTAATACCTTTCAAATATTTGAATGTCTGTATCATATCACCTCTGTTTCTTCTTTCCTCCAGGGTATACTTGTTCAGGTCAGCAAGTCTCTCCTCATACGTCTTGTAATGCAAATCCCATACCATTTTTGTAGCTTTTCTTTGCACCGCTTCAATTCTTTTTACATCCTTAGCAAGATATGGCCTCCAAAACTGAACACAATACTCTAGGTGGGGCTTCACTAACGTCTTATACAGGGGCATCAACACCTCCTTTCATCTGCTGGTCACACCTCTCTCTATACAGCCTAGCTACCTTCTAGCTATGGCCACCGCCTTGTCACACTCAGATACTATCACCCCAAGATCCCTCTCCCCGTCTGTACATATCAGACTCTCACCGCCTAACACATACATCTCCCGTGGATTTCTATTCCCTAAGTGCATCACTTTGCATTTCTTCGCATTGAATTTTAATTGCCAAACCTTAGACCATTCTTCTAGCTTCTGCAGATCCTTTTTCATGTTTTCCACTCTCTCCTGGGTGTCCACTCTGTTACAAATCTTAGTATCATCTGCAAAAAGGCAAACTTTACCTTTTAACCCTTCGGCAATGTCACTCACAAATATATTGAACAGAATCGGCCCCAGCACCGATCCCTGAGGCACTCCACTACTCACCTTTCCCTCATCCGAGCGAATTCCATTAACCACCACCCTCTGGCCTCTGTCCGTCAACCAGTTCCTAATCCAGTTCACAACATCGGGTCCTATCTTCAGCCTGTCAGTTTATTCAAGATCCTCCTCTGGGGAACCATGTCAAAAGCTTTTCTGAAATCTAAGTAGATTACGTCTATAGCACGTCCATGATTCAATTCTCCTGTCACCCAGTCAAATAATTGGGGTGCAGAAATCTAAAAAAGAGATACCAATTAGGAAGAGAGAGATTGGTAATCTCGACTCAGGAGAGAGACCTTGGGGTGATGGTGTCCGAGGATCTGAAGGTGAAGAAACAATGCGACAAGGTGGTGGCCCTGGCCAGAAGGATGCTAGGCTGCATAGAGAGGGGTATAACCAGAAGAAGAAAGGAGGTGTTGATGCCCCTCTACAAGTTGTTAGTGAGGCCCCACTTGGCACTTGGAGTATTGTGTTCATTTTTGGAAGTCATATCTTGCTGAGGATGTAAAAAGACTTGAAGCAGTGCAAAGAAAAGCTACAAAAATGTTATGGGATTTGCGTTGCTAGAGTATGAGGAGAGATACCCTCAAGGAAAGAAGAAACAGGGGCGATATGATACAGACATTCAAATATTTGAAAGGCATTAATCCGCAAACAAACCTTTTCCGGAGACAGGAAGGCAGTAGAACTAGAGGACATGAATTGAGGTTGAAGGGTGGCAGACTCAAGAATAATGTCAGGAAGTATTTTTTCACGGAGAGGGTGGTAGATACTTAGAATGCCTCTCCTTGGGAGGTGGTGGAGATGAAATTGGTAACGGAATTCAAAACTATGTGGGATAAACACAAAGGAATCCTGTCTAGAAGGAATGGATCCACAGTAGCTTAGTGGAGATTGGATGGCAACACCGGTAATTGGGAAGCAAAGCCAGTGCTGGGCAGACTTCTACAGTCTGTGCCCTGAAAATGGCAAGGACAAATCAAGGTCTGAAATATATATAAAGTATCACATACAATGAGTTTATCTTGTTGGGCAGACTGGATGAACCGTACAGGTCTTTATCTGCCATCATCTATAATGTTACTATGTAACTACCCAATGGAAGAGTGACAATATCAGGAACAGCAAATCCAGGGTTACTAAACCATAAGGTTTTCTTTTTGTTGGTATTCTGCTTTAATTTGTTACTCAAAGCATAATCATGGACCTTCTGCATGCAAAATGTTAATTTCTTAATAGCGTCTGTAAAATTCTCAGCTACTGGATATAACAGAAAAATAGCATCCACATATGAGAAAAGTAACTTATCTGCTTTTAGATTGATGGCACCCAATGAGGACATAAACAGATTGAAAAGCATAAGGGAAAGCAGCAACCCTTGCGGAACACCGCATCCTGGAAACAAGTACTGAGAAAAAAAGTTATTTTTTCTAACACAATAGCTCTGATTGATTAAGAATTCAAGGAACCAACTAAAAACTGTCCCAGTGAAGCAAATACCACTCGTTTTCAATAAGAGGCCCTCCGAAGGGACACCACCTTGTAAGTGGTGGAGGGGCTTCTGTGTTTCAATGACTCAGAGGGCTATGCTGAAGGGTTACCCATATCAGACAGGCCTCTGAGGAGAAACCAGACAAAGAGTGTCCCAAATTAGGGAGAGGGGAAAGATGGTGACCTGAAGCTCGTACACTCAACGGCCCAGCTGTCCTCTGAAGTTCAGTTTTTGTTCACTTGAAATTTCCTCTCTGCATTGTAGTTGCCTTAACAGAGGAAGGGGACAATAGGGGGTCAGCCGCCGATGACCAGCGTTTTGTCCCCTGTGCAGCAAGTGTGGGACCGCTGTGTGACGAGCTGCCCATAGATGACTGGGTTGATGAGTCCTTTGATTAGCGCCGACGAAGGAGCGTCGATGCTCTTGGACCTGGAAACAACTTCATCGCTCAAAAATCATTTAACCACCATGCCCAAAGGAGTGGAGGAGTGAGTCAGGAGTGTATGCTGAAACGGAAGTCGTTTACAGCTGAACCTGTGTCGGCGGTGCTATTCCTAAACCCTTAAGAGTTATCAGCTTGGAGTTTTTGGCTCCCGTGGAGGTTGCATTGAATGTCATCTGGAGGGTGCTCCAGGACCTGACGGTGGTAGAGAATGACTTTGCTTCAGATATAGTCTTGTTAATGAGCCACATGGATAATCTAATCGAATCCTTTGAGAATATACAGCAAATGAAGTTCTACTGAAGTAGGAAACGGTTAAGATTTGAAAATGATAAAAGACCAGAAAAAATTTGAACAAAATGAATATTGTTGCAGATGATTAATATCGAGATTGTTGTTTTCCCAGAGTTCCGGGTATGACTCCTAATGTTTTTTTTTCCTCTGAAATGATTCCAATTAATATATTAATTCAAAAGGAGTGGAGCCTGTGAAACTGGGATTATTTTAATCAGTGGAAATTGGATTGGAGATTCAAGGATTTGTATTGTTAAACAATTTCTGGTTTTAAAAGGGAAAAAAAATGAAATTAGGTGTATTACTTTCACTAATATTGGACAATAAGTATCTTTCCAATGAAATTGATGGACTATGCACCGTTATGGTCTTGAAGAAACCAACCAGATGATCAATATGGAATAATGATTTAGATAAATAATAACTGGGGATAATCAGGTTAATACCATGTTTTCTTTGTTTGCTGTTGCTTAAATTGATCTCCTTGTCTTGTTTCACTCTCCCTATTTATTTTGTGGTCTAAGAAAGAGAAAGATTGTATAAAATCCATTTATCTTGTTGAGATTGTTTTCTTCTAATATTGTTTTAATGTACAATCATCTCTGTTTTACTGTTTTGCAAGTGATCCTTGTAAAATGAAAAAATTATAAATAAATGATTAAAAAAAAAAAAAGAGGCCATGGTCTACGGCATCAAAGGCTGCAGAGATGACAAATTGAAGTAAAATAATTTGTTGGCCCAATCATAACTGACTGTTTACATAAGATGTGAGAATTAATAATGTTTCCATACTGTGCACCAGATGAAAACTGAACTGAGAAAAATGCAACATGAAAATCTGTCCAAATAAGTTGCTGTTATAGAAATATTTTTCCTGGTTACAGCTCACACTGGTTGTTAGGTATTTTACATAAGACATCCCCATTATTTACATAACTTCTACTGACCATCTCATTTAATCTCTGAGCACATCCTTCCCCCCCCCCCCACCCTCTCCTTACATGACCTTCAGTGAGGAACACTGAATGCTTCTACTGTACTCTCCCAACATTTCTTAGAAAATAAGAAACATAAGACCTCTATGTTTGATTTTCAAGGTCCTCAGACAAAATGGACCAGAGTACTTAAAGAATAAATTAGTCCTTTACACACCTTGAGACCTCTAAGGTTCTCTCAAGGATCATTACTATCTGTACCCTCGAAGAAATTGTACAATGTGATACCCGCCAGCGAGCCTTCTCAGGAACAGGTTTTGCCATTCTCATAATAACTGGAGAAGGAATGAGAGCTCTGGTAGGATTGGAACTTAGAGCAGGAAAGCATCTGCCAGGGTGTGACCCAGTGAGGTGCACTCGTGGAAGGAGGACAGCCCTAAAGGGGTATGTGTCTGATGGAAGAGGAGAGATTGGGAGCAGGAGAAATATAGCCCTTGTAAACTGACATCTGGTTACCAGGATAGCCATGGATAGGAGGATTTGTCTATATGTAAATAGCCCAGATTTAAGAATTCCCTGTTCATATACCTACGAGAAAGGATCAAGGGTCCATGGGGTCCGCCAGTCATCAATAGTCTCAACACTAAAACTGTTTGAAAGTTGGAAACATTTGGATTGTATTGAAAGAAGATTCAAGTTACTAACTGCCTGTTGCAGCCAAGTTCAATAAAAGTTAAGTTGGTTTATAAAATCTCTTGAAGTGCAGAATGGTTCCTGGACTGAATAGCGGGGCAGAACCCTGCCTGGTAAAGTGTCTCTCAAGCCTGGACCATTTGTCTACCCCCAGTTCAACTGGAGACTGATTGCACATGTGAGTAGGGTGAGAACAGCCTAAATGTGCAATGACTGTTTTATAGACCCTGGACCAGAGCTAGAACCGTGGGGAAACCCGGGCTACAAGGAAAATCCCACTTGCTAGTGCTTCTTTTCCCCAGATGGAGGCGCCAAGCGAGTAAGATAGTGGGACCGACGGAGACTACCTTCGGGAGGCTCCAGCCAGGTTGCACCCTGAATCCAGAAACGCCCAGGTCAGGGGCATTATCTATCTATCTATCTATCTATCTATCTTGAACAGCCTAAGCAATACTGAAAAGACCACATATTTTTAATTATCTCAGACAAAATGTAAATTAAAGACAGGACCTTGAATCCTATTCTAAAGGACCTGTTGTTGTGTCCTTAGAATATGTGTCAAAATAATTGCTACCATTTCGTTGGGGAAACAAACTTTATTCAAAATCCAATTGAAAAAAAGACAGCAGCCAGTTTATATGCTCTACACACACAAATAAGCTTTTTCTATATGAATATAACATTACTTTCCACACTGTAAAAGAGAAGCAAAAACCCAAGTTTTACTAAGATGCCGAAGGAGGACAGAGGGAAGGAGAGGGGCTGCTTGGAAGATATACAGCTTCCAGATCAAAGCATATTTGTTTATTCAGCAATGAAACATGTGTCTGTCAGCAGAGCCAACACATTTCCTCTCAGTCCACTGCTGATGAAAGAGTTCAAATATCACCTTAATCATGTGTTCATGTTCCTTGCTCAGAAAATTACAAGATTTTCTTTTATATGGAGGAATCTTATTTGAGAAGCCAGACACTCTTATGACTGCCTTGAAGAGTCTCTGTATATTGCTGCAAAATGGCAATTTGCAACACCCCCTCCCTTCCCCCCCCCCCCTGCATTTTACTCGCTTTATTTTTCTGACTACTCTGCCCTTCCTGTACTGTATTGCTCAATAAGCTATTTCCAGTCATAAAGCTCACTGAACCACATCTCTATGATATTAACAGAATACAGGAACAGCCTAGCAATTAGGGCAGTGGGCTCAGTACCAAGGAAACCAGGGTCCAAGTCCCACTGACAAGCCTTTTGATTTTCAGGAAGTAACTCAAGCCCTTACCTCGGGTGCAAAGTCCTCTGGAGAAATGCCTTGCGCACCTGAATGTAATTAGCCTTAAACTACTACTGAAAAAGGCAGGAGTTGATGCCAGAATCCCTTCCCTTCCCTGTCTCTCCCACTGAGGCCTCCATGTCAGAAAGGTCTGAGGTCCCACACTGAATAACGCGCTCTGGAAGTAGACAGGGTACATATTCATGAGGAAGCAGCTCACTCCTTGTTTAAGCAACAACCTCCTGGGACAGGACTGGCAAGCGCTAGGAGGTCTTTGGTCCCAGGGAGCACTCAGTCCTCTTGCTCACCAGTCCAAAATTTTGTCCTGAACCAATAAAAGCTTACTTAAAGTCTTTAAATCCTGGAACAGCTTGACAATTAATGTAGAATGTAAAATATAAGGTTAAAGTTTATTGCTCCTTCACATCCACTTCTTCCCAGCTCTGAAGATACAGACTAATATACAGTGTTACATAAGAATAGCCATACTGGGTCAGACAAATGGTCCATCTAGCCCAGTATCCTGCATCCAGCAGTGGCTAATCCAGGTCACAAGTACCTGGCAGAAACTCAAATAGTAACAACATTCCCTGCTACCAATCCCACAGCAAGCAGTGGCTTCCCCCATGACTATCTCAATAGCAGACTATGGGCGCTGATTTTTTTTTTTTAAACGTTCCAGAGGTGATCTAGGAAATTATAGACTGGTGAGCCTGACATTGGTGCTGGGCAAAATGGTAGAGACTATTACAGAGCATATTCAAAAGCATGGATTAATGAGACAAAGCCAACGTAAATTTAGTGAAGGGAAATCTTGCTTCCCCAATCTACTACATTTCTTTGAAGGGGTGAACAAACATATGGATAAATGTGAGCTGGCTGATATTTTGTATCTGGATTTTCAAAAGGCATTTGACAAAGTACCTCATGAAAGACTCCAGAGGAAATTGGAGAGTAATTGGATAGGAGATAGTGTTCTATTGTGGATTAACAACTGATTACAAGATAGAGAGTAGGGTTAAATGGTCAGTATCCTCAATGGAGAAGGGTAGATAGTGGATGTGTGCTGGGACTGCTACTTTTTAACATATTTATAAATGATCTAGAGATGGGAGTAATTAGTGAGGTAATTAAATTTGCTAACAACACAAAGTTATTCAAAGTTGTTAAATCATAAAAGGATTATGAAAAATTACAAGATGATCTTACAAGACTGGGAGACTGGGAATCCAAATGGCAGATGATGTTTAATGTGAGCAAGTGCAAAGTGATGCATGTGGGAAACAGGAACCCGAACTATAGCTACGAGATGCAAAGTTCCACATTAGGGGTCACCGACCAGGAAAGGGATCTAGGTGTCATCGTTGATGATACATTGAAACCCTCTGCTCAGTGTGCGGCAGCAGCTAAGAAAGCAAATACAATGTTAGGTATTATTAGGAAAGGAATGGAAAACAAAAATGAGGACATTATAACACTTTTGTATCGTTCCCACCTCGAATACTGTGTGCCATTCTGGTCCCACATCTGAAAAAAAGATATAGTTGAATTAGAAAAGGTATAGAGAAGGGTGATGAAAAAGATAAAGGGGATGGGACAACTTCCTTATGAGGAAAGGCCAGTGCTTTTTTTGTGCCTGTACGCAATGGTACGGCGTACCGGCACCTTTTTTTTGCCCCCCCCCCCTCCCAGAGACCCCGCCCTCCCGGCAAGTCCTGCACTTCCTCTGTCCCGCATCCGCAATCTTTCCCAGACCCCACTGCCCCTCCCATCCTGTCTTATCCCATCTCTTTCTGCCCCTTTCAAACACTCACCTTGCAGCACAATATCCCTCCCGTTCCACTTTACTTGCTCTGCGCTAATAAACAAGCATGGCAGAAGCGCGGGACCGTGGCTCTCTGCCAGCCACTACTGCTTCTTGTGCGAGGTTAACTTCCGGGTCGGCACAGGAAGCAGTAGCGGCAGGCAGAGAGCCACGGTCCCGCGCTTCTGCCATGCTTGTTTATTAGCGCAGAGCAAGCAAAGTGGAACGGGAGGGATATTGTGCTGCAAGGTGGGTGGATGAAAGGGGCAGAAAGAGATGGGATAAGAGTCAGACAGGATGGGAGGGGCAGTGGGGTCCAGGAAAGATTGCGGATGCAGGACAGAGGAAGTGCAGGACTCGCCGGGGGGGGGGGGGGGGGCAGGGGAGATGACCTGCAATGTTCACCTTGCTTGATAACCTGAAAAGATGGCACTTCCAAAAGGTTAGGGAGGGGGGCTCAGATGGGAGGAGGGGGGCTCAGATGGGTGTGGGTGGCTGGAGGGAGGAGGAGCAGGGGAACGAGGAGAGTCGCTGGACATGGGTGGAGGACAGGGGGGGTTGCTGGACATAGGTGGAGGGCAGGGGGGCAGGAGGGTCACTGGACATGGGTGGATGGAGGGGAGGGGGGTTGCTGGATATGGGTGGATGGAGGGGAGGGCAGGGGGAGAGGAGGGTTGCTGGACATGGGTGGATGGAGGGGAGGGCAGGGGGCAGAGGAGGGTTGCTGGACATGGGTGGAAGGAGGGGAGGGCAGGGGCAGAGGAGGGTTGCTGGACATGGGTAGAGGGCAGGGGGGACAGGAGGGTCGCTGGACATGGGTGGGTGGATGGAGGGGAGGGGGTTGCTGGACATGGGTGGATGGAGGGGAGGGCAGGGGCAGAGGAGGGTTACTGGACATGGGTGGATGGAGGGGAGGGCAGGGGAGAGAGGAGGGTTGATGGACATGGGTGGGTGGATGGAAGGGAGGGCTGGGGAGAGGAGAGCTGTTAAACATGGGTGGATGGAGGAGAGAGAAGAAATGCTGGACATGGATGGAGGCGAGGGAAGAGTGAGGAAGGAGATGAGATGAGGGAAAAGGAAAAGAGGACAAAAACTGCACATGGATATAGAAAATAGGCAGAAGCTGGATCCACTGGACAGTCAAGTCTGCGGAGGACCCAGCTTTTACTTATGGATGTAGGGCAAGAAATGAAGAAGAAAGTCGGAAAGTAAAGAAATAAATGGAAAGGAAGCCCTGGAAACAGAGTTAAGAGGACAGATAGCAGCAGAATCAGATACTGAGCCAGCATGATCAGAAAAACAAAGTCACCAGACAACAAAGGTAGAAAAAAATCATTTTATTTTCATTTTAGTGTCTGGAATATGCCCAATCTGAGAATTTACATCTGCTGTCTTATTTTGCACTGGGTATACTGAAGCTGTAACAGCTTACAGAAATTATTTATTATGAAAAAAAATCACATTATTTTTTCTCCTATACTAGTATAATATTTTCAATGATGTCTGTTTATATGCGCTATGACTGGTATAAGGGGTGTGGCTAATGTGGGTGTGGCTATAACAGGGGTGGGGCCATATGTGGTGACTCCGCCCACATTGAGTACCGGCACCTTTTTTCCTACAAAAAAAGCATTGGGAAAGGCTAAAGTGGCTAGGGCTCTTCAGCTTGGAAAAAAGATGGCTGAGGGTAGATATGATAGAGGTCTATAAAATAATGAGTGGAGTGGAACAGGTAGATGTGAATTGCTTGTTTACTCTTTCCAAAAATACTATGACTAGGGGGTACACAATGAAGTTACAAAGTAGTAAATTTAAAATAAATTAAAGAAAATATCTCTTCATTCATTGTTTAATTAAACTCTGGAATTTGTTGCCAGAGAATGTGGTAAAAGCAGTTAGCTTAGCGGGATTTAAAAAAAGGTTTGGATAACTTCCTAAAAGAAAAGTCCATAAGCCATTATTAAGATGGACTTGGGGAAAATCCACTGCTTATTTCTAGGATAAGCAGCATAAAATGTAATGTACTGTTTTGGGATCTTGCCAGGTATTTGTAACCTGGATTTGCCACTGTTGGAAAAAGGATGCAGGGCTTGATGTACCTTTGGTCTGTTCCAGTATGGCAACACTTATGTTCTTATGATTTTTCCTCCAGGAACTTGTCCAAACCTTTTTACAACCTAGATATGTTAACCGCTGTTACCACATCCTCCGGCAGTAAGTTCCTGAGCTTAACTATTCTTTGCATGAAAAAATATTTCCTCCTATTTGTTTTAAAATTATTTTCATGTAATTTCATTGATTGCCCCTTAGTCTTTGTAATTTTTGAAAGAGTGAAAAATCGATTTACTTCTACCTGTTCTACATCACTCAGGATTTTATAGACCTCAATCATATCCCCCCTAAGCTGTCTCTTTTCGAAGCTGAAGAGTCCTAACCTCTTGTTTTGCTAGAAGATTTTGTTTCCAATTTATCCCTGTGCTTTGGGCCTTTCTGCTTGAAAATACATGTCATTAAATTGTGCTTTATTCATAGACTCCCACTGGGGTTTGTGATGTGGACTGTGTGTGTGTATATATATATATATATATATATATATATATATATATATATATAATTATTTTTTTTTGACATTTGTATCCTGCATTATCCCAAACAGTTGCTTACAATCCAATTATAAGCAGGTACTATCTCAGTCTCTAGAGGGCTCACAATCTTGGTTTTTGTACCTGAGGCAATGGAGGGTTAAGGGACTTGCTGTGTATCACACTACAAATTGTAATTAGTCACAATCTGTAATAATTTGGTTAATCTCTGCCAAATAATAAATTCCTGATCCAAAGAAAAGTACTGTAACAGTTTTGTTATCCATTTGCCTAGTACTGGATCTCTCAGATCAGTGAGGCCGAGGGACACCCTAGAGGCTGGTGCACCATTACAGTGGTATCTGTGGTGAAAACTGTATATTTCTCCCAAAAATTCCTCTCCCAGTGCACACAGATTAACAAAGGATCCTTTAATGCTGAGATTTAACAGTAACACATACTATTAAATAAGCACAGTAAAATCATTAGAAAATATGTTGCAGGGAGGCTGTTCAGAATTATAATGAAATTTTCATTCACTGGGTTTCTAAAAATATACAATTATGTACAAAAGAAGGGAATTGAAAACAATGAGGCAAATAGCCCATAAGAGGAAAGTGAAATAGCTGCAAAATGGATCAGAGCTTCACAGGGAAAGGGAAATGGGACTTGATATACTCCCTTTCTGTGGTTTTTGCAACTACATTCAAAGCGGTTTACATAGTATATTCAGGTACTTATTTGTACCAGGAGCAGTGAAGGATTAAGTGACTTGCTCAGAGTCACAAGGAGCTGTAATGGGAATTGAATTCAGTTTTCCAGGATCAAAGTCCACTGCACTAATCACTAGACGACTCCTCCACTCCACAGGACATAGTAACCTGCGTTTGCTGTGCAGAGTACTCTCTTCACTAAATGCATTCATCTCTCTCACCTCGTGACATACTGATGACGGACCCCAGATGAACTATCAGAGTTTCAAGGGTGAAAGGATTTATAATCCTGGCTCTCCTGGGCACAGTACTCTCTGCTCTAAACTCATGCATCCCTCTCACCTCTTGATGGACTCCAATAGTTAAAGGTATCAGAGTTTCAAAGGATTTATAATCTGGGTCTCCTGTGCACAGTACTCTCTTCTCTAATCTCAATCATCCTTCTCGCCTCTTGACAGACTGATGACAGACTCCAATAGAACTATCAGAGTTTCAAAGGATTTATTATCTGAGTCTCCTGTGCACCGTACTCTCTTCTCTAATCTTATTCATTCCTCACAGCTCTTGACAGATTGATGACAGACTCCTGTAGTTGAAGGTATCGGAGTTTCAGAGGATTTATAATCTGGGTCTTCTCTGCACAATACTCTCTACTCTAGTCTCATTCATCGCTCACACCTCTTGACAGATTGATGATGAGCTCTAGTAGTTGAAGGTATCAAAGGATTTATAATCCTGGGTCTCCTGTGCACCGTACTCTCTTCTCTAATCTTATTCATTCCTCACACCTCTTGACAGATTGATGACGGACTCCAGTAGTTGAAGGTATCAAAGGATTTATAATCCTGGGTCTCCTGTCCACAATACTCTCTTCTCTAACCTCATTCATCCCTCTCACTTCTTGACAAATTGATGACAGACTTCAGTAGCTGAAAGTATCAGAGTTTCAAAGGATTTATAAACTGGGTCTCCTGTGCATAGTAATCTCTTCTCTAATTTCTCACCACTTGATGGACTGATGATCAACTCCAGTAGAACTATCAGAGTTTCAAATGAATTATAATCCTGGGTCTTCCGAGCATAGTGCTCTCTTTCTTTCTTTTTTTCTTTTTTTAAACGTTTTTATTAATTAGAGAAACACAACACTCCAAAACTGAGAACACAATATACCAGTACTTCTGTACAAACATTGCAATCCACAGTACTAGGTACTCGGGGGCATAATACATCTACATTAGACTTTGCAGTGGAGGAGTGGCCTAGTGGTTAGGGTGGTGGACTCTGGTCCTGAGGAACTGAGTTTGATTCCCACTTCAGGCACAGGCAGCTCCTTGTGACTCTGGGCAAGTCACTTAACCCTCCATTGCTCCAGGTACAAATAAGTACCTGTATACAATATGTAAGCCACATTGAGCCTGCCATGAGTGGGAAAGCACAGGGTACAAATGTAACAAAAATAAAAATTCACGCATACCATGTCCCCCTTGCCCTCTGTGATGACCAGAAAATCAACACTAAACTTAGAA
This sequence comes from Microcaecilia unicolor, assembly GCF_901765095.1. Lineage (NCBI taxonomy): Eukaryota > Metazoa > Chordata > Amphibia > Gymnophiona > Siphonopidae > Microcaecilia > Microcaecilia unicolor. The sequence goes on from NC_044031.1 coordinate 627,378,060, forward strand.
AGGTTGTCTCTCTCCTTTTATTTGTAAACCTGAGAAATGCTATATTCCCCCCCTTAATACCAACCTCCCTCTCCCTAATACGCCCTCTTCCCCCCTCCCTTCCCTCCCTCCCCTCCCTATCCCACCATGCTGAACAGGCACTCAATCCGCTGTATATTGTGTGTGTGTGATTCTGCTGTCTATTATGGGAGTGAGATGTGAGAGCCACCTAAGTGGTCATCGCCTGCCATTGCTTCCATAGGCCAATGTACGGAGTATCATGCTTACAGGGTAAATTCGTATCCCCCCGTTCCCATTACACCATACTGGCCTGCCATTTAGCTAAGGGGGGGTGGGAATTTATCTATCCATTGCTGCAAGATGACTCTTTTTGCCAGCACTACTGCCAGTAAGACAAATTTGCATTGATGAGCAGAGAGCCCCTGATCTACCAGGTCAGCATTGGAGCCTAGCAATAATATGCCATATGACCATTCCAACTGGACTTGAAGAGCCCCTTCCAATTTTCCCAAGGACTCCCTTCCAAAAATCCCACAAGACCCAACATTCTAAAAAAATGGTGTACTATAGTACCTTTGCCCCGCTGACATTTATCGCATTCTTCCGAGTCCCATAAGCCCAACATCTTACCCTTGCATCCAGGGCCGTGCCTAGGGTCTCTGGTGCCCCCCTGCAGACTATCAGTTGGCGCCCCCCATGTGGCACAAGATGGCAAGGCTTACAAGCCTTTCTTGCGAAATACTTGATCGCAAATAATTTTTTATGATTTTTAACCGTGAAAATGATCGCTCACCACTTGCCACACTGACAGGATTTGTCAGCAATATTCTTAGAAAACAAATTGCTATACATTGCAAAATAAGATAGCAGATGTAAATTCTCAAAGTGGACATATTCCAAACACTAAAATGAAAATAAAATGTTTTTTTCTACCTTTGTTGTCTGGTGACTTTGTTTTTCTATCCATATTGGTCCCAGTCTCTGATTCTACTGGTCTCTATCTATTCTCTTAACTCCATTTCCAGGGCTTCCTTTCCATTTATTTATTTACTTTCCCCCTTTCTTCTTCATTTCTTGCCCTACATCCGTAAGTAAAAGCTGTATCCTCCTCTGTGGAATTGACTGGAGGAGGTATAACGTGGATCCAGCTTTTGCCTATTTTCTCCATCCATGTGCAGTTTTTCTCCTCTCTTCCCTTTCCCTCATCTCCATCCATGTGCAGTTTTTCTCCTCTCTTCCCTTTCCCTCATCTCCATCCATGTGCATCTTCTTCTTTTTTCTTTAATCACCTCCATCCATGTCCAGCACTTCTCCTCTCTCATCCCCTCCATCCATGTTCAACATTTCTCCTCTCTCGTCCCTCCCCTGTATCCATATAAAGCAATAATTCTCTCTCCCCTCTCCTCCATCCAAGACCAGCATTTCTCCTCTCTCCCCGCCAACTCCTCCATCCATCCATGTCCCGAGAATCTCTCTTCCCTGCCCTCCCCTCTCATCCATGTCCAGCGATTCTCCTCTCTCCCCTGCCCTCACCTCCCATCCATGTCCAACGATTCTCCTCTCTCCCCTGCCCTTCATGTCCAGCAAATCTTTCTTCGCTGACCTCCCCCTCCCCTCCATGTCCAGTATGTCTCCTCTGCCCCCTGCCCTCCCCTCTCATCCACGTCCAGCAATTCTCTCTTCCCTGCCCTCCTCTCCCCTCCATGTCCAGCATGGAGAGGGGAGGGCAGGGGAAGGAGGCAACATGCTGGACGTGGAGGGGAGGGCAGGGGAGGGGAGAGAGAATTGCTGGACATGGAGGGGAGGGCAGGGGAGAGAGGAGAATCGTGACTTCGGGTAAAAGATTTTGGAGCACGAGAGCAGGAACAGAAGGGAGCAGGCAAGTGAGCCAGACCTCAGGAAAAAGGTGCTGGTACAAAAAAAAGCACTGTATGTATCCCTCATTGATAAGTCTCTGACTCTAAAGTTTAGCAATTTCATTAAAGCAAAATGTATTTTCACATATCACAAACTCTTCCTATCCAAGCAGAATGTTTTATATTTATTTATTTATTTATTGCATTTGTATCCCACATTTTCCCACCTCTTTGCAGGCTCAATGTAACATAGTAAATTACAGCAGATAAAGACCTGTACGGTCCATCCAGTCTGCCCAACAAGATTACCTCATTTTACACGGTATGTGATACTTTATATGTATACCTGAGTTTGATTTGTCCTTGCCATTCTCAGGGCACAGACTGTAGAAGTCTGCCCAGCACTCTTCTTATGCTAAGTTCTGATACTAACGATGAAGTCCCTTAAAATATACACTCAAGCCCATCCATATCTATTCAGTCACAATCAGGGCAGAGACCGTAGAAGTCTGCCCAGCAATGTTCATATACTAAAAGTTTTGAAGATTCTGGTGGCTTACGATATATAAGAAATAAACATTTAGTAATTACACACAAAACATTTAGTAATTACACACAAAAAAAGCAATCAGATTTTCACTTACCAGCTCTAAGCTAAACTTCCTCTTTGAACCTACTGTCTGAACCATCAGCCAATAAAATGGCTTTTAGCTGTAGATATCTCAGGTTACCTGATAATTATGCACACATCATTGCAGTCATGCCCTCCTCTCAGTGTACATGCTCAGAAAAAACCCCAAAAACTTTGAACCACTTACAGATTTTAACAAACAATTACACTATTTATTTTTTATTTCTCCCCAGTCTCACTTGCACACCTCCCTCCAAACCTGTTCTCTTTAATTTGAATGTTGTTCAAGCTCACCCTGAATGAGGAGTTCTTCCCTCACCAAAGACATATATAGCACTGGTTGTACTCTTTGAAGCAACTTTAGCAGAGCGTGTCTGCCTCAGCACTGCTGGGCTGCCTTCACTTCCTGACATGGAGAGGGAAGGGCAGGGGAGAGAGGAGAATCACAACTTCAGGTAAAAGATTTTGCAAGTGAGCGGACCTTGGCGGCGCCCTCCAGAGGTCGGCGCCCCCCTGCGGTGCTTACCCCACTTACCGTGTTGGCACGGCCCTGCTTGCATCTAGTGACGTATGCAATGTGCAGTATTTTAAATTGAATTTCATGGAGCCCCACATTGGGAGTGGTCTTGAAAGCTAGGGAAAAACATCTTGAGAGTTCCTTCTCCGACACTTCCATCCCCAGAAGTGAACTCCATTGCTTTGCCAGCTGAGCAAAAAATGGTAGTGGCCGCCAGGCCAGTCCTATCTTATACCAGTGTGATAGCCTATTGTGTTCCGGGGGCAATTGCATGAATACATTATCCAGTGTGGTGAATGTCGGGTACGTGTTGCCTGGTCCTCTTAGGGATTGCACATAATGCACCAGTTGCAAATGAGAAAAGAATAATTTCTGCGGTAAATTCCACTTGGATTGACACATCAAAAAAGAAGAGGGGCATCTCCCACCTGTGTCTGTCAGCTGTCCGACATACCGACACTCCATTTGCTCCCATATTTGAAATGATGATCCCCCCGTCCTGCTGGAAACCGAGGATTATTCTGCAATTCCAAAAATGGGGAAGCTCCTCCCACCCTCCCCACCCTACCCCGCCACCAATGCCAAGCTAATCTTAACAGACGTAAGAGCAGAGATAGTTTAACTTGCTGTCCAATATTGTGTAAAACCGAAAAAAGCGAGGACGACTCGGCCGCAATTTCCCACACACCTAGAGGGGCGAATACACGCGACCCTGTATACATTTCATGAATCCATCTTAATGCTGCTGCAACATTATATAGTCTAAGATCCGGTAACTTAACTTCCCCCTCGCTCCTCTCCCATGTCAGCTTGTTGTAGCCAATACGTGCCCTCCGATTTCCCCAGATGAAGGAAGAGATTACTCCCCGAAATGCTCTCTCGTCCTTACCTTTTATCCATAAGGGCATCATCTGAAGAGGGTACAAAACCTTGGGGAAAATTACCATCTTCACCAGGGCCACTCTGCCCAGGAAAGAAATGGGGTATTCCCTCAATCTACTACACAGCCCCCGGATTGCCTCCAGCTTGTCACTAACATTCTTTTTATACATTAGAGTAAAATCTAAATGCAAGTGCACTCCCAAATATTTTAATGGGCCTACTGACCAAGCCAGTGGAAAATTCAGTAGCTGCCCACAAGCACAATCAGAAGATAAAGCCATCGCCTCTGACTTCTCAAAGTTGATCTTAAGGCCCGAAAAGGACCCAAATTGCTGAATTAAGTCAATAAGTAGGGGAAGTCCCTGAGACACATGGCCCAGAAATATTAACATGTCATCTGCAAAGAGATTAATTTTATATTCATGCGCCCCCACTTGTATCCCCTGGAGGTCTATCAATTGTCGAATTTTGCAGGCTAAGGGCTCAATGGCTAGAATAAATAACATGGGAGACAAAGGGCATCCCTGTCTCATTCCCCTCTCCAATGCAAACATGTTGGTCAATTCTCCATTTATCAGTATTTGAACTATGGGTTACTATACAGTGCTCTCACCCCCAACAAGAATTCGCCATCTATGCCAAATTGTGATAAAATCCAAAACAGATGATCCCAAAGTATTTTATCGAAGGCTTTTTCCGCGTCTAGGCTAGCTATAATGGCATCCCCAGGCTTCCCCCCTTAACCTGCTTAGCACTCAAAGCCCTCAGAATGTTTGTAGAGGCATATCTGCCTGGGACGAAACCAGTCTGGTCTCTGTGAACCAATGAGGGAAGTTCCCGCCCAGTCTAGAAGCCAAAATGCTGGCAAACATCTTAATGTCTTGATTTAGTAGTGAGATCGGCCTGTACGAGCCCAGCTGCTCCTTGTCTCTACCTGGCTTTGGCAGCACTACTATGGATGCAGCCAATAATGCGTAAATTATTTCTGCGTCCCCTGTTGTCTTGATCTTCCACTCTTTCGAGTAACACATGGACTTGGGACTCCAGGGCTCCAATTCGAGTTTCCGCTGCTGTTAACAAATCTTCCTGTGCAGATATTCGTTCTTCCGCTTGTTGAATTCTTACTGCGTGGCCCGCCATGCTGTCTTTAATTTCCTCCACTCCTGCATGTAGCTAGTTTGTTGTCCAAAAGCTGGGATAGATTTCTCATTGATACATGCACCATATCTTCTTGCAAGCCCATCGTAATCTGCGGCGACAAGGCCAGAGACGCCATCTTTTTCACACCAGCATTTGATTTTTCTCGTCCCTGGTGCAGCAACTTCACTGGCATCCCATCTCCATCGCTAGCATGGCACCTTTCATCTCTCCGCAGCCTACTCCCAGCCTTAACACACTCCTTGCTCTAGAATCAGGCAATTTGCAGCATGAAGAGTCGTCATAAAAACGGATTATTGAGAGAGGGGGAGAGGAGCTGAGCCAACAGACGTCCGCTCAAGCTTCAACCATCACGTGACCCCCATAGTGCTCTCTTTCTAATATCATTTATCCTTCTCACTGGGCAGACTGATGATGGAGTCTAGTAGAACTATCAGAGTTTCAAAGGATTTATAATCTGAGTCTCCTGTGCACAGTACTCTCTATTCTAATCTGATTTATCCCTCACACCTCTTGACAGACTGATGACGGACTCCTGTAGTTGAAGGTATTACAGTTTCAAAGGATTTATAATCTGAATCTCCTGTGCACAGTACTCTCTTCTCTAATCTCATTCATCCCTCATACCTCTTGACAGACTGATGACAGACTCCAGTAGTTGAAGGTATCAGAGTTTCAGAGGATTTATACTCTGGGTATCCTCTGTACAGTGCTCTCTGCTCTAGACTCATTCATCCCTCACACTTGTCTTCTTTACAGACTGATGACGGCTCCTGTGGCTGGAGTGGGCTTCAACAGCAACTCCAACAGTATGGAAATAAGGATATTACTGGGCAGATTTCTACAGTGACCCCAAAATAGGAAAGGCAAATCAAGAAAAAATATGTATTTTATATCACATTCCTATTAATATGCTGTTTGTGTATCTCAGAGGGGAGGGGAGGGGAAGACATTTTTTGGCTGATAGTGAGTAAAATGTTGGTTTGCAACATTGATGTGTGGCTCTGACTGCCTTGTTGGGCAGACTGGATGGACTGTGTAGGTCTTTATCTGTCGTCATTTAGTATGTTACTGGAGGGTTATGAAAATTCTCACTTCCCTGTGTTATGCTAGTTGTCTCTTCCAGAGTGGTCAGTAGCTTTCACATAGGCTAAGCGCTGTATTTTACTCCTCATTCTTGATAGGCAACATGTTTTCTGTGTGATGATCACAAGTTTCTCCACTCTTTCTCTCTTTGGTGGCTCTGTGATTCCCAGTGCTCTCTTTGTCTTGTATCAGGCTGGTCAGGCACCACCCAAGACTTAGGCCCTTCCTACTATTCTTTCAAGGTTTCAGCACTTCCCAGCTCCGCTCCTCCCCAGCCTTCAATCTCTTCCCTATAAGTAAAGCAGGCCAGCAGCAGCTTCACTCTGAGGATCAGAAGAGGACTGAGAGTGAAACCAGACATGAATGGAGGTCTAATCCTAGCCTTAAATGAATATAATATGAAAACCACTTTGATTGTAACCACAAAAAGACAGTATATCAAATCCCGTCCCCTTAGATCATTTGGTTCAGGATCACAACATGACTATAAGAAAATAAAAGTCATGCTAAAATCGATCATCCAGACAAAGTGGAGAATGACCTTGTCAATCAGTTCCCCAAGGAAGGCACCATCTCACTTTGGCAATACCAGAGTCCTGGGTCTTAAAATTTTGCAGTTGTCACCAGACAGAAAGCTAAAGAACTTTCTGAAACAGCCACAGTATAGTGGTGACAGGAAGTGCCCTCCTTTGATCCGACAATTGTGCAGAAAGAGGATCCAACCACTGGAAAGTTCTATGCCTCTATTTCAGACTCTAAAGAACACCCTTTGACATAAGGAATTGAAAGTATGAAATACGTGCAAAGGGATGTTTCACATTCACCAAGGCCTACTTATTTGGACAAGCAAGGATGGAATCCATCAATGGGTTGTACCCCCAATCATATCAAGGATTTATGCTGCAACATGCCCATGATGAGCCCTGTGCTGGACACCAAGGTGATAATGTCATGTATGAAACCTTGAGGCAAGTAGCCTCTTGGCCTCACATCTATCAGAATGTAAAGACAAACCCCAGAGGCTGTTTAAATTGTTGCAGGTTTCAACCTTCATCTACTCTGGTTCAACATTCAGATCAATTGGATAGATCCAGTGGTCCAGTCCTCCCATGGGAACCAGTACATGCTGTTATTTGTACATTTACCAAATTGGTAGAATGTCTACCTGCTCATAACTGCACCACTGAATCCATGGCCACCCTGCTGAAAAACCATATTTTCAGTCAGTGGGTTTGCCCATGTGGGTGAGTTTGGACTAAGAACCACAGTTTACAGGTCAAGTCATCATACATGTGCAGAAGGTACTGGGTGTGAAGAATAGATATCATATTGCATATCATCCTCAATACTTTGGCCAAGCCTAAAGGACTAATAAAACAATTATCTATATCTAGAAGAAAACATGTAGTTGTAGTGATAATAGTTTAGACTATTTGCCGGGGGGGGGGGGGGGGGGGAGGTCACGTGATGCTGTGAGCGGCAGCGGACGTGCTTGAAGCTGGCTGCTCAGGGAACCTCTCACTTTATCCTCTTACTTCACTATAACAACGGCGAATTGAGTAAATATTGACTGTCTTACTAGATCGAAGTATATGGACAAATTTCTTACCAGAACGGAACAACAGATGTCATCTAAACCACCAAGACAGGGCCAGGATCGAACGCGCCTGGGAGATGACAAAATGATGGCCTCCCCTCCGCCCGCGCAGTCCCCCTCAGATTTCATCCCTGAGCTTACTGAGGTGGTGGTGAGGGTGCTGGATTCCAGATTTGCACAACTCTCAGAGCAAATCACAGGGATGGTACAAGCTACCTCGGTACTGACTCGCAGGACGGGAGAACTCGAATGTCAAGTCTCCGACATGGAGGACATGCTTGAGGCCCATAGCGAAAGCATGGATCATTTGGAGGCTTTGACCCGCGCCCAACAATCGAAGATTGAAGATCTAGAAAGAAGAGCGAGGCGGGAGAACCTCCTTTTCATCGGGTTTCCAGAAACTATTCAGGAATCTGCATTACTATCATGGTTAGAAACCTGGCTGCTGGCACATTTTCCTTCAGTGGGGTTCAATTCACTTGGACAGAGTACATCGCATGGGACCGGCCCACGCGTGTGAACATAGACCAAGAATAGTGATAGCAAAGTTTCATCCATATTCTCAAAAGGCCCAGATTCTCCACAAATTTAAAAGCAAATCGGAGGAGATACAGTTTGAGGGCCACCAAATCTGGATATTCCAGAACTATTCGGCAGCTCTCTCAACTAAGAGACTGACTTTTTCTACAGTTTGCTCTCAACTGGTAACTAAGCATATGCGGTTTGCTCTACAGTATCCAGCCACACTACGGATTCAACATAACAACCGATGGCATTCTTTTAATGCTCCTGAGGAGGCCCGGTCCTGGATACAATCTTTGGAGGGACCATGAGAGATGGTATGAATGCTGTTGACTAATGGAGTATCCGAGGTTGCCACTCTCCTATCCGGAGGGTATCTACGCTGGGAGTTGAAAGGGATCCTTATAGTTTGACATGAGTCTGGTTCTTGTAAGAATTAAGAGTGAAATGTTTAATACTGTTCTTTTGAAATGAAGGGAGGGGGTACCCCCTCTATAGCATTGTGAATGACCCATTGTCCTTTCCCTTGTTGGGATTGTGACATTTTTCCTGTTCAAAGGGGTCAAGTTGGGGGCAAGAGGGGAGGTTGGGAGGAAGGACAGGGGAGGGAGTGGGAGGGGTTGGTATGGGGAGGGTTTGGATGGTATGTAGTGAGTGAGAGTATGATTGTACAAATTCAGGTCTACTGCAGGTTGGGGGACATGGAGGGGCATAATTGAAAGGGGCGCCCAAGTTTTCATGAGGACGTCCTCGCAGGACGTCCCCACGAAGGGGCGGGGAAACCCGTATTATCGAAACAAGATGGGCGGCCATCTTTCGTTTCGATAATACGGTCAGGGACACCCAAATCTCAACATTTAGGTCAACCTTAGAGATGGCCGTCCATGATTTTTGCCGATAATGGAAACCAAGGACGCCCATCTCAGAAACGACCAAATCCAAGCCATTTGGTCATGGGAAGAGCCAGCATTTGTAGTGCACTGGTCCCCCTGACATGCCAGGACACCAACCGAGCACCCTAGGGGGCACTGCAGTGGACTTCAGAAAAAGCTCCCAGGTGCATAGCTCCCTTACCTTGTGTGCTGAGCCCCCCAAAACTCACTCCCCACAACTGTACACCACTACCATAGCCCTTAGGGATGAAAAGGGGCACCTAGATGTGGGTACAGTGGGTTTCTGGTGGGTTTTGGAGGGCTCACATTTACCACCACAAGTATAACAGGTAGGGGGAGATGGGCCTGGGTCCGCCTGCCTGAATTGCACTGCAGTACCCACTAAAACTGATCCAGGGACCTGCATACTGCTGACATGGAGCTGGGTATGATATTTGAGGCTGGCATAGAGGCTGGAAAAAATATTTAATTTTTTTAGGGTGGGAGGGGGTTAGTGACCATTGGGGAGTAAGGGGAGGTCGTCCCCGATTCCTTCTGGTAGTCATCTGGTCATTTAGAGCACATTTTTGTGGCTTGGTCGTAAAAAAAAAAAGGACCAAGTAAAGTTGGCCAAGTGTTTGTCGGGGACGCCCTTCTTTTTTCCATTATCCAGTCCCGCCTTCGCTATGCTTCCGACACGCCCCTGTGAACTGCGATGGAAAGCAGTTGAGGATGCTGAAAATCAGCTTTCGATTATGCCGATTTGGGCATAGGCACCCTGTATAAGAGGCTTGTGGAGGCTAAGCCTCCCCAGCCCAACTGTGACCTTCCCATGGCTGCTGCTTTCACAAGCGCAGGGCTGGTGCAGCACTGCAGCCAGGCAGCTCTTCAACGGTCCCTCCTTCCTTCCTGCTCTCAGCTCCCTGACCGGCAGCCCTCCTCCTCTCCGTTCCTCCCTCCCCGCATGTGTTTTAATCCTTTTACTTTCCATGGCAGCAACATCAGTGATGAAGAAGGTACTGCGGGCTCGCCTCTGGCTCCAGCTTCTCCCTTCCCTCTTCACACAGTGTCCTGCCTTCTGTGATGATGCATTTCCTGTTTCCGCAAGGGCGGGACACTGTGTGAAAAGAAGGGAGAATCTGGAGCCGGAGGCGGGCCTGCAGTGCCTTCTTTGTCACTGATGTCGCTGCCATGGAGAGTAAAAAGGTTAAACACGTGGGGGAGGGCAGGAAGGAGCAGAGGGGAGGGCTGTCAGGGAGCTGAGGGAGGGCAGGGAGAATCGCTGGACATGGATGGGAGGGCAGGGCAGGAGGAGAGAACAGATCCCTGGACATGGAGAGGAGGGGAGGGCAGGGGGAGAGAAGAGATTGCTGGAGAGGAGGGGAGGGCAGGGGAGAGAAGAGAATTGCTGGCCATGGATGGATGGAGGGGAAGGCAGGGGAGCGAGGAGAATTGCTGGACATGGATGGATGGAGGGGAGGGCAGGGGGAGAGGTGGAGGGCAGGGGGAGAGCAGAGATCGCTGGACAGGAGAGGAGGGGAGGGGAGGGCAGGGGAGAGAGAATTGCTGGACATGGATGGAGGGAGCAGTGGAGAGAGGAAATTTGCTGGAGATGGATGGAGGAAAGGGCAGGGGAGAATGGAGAGCTGCTGGACATGGATGGATGGATGGATGGAGGGGAGGGCAGGGCAGGGGAGAGAGGAGAATTGCTGGACATGGATGGATGGAGGGGGAGGGGGCAGGGGGCAGAGAGGAAATTTGCTGGATATGGATGGATGGAGGAGAAGGCAGGGGAGAATGGAGAGTTGCTGGACATGGATGGATGAATGGGGGCAGGGGAGACAGGAAATTTGCAGGATATGGGTGGATAGAGGAGAGGGCAAGGGAGAATGGAGAGTTGTTGGACATGGATAGATGGAGGGGAGGGAAGTCAGGAAGGAGATGCACATGGATGGAGGGAAGGGAAGAGAAGAGAAATGCTGGACAGGGATGGAGTGGAGGGGAGGGAAGAGAGGAGAAATGTTGGACAAGGATGGAGGGGAGGGAAGACAGAGGAAGTAGATGCACATGGATGGAGGGGAGGGGAGTGAGGAGAAATGCTGGATATGGATGGAGGGAAAATTGCTGAATTTAAGAGCTGGATTGGAACACTTTGAGGGCAGATGTTGAAAATGGAGAAAGGCTAGGGACAGGGCTACAGATGGTAGACAGGACGCATAAGGACACAGAAGGATGGTGGACATGGTGAGAGAAAAAATATCAAATGGAAAGAAGACACTGCATAAAACAGAAGACATTGGGACCAAAGCTAATAGAAAAACTAAATGCTCAGACAGCAAAGTTAGAAAACATTTTTTTATTCAGAATTTATTAATTGGAATATGTCAGCTTTTGGAAATGTGCATCTGTGATATTTTGCATGTAAGTTTCAATTTTTCTAGTATTGCTACATGCTGAGTCTGACTTCTTGAGGTAACTTTCCAGTTCAGTATTTTGCCTTCATATCTGTTGTGTCATGTGTTTTTCATGTGTGATCAAGATGCAGTATTCTGCTAGCGTGTAGTATTTGCAGCCCTTTTTGTTTGTTTCACTAGGTTGTGTACTGGTGTTTTAGAGCCCGGTGTAATTTTAATACTGCCTTTCCACGCATAAGGTTGTAGCTCGTCCTGTCCTTGGAATTAGTACTGTTATGGTTTGGTAAGGTTAAGAGTGTGTTTTTGCACAAGTTTGTATATAGTGTTTTGCAGTGGACAGATTGTGTGTTGGCCTTACTGAAGTAGCACCAAAACATCAGAAAGGGTGTAGAGCCTAAATCATGACACACTACCTTGTGAAGGATCTACATATGGTCGTTAATAAAAGGAGCTCATTGTGAACACTATCCACCCTAAAAGGGTGTTTTGTGGCTCTACATGAGAATTGTGATATTATGATCCCTTGTTTCATATTGTTGACGGTCTGCATTTTCCGTATGTGTGGTATATTGGTGTATTAGGGTCTGTCCAGTGTAATATTTATGGTACAGTAAGGTTCTGAGTGTGTTTTTGCACAAAGTTGTGCATAGTGTTTTGCAGATGAGCAATTGTGGTTAGTATATGCTTTGAGCAACCACTTTATTCTTTGACATATGATACATATCTAATATCTCAATTTAATAAAAGGTATTAATTGTGACAATTTTTTTTTCCTGTGTGTTGTCAGACAATTATGGATGTAAGCTCCGCCCCTGGCCCCACCCCTAACCATGCCCCATAACCCCACCCCCTTTAGCCTCCCCAAACAGTTGAGCCACCGAACACCTATGGATTTGGGCAACCCTGGGAGAAGGACCTGTTCCTTGCCAAACCCAAGGGTCATTACTCCATCCTCATCCTCCTCGACCTATCTGCCGCTTTTGACACTGTCAATCACAACTTGCTTCTTGCCACACTGTCCTCATTTGGATTCCAGGGCTCTGTCCTCTCCTGGTTCTCCTCTAATCTCTCCAACCGTACCTTCAGAGTACATTCTCAAGGATCTTCCTCCACACCCATCCCGCTCTCTGTTGGAGTTCCTCAGGGATCTGTCCTTGGACCCCTTCTTTTTTCAATCTACACCTCTTCCCTGGGCTCGCTGATCGCATCTCATGGTTTTCAATATCATCTTTATGCCGACGACACCCAGCTTTATCTCTCCACTCCAGACATCACTGCGGAAACCCAGGCCAAAGTATCGGCCTGCTTATCCGACATTGCTGCCTGGATGTCTAACCGCCACCTGAAACTGAACATGGCCAAGACCAAGCTTATTGTCTTTCCACCCAAACCTACTTCTCCCTCCCTCCACTCTCTATTTCAGTTGATAACACCCTCATCCTCCCCGTCTCATCTGCCCGCAACCTCGGAGTCATCTTCGACTCCTCCCTCTCCTTCTCTGCGCATATCCAGCAGATAGCCAAGACTTGTCACTTCTTTCTCTACAACATCAGCAAAATTCGCCCCTTCCTCTCTGAGCACACCACACGAACACTCGTCCACTCTCTCATTACCGCCTTGACTACTGCAACCTACTCCTCACTGGCCTCCCATTTAGCTACCTATCCCCCCTTCAATCCATTCAGAACGCTGCTGCTCATCTTATCTTCCGTCAGAACCGACATGCCCATATCACCCCTCTCCTCAAGTCACTTCACTGGCTCCCGATCAGGTACCACATACAGTTCAAGCTTCTCCTACTTACCTACAAATGCACTCGATCTGAAGCCCCTCACTACCTCTCTACCCTCATCTCCCCTTACGTTCTTACTCGAAACCTTCGCTCTCAGGTCAAATCCCTCCTCTCAGTACCCTTCTCCACCACCACCAACTCCAGGCTCCGCCCTTTCGTCCTCGCCTCACCCTATGCTTGGAATAAACTACCTGAACCCATACGCCAAGCCCCCTCCCTGCCCATCTTCAAATCCTTACTCAAAGCCCACCTCTTCAATGTTGCCTTCGGCACATAACCGCTATACCTCCATTCAGGATATCTAGACTGCCCCAACTTGACATTTCATCCTTTAGATTGTAAGCTCCTTTGAGCAGGGACTGTCCTTTTTTTGTGAAACTGTACAGCGCTGCATAACCCTAGTAGCGCTTTCGAAATGTTAAGTAGTAGTAGTAGTAATATCTTCCGATTTGTGTCGAAAGATGGGCACCCTTCTCTTTCGAAAATAAGCCTGACAGTCTGGTGGTTCCTCGCTTTGACAGGTGGGGGCATATCCCTGGAAGAGGCTGGGCTCCCGGGGATTTCTTTGATCTGGTTGGCACAGCTTTGCGTTTTTCTTTTCCAGACATGATTGGTAATTCCCAACTTTGTATAGTATCTTGGAATGTTTCTGGAATCTCGTCCCCTGTGAAGCGATCCAAGATATTATTTCAATTTAAGCATCATAGTGCTGCCATTGCTTGTTTTAAGGAAACCAAATTGTCAGATGCCGAGCATATGAAACTGCATCAACAGTGGGTTGGGGAATGCTATTTTTCATCCTCTGGGAATAGGAGGAGTGGAGTGGCCATTTTACTGAAGAAGGGCTTGCCATGTCAGTCAAACTTAATGAAGATACAAACGTAGAGTCTTGTGAGTCCCCTATAATATTCTGGGAAGCCTCCAAAGCAGTAATTCGGGGAGAAGTAATAGCTTTTACGAGCGCATGGGCTAAATGCTTGGCAGCGGGTATTCTCCGCATGGAATAGGCTTATCGGGCAGCTCAGAGAGCCTGTATTTCTAATTCTACTCAGGGCAATAGAGAGAATATGTCAGCAGCATTAGTGGCTTTACATTCTCTTATTCATGAACAAACCAAAAAACATTTGATTGCCTGACGTCTCCAATTTCAACGTTTTGGCAATAAATTGGGGAAGCTACTAGCTCAGGTGGCCCAGACATGGGCACCTCACCAATTTATCTCTTCTCTCAAAATGACCGCAGGAATTCGCACAACTCAAGTGGATGAGATAGTAGCTGCATTCCATGCTTATTTCGAAAAAATGTATTCCTCGGAACAGACAGAACAGGGACCCTCGGTCCAGGATTATTTAGCAGATGTGGGTCTGCCACGCTTAACCCAGGTGGCCCAAAATCAGATATCTTTACTTATCTGAGTGCAAGAACTGCAAAGAGTAATCAAATCCCTTCCATTGAGGTCCACTCCTAGCCCAGATGGTTTTTCAAATGAATACTACAAAATCCTGTCTCACCAAATCTGTGGCCCTCTAATCTCTTATTATGACTCTGTGGTCGAATGAGGATTCTTCTCTCCGAGCGAAAACGAGGCCATCATCACTCTTATCCCCAAGCTGGGCAAGCTGCGAGACCGGGTAGAATCTTACAGACCAATCTCACTGTTAAATGTCAACTTAAAAATTTTAGCACAGGTGCTAGCAGATCAACTGGCTCAGTACATTCCCTCCCTGGTGGGTGATCATCAGGTTGGTTTTGTTTGTGGTCGACATGCCACTCTAAATGTCCGAAAGATTCTTCTTTCCATCGCCCATAGTCAATCTTCTAAGGAGCCTCTGTTATTAGTCAGTCTAGACGTGGAAAAGGCGTTTGACAAAGTTCACTGGGATTATTTATTTCAAGTTCTAACATATGTTGGATTGGGGGGATGATTTTTTGAGGCTGTGGAAACGCTATACCATGGCACATCTGCACGTCTGTTGGTAAATGGGATTAAACCTCTTCCTTTCTAAGTCCAGATGGGCATGCGACAGGGATGCCCCCTTTTGCTGCTGTTATTCTTACTATATTTAGAACAACCTTGGCGGACCCGGGCATTGCTGGTGTAGCATTGCCGGCCCAATTAGTAAAGGTCTTGGCCTTTGCTGATGATTTGTTTCTTACTCTCACCCAGCTGAATACATCCATTCTTCAGTTGTTAGTGGCGATAGATGAATTTGGGTTTTTTTCTGGGTTTTCATTGAATTTATAGAAATCAATGGCATTATCAATACATCCTGAGATTAGCGAGGGGTGGAAGGGGTTTTTCCCCTTCCAATGGGCACAAGATGTGGTCAAGTACCTGGGTGTCCAGATTCCCGCTGATCTATCCCGACTTTATTCTGACAACCATGAGCCTCTAAGGCTGCGAGTGACTGAAACTTTACAAGGGTGGCAGGCACTGCGGATAACTTTACTAGGGCGGATAGGGATAGCACTATATAATATGATTCTTTTTCCAAAATGGATTTACACATTCCAATTGTTAGCCCTTATGTTACACTATAGAGATGAGAGATGGTTGCAAAAGAAACTAAATTCATTTTTGTGGCAGGGGAAACGAGCCCATGTGACGATATCCAGGGCAATGCTTCCTCGTACTAAAGGGGGCTTGGTGCTTCTGGACGTTTGTTTGTTCTCAATAGCTAGCTGTATGCGCCACCTCTCTGATTGGTTTCGCGCCACTCAATATTTTTTCTTGCACTCCCACAGAGATCTATTTGGCTCCCTAAATTTTGCATATTGGCTGCATGCCCCTACAGACAAGCTTACCTCATTAGGACCCTATAATTTTATTTTTCAACCATTGCGCCAGGCATGGCATTGGTTATGCAGATTTTATAAATTGAATAGAGAGGTGTCCCCCTTGCTCCCCATCCAGGGTAACCCAGCATTTCCAGCAGATAGCTCCGCCCCATTTTTTTGTAAGTGGGCCTCCCGAGGATTCATTATTTATTTCATGTAGTGTCAGAGCGAGGAACTATCAAGCCCTTTGAAACATTATGTGAGGAATTTGAACTGGAACACAAAAATGTGTCTGCTTATTTCCAAATACGTCATTATGTTAACTCTTTGCATTCTCATTGACCCTGGAATCTTGAGAAAGCTTTAATGTAATGCTGGGACTAGATGCCCAGTTGAGAGTACCTCTGAAATATTTCCATGGCCACTTACGAGATTCAGTTAAGCAGTATGATTATTCTATGGTGACTCAACACTGGAATCGGGACCTGAAACTGAATTTGAAACCGGAACAAGTGAACACTTGCTTAATGTCCATATATGGAGAATGCTAGTTGGGGGGAGTTACCATATAAATTTATCTTTCAGTTGCACATATCTCCACAAAGAGCCTTTAGAGCTACACTGCGAGATAATGATGTCTGTCCAAAGTGTGCCCGTGGAGATGCTAATTTGGGTCATATGTTTTGGATCGGCCCTTTGGTGCACTCCTTCTGGACAGATTTGAACAAGCACATTTCACATCTTTGGAATATCACTTGGCAACCCACCCCAGGACAATTATTTGACAATTTCAAAGTCCGGGGCTCGGTGCCCCCTGGGCCTAAAGGCTTTCCTAAAAAGAACCACCTTGATGGCAAAGAAGGTAATTTTGCAGATGTTGTTGAACCCGGAATCCCCAACTGTGTCACACTGGTGATCATATATGATTCATCTCTGCTCTCTAGAAAAGAGGGAAGTCCCAGACTTAGCCTTCAAGAGAGGTGATAAGTTTTGCAAGACATGCGGGCTCATTTTCAAAAGAGGATGCCCAACACAAATTGGAAGATGGACATCCTTCTCCCAGGGTCGTCCAAATCAGTATAATCGAAAGCAGATTTTGGACGTCCCCAACTGCTTTCCGTCGCAGGGACGGCCAAAGTTCAAGGGGGCATGTCAGAGGCGTAGCAAAGGTGGGACTTGGGCATGCCTAACACATGGACGTCCTCGACCTATAATGGAAAAATAAAGGGCGTCCCTGATGAGCACTTGGACGACTTTACCTGGTCGTGTTTTTCTTATGACCAAGGCACAAAAAGGTGCCCAAAATGACCAGATGACCACCGGAGAGAATCGGGGATGACCTCCCCTTTGTTATGATTGTGGTCATAACCCCTCTCAAACTTACCTTTTTCCTGGTGGTCAGCTTAGCTGGCTTCTGTTTCTTTTGTCTGTCCTTTCTGAGCTGGCTCTCTCTCTCTGTGCTGCCAGCTTCCAGCAGCATGACTCTAATTGTTTCACTTTACTACAGCTGTGTGTGTGGACTGAGTTAGCTCTACCTCTCTTTGGGTGTACTGGCTTCAAGTGCTTCACGATGCTGCATTGGTGTAGGTTGGGCCTCTATGGGTTTCAGTGTGCTCTCTGTGTTTCAGTGTGCTGCCTGGATCTAGGGAGTGTGACATCACCAGGGAGGGCCTTGATAAGGAAGTGGTGTTCTTTCCTTCAGAGCCTTTGCAACGGTTGTGTTTGCTTTAGGTAGGGTGGTGCAGTGTGCACTTCTGACTTTGTGTCTAGTTTCCCTGCTTGCTTTTGCTAAGGTCCAGGTTAGTGTTAGTGCAGTGTGCACTGGTGTCTGTGTGTTTAGCTTTCCTGCTTTTCCCTTGTGGTTCCCCTGCTTTTCCCTCTTGGTTTAGGAAGCACCTTGTTAGTTTTGTGTCTAGCTTGCTAGGGTAGTGCTTAGGAAGCACCTTGTTAGTTTTGTATCTAGCTTGCTAGAGTAGTGCATAGGAAGCTTGTTAGTCTTGTGTTTAGCTTGTTAGTATAGGGCTTAGGAAGTCCTTTTGTTAGTGTAGGCCTAGGAGTGCCCTGGTTAGTCCAGTTCCTTGGAGCACTGCTGTCTCTTCTGTTTCCAGTCCTGGTCCCTGTGTCATCCGGTATCCAGTAAGTCCTGCCGGCCACTCGAACCCAAGGGCTCAACCCTTGGGGGGGGTAGTGGCCAAGTGCAGGTGAAGCTGTACAGACCAGTCCAGTGTGCTCCGGTCCGGTGTGTGTTCCAATCCTGTGTCCTCCAGTCCGGGGGATTGCAGTCCAGTGTTCCAGTCCTGTGTCCTCCATTCCGGGGGATTCCAGTCCGTGTGTTCCGGCTCGCTGGGCGGTGCCTGCAGTTCCTGCCGGTGCGCTTGCCCAGTGTTGGTTGGTGGGTTTTGCCTGCTGCTGTCGCTCCTCGTCAGCAGCCCAAGGGCTCACGTTTGCTCCAGAGCCCGGCCCCACGGGCTCTGAACCTGAGAACCTGACACCCTTACTCCCCCAGTGGTCACTAACCCCTCCCACCCTCAAAAATATCTTTCAAAATATTTTTTGCCAGCCTCAGATGTCATACTCAGGTCCATGACAGCAGTATGCAGGTCACTGGATCAGTTTTAGTGGGTGCACTTCAGACAGGCGGACCCAGGCCCATCCCCCCTACCTATGTTTGTGGAGGAAACAGTGAGCCCTCCAAAACCCACTGTACCCACATCTTGGTGTCCTCCTTCATCTGTAAGGGCTATGGTAGCGGTGTACAGTTATGGGTAGTGGGTTTTAGGGGGGGTTGGGGGGCTCAGCACAGAAGGTAAGGGAGGGAGCTATGTTCCTGGGAGCAATTTCTGAAGCCCACTGCAGTGCCCCCTAGGGTGCCTGCTTGGTGTCCTGGCATGTCAGGGGGACCGGTGCACTAGAAATGCTGGCTCCTCCCATGACCAGAGGGCTTGCATGTGGTTGTTTCTGAGATGGACAGCCTTGGTTTCCATTATCGCCAAAAATCAGAAACGACCAAGTCTAGGGACGATCATCTCTAAGGACGACCAAAATTTCAAGATTTTTTTTTTTGTTACATTTGTACCCCGTGCTTTCCCACTCATGGCAGGCTCAATGCGGCTTACATGGGGCAATGGAGGGTTAAGTGACTTGCCCAGAGTCACAAGGAGCTGCCTGTGCCTGAAGTGGGAATCGAACTCAGTTCCTCAGTTCCCCAGGACCAAAGTCCACCACCCTAACCACTAGGCCACTCCTCCACTCATTTTGATAATCCACGACCATATTATCAAAACGAATGGATGTCCATCTTGTTTCGATAATATGGGTTTCCCCACCCCTCTATCGGGATGTTTTGCAAGGATGGCCTCAACAAAACTTGGACATCCCTTTCGATTATGCCCCTCCTGGTCTCCCTTTTGGGATTCTCTCACTTCAGTCATACGAAGTAGGATCTTGAATTTTTGAGGAGAGTGGGGAAGGGGGGATTGGGGAGGGTGATTGGGCTGAGGGTGTGGCAGTTCATTTATTGATCATAATGGGCACTACAAATGTTCTTTGGATATCTGAACTTGTTTCTTTTACAGTACTCTGAGCCTTACAGTTAAAATTTGCATTGGTGTCAATAAATAAGAGTTATAAATAAAATAGTTAAGACTATTGGCCATTGCCCTCTGGCCTACACTATGTAAACAGTTCAGCTGACTCTTGGAACATCTGCTGTCCCGTAATTCACCTTAGTATTTTGTGCATGCTCTATAGCTTTATGTTATATAAATCGTTTTGTTCAGATCATGATGTCAACCTCTGATCACTGCATGTTCTCTGAGAGGGAGACCCATAAAAGGAATTGAAGAAAGCATGCTCACCTGGGTCTTGCCGGCTGACCCAGACAGACAGAATGTGGATGAGGAATAAACACTTATTTAACTCCGCTGCAAAATTCCAGAAGCTGAAGTTCATCTCTGGGGCTGACAAGTTGTTGAACTCCCATAACATCACGCCTGGATTTGTGCTTTAACTGAATGAAGCGACTGAGCCAGGATGTTGTCATTATTTGTTGCAGTGATGTATTGTTATTACTAGCTGTAAATATATATATATATATATATATATATATATATAGATAGATAGATAGATAGATAGATAGATAGATATAGGTATATATCTCAAGTTTTATTTGCAGTTCCTACCCCGCCTTACAGACAAGCCATCAAGGCAGCTTCCAGTCTAGTTATCAATTAAAATGGGAAAGTAGAGTAGGAACATTAGCATAACAGGCAGCATAGGGAAAGGAGGGTGGAACTCTATTATTAATCATAGGAAAGTGGGGGAAATGTCTGTGTTGGTGTGGGGAAACAATAGGTAAACTCAATGTCTTCACAAGGGAGCCTCCTGGGTCATCCTCTAATATGCAGAAGGAAGTTAACAATAAGCACTATTGAATAGGAAGGTCTTGAGGGCAATTTTGAATTTAGGAAGGGATGTCTGCAATCTCAGTGGAGTAGGTAGGGAATTCCGTGTGAGGCCCTTGCACAGAAAATATGGATGCACTAATGTGCTCATGGGCAAATTCTTTATAGCTAGGAAGTCAACTGGTTTTTACCAAGAGTTCTGAGGCTTTGGGAAGGCATACATTGTACTGTATATTGCATTTTTGTGCAGAAGTTGTGCTCTGAGAGCTGGCGGGCTGGCCCCCGCGCTTGTGGTGCCGGTTCCCCCACTGGCCCTGGGCCTCAAGATAGACTAAATTACAAGGAACAACAATGGATTTATAAACTACAGTCTATTGAATCTTTTGGTTTGAACAAAGAAATTGAGTGGATGACGTTAGTCTAGATTGGTTCCAGGACTGGATGGAACGTCAAGCCAGCTGACCCCAGCGTTGCTTTTCAATTTTGTTTTGTAGGGGAACGCCTTGAAACAGCTGTGGGTGAAACACGTGTCAGCACATTTACCCCTTCTCTATAGCTCAGATATGTAATGCTTAACAGCTAACACGCTTTGACTATGTTCATAAAAAGCTTTATATATTTTGAGTACCAAAAAGAAAAATATAATGAAAATATGATAAAAAGCTAACAAAATATTGGGACTGATGAAGAGATAAGGTGATACACCTACTTCCATCATTTTCAAAGTCAATGGCTTAAGTGGAAGCTTACCTCTGAAGATCCATTTTTTGTATATTCTTGGTGATTATTTGGTTACAACAGCAATTAATATATAGTACTTCTACAGGAGTATGGGTCCATGTGTACAGGGTGAGAAAGAGTATAAGTGCATGTGTATGTACAGTGTGACTACAGGAGTATGGGTGCAGAGTGAGGAGAAAAATATGAGTTTGTGTGTAAGTACAGTGTAACTACAGGAGTATGGGTGCATGTGTACCGAGTGAGGAGAAGAGTATGAGGGTGTATGTACAGAGTAAGAAGAGTATGAGTGCGTGTGTACATATAGTTTGAATACAGGAGTATGGGTGCCTATGTACAGAGAGAGAAGAGTATGAGTGCATATGTCAATATAGTGTGACTACAGGAGTACAGGTACGTGTGTACAGAGTGATAAGAGTATGAGTGCATGTATACATATAGTGTGACTACATGAGTATGGGTGTGTGTGTGTATACAGCGAGAAGAGTACGAGTGTGTACGTACTTAGAGTGTGACTACAGGAGTATGGGTGCGTGTGTGCAGAGTGAGAAGAGTATGAGTGCGTATGTAAGTATAGTGTGACTACAGGAGTATAGGTCCGTGTGAACAGAGTGAGGCAAAGAGTATTATGGTGACTGTGATATAGGCTGTTAGGGACTGTTGCCTCTAGGGTCTCTCACTCACAATGTGCCCAGTCTCGAATTACACCCAGTGCACAGAAAGGGTAGTCTACTGAGTCAAAGTTCGTGCAGAACAGATGTAGGCTATTAGGGATGGCTACCTGATTGCCCAGTTGGTTGACAAAGACTCAGCAGATTTTACTTCATTTCCAGTCCTACGTTTTTTCCAGAGAAGCTTTTGAACTCATCCTGGCGATACTGGTAGCCTAGGCTTATAGATGTTCTAATGGTGCCCAATCCTCATCCTGCTATCCTGAACAGCCCAACTCAAATCACATCCAAATAATACCGCAATGCAGTGGATCACATTGCTGTGCTTAGTCCCATAGGGCAAAGGATCTAGTCCTATTCCCGTAATCTACCATCCTTCCAAGAAAAGCATGGTATAGTAAACACCCCTACCTTAACAACAGATACTCACTAGACAATGCCATCACATACCCTCAGAATAGCACTACAGTCACAAACCAGAACCAAATGCTTGAACCAAGCCACAGACAATCCTCACCTCATCACCATTGTCGGTCTAAAAAAATTTGCTCTTTTCTGATCTTAACCAAACACATCTCCTTCTTGGAACACAAGCCACAACCCACACCTGTCCCCGCCATTTATATCAATGCCAGGTCGGTGGGGAACAAGACTCTATTACTCAAGGAGCTTCTAGAATCTTTAGATCTAGGCTTTCTGTTTATCTCTGAAATATAGCTCACAGAAGTCAACAGTCATGATACTGCCTCACTTATACCCTCCTGGAAGTGATGGTCTCCATTCTCCAAGACAGGGAAAAAAAGGGTTGCAGACTCGCTCTTATATTTAAGAGTTTCTTCCATGTCTCTTTAGTCAGCTCTGGGATCTTCCAGAACTGGAATACTTGCTCTGCAAATTCTGTGACGATTCAAAGGAAACAAGTCAAATCTCCCTCCTCCTTATTTACCGTCCGCCAGGAGCTTGGTCCAAAGCACAACTTCTACTGCTAGAGATAACTTCCTCTGCTATTTCCCAATTTTCCAGGATAATCCTTCTGGGAGATTTAAACCTACACTTAGAGAATTATGCAAACATCAATGTCCTCAACATCAAATCATTCCTGAAGAACAGCGAGCTATTTTTTCTGAAGGCGCAACTCATGAACAAGGCCATATGCTAGACTTCATGTCATCCTATCCTTCAGACCTGATCAACTCATTCAAAAGGAAGCCAGTACCTTGGTGTGATCATTACCAACTCAATTTTACTATTGATATTTACATGTCGAGCAGAACCAAGCACAATCCTTTCAAGCTCATATCCTCGAGAGGCAAAATAAGCGAGATCACTTTCTGGTCTGAGATGAGAGACTCCTTTAACTCTGGACTCCCACACAAGACTTAAATCCCTCTGGGATACTAAGGCGAAGGCTGTGCTGGAGAATATCGCTCCAATCACTACTAAATAGGTTAGGACGATTAGAAAATCCCCATGGTTTTCAGAAGAACTAGACAACCTAAAACAGGAATGCTGACACCTGGAAAAGCAATTGGAGAAAGAATAAAAACACTACTGATAAACTTAAATGGGAGTCTGCCTTTTGATGCTATAAAAAGAAAGTTACTGACTCCAAACGACAGTACTATAGCAGTCTAATAGGTCAAAATGATCTTGACAATAAAAAAAACTCTTCTCCCTAGTTAAAAACCTAGCTTCCTCTAATCTCAATGACCACACGCATCAAACAGGCCCTTTCACCCAAGAACTAGCTGATCATTTCACCAACAAGATCATTCAAATAAGATCTGAACTTACAAACTCTACTAAAATGGAAGAAAATTCTGCCTTAAACACCAGTGATTCTCCAACACAGGACCACAAGACTAACCAGACTTGGGAATTTTTTCAACCACTAACACTTGATGATACTAGAACACTTCTGTCGAAGTGTTCACGAGCCCACTACTCCTTAGACCACTGCCCAAAAGCCTTACTCCCAACCATCCCTATTGAGGCAGTTCACTGGCTATGAGAAAGTCTAAATGAACTGTTAAATTCTGGCTCTTTTCCTTTAGATGTGAGCAAAATTATCCTTAATCC
This sequence comes from Microcaecilia unicolor, assembly GCF_901765095.1. Lineage (NCBI taxonomy): Eukaryota > Metazoa > Chordata > Amphibia > Gymnophiona > Siphonopidae > Microcaecilia > Microcaecilia unicolor. The sequence continues at coordinate 627,402,056 of NC_044031.1, forward strand.
TCTGCTGAAAGGATTAGGACTAGAAGTAACATTGGTTGCAAACTACCATCCAGTGACTAGCATGCCACTTTTTACCAAAATATTAGAAACCTACATCAGCAAACAGCTCTCTATATATTTGGAAAAAATTTCTATTCTTCTTTGGACACAATTTGGCTTCAGACCTTCACACAGCACGGAAACCCTACTGCTTATGTACTAACTACATATGTCAGGCAACATCTATGCAAAGGAGACCAAGTAATACTTCAACAATTCGATAGCTCAGCAGTGTTCGATGCAGTTGATCACACATTGCTCTTGGAACGTCTGGATCAGATGAGAATAACAGGTACTACTCTCAAATGATTCAGCAAATTCTTTTTAAACTGAAGCTATGTTGGGAAGCAAACTCTCTAAATACTGCTCTCCCAACTGTGGAGTCCTTCAAGGATCCCCTCCTCTCCTATTCAACTTCTTCATATCATTCTGCAGCTCAACAGCTTATTCTATCATATGTTGATGACATCATGCTTCTCCTACCAGTGCCCTCCACAAATAGAGACCTGATACAGTTAGTTACAGTGGGCATGAATGATGTCAGGACCTGGACAATAACCAATAAGCTGAAATTGAACTTGCAGAAAACCAAAATACTGTGGTTCAAAAATCATGGAATTGTTGTCCCTTCCTCAATTTCATTAGTCAACTAGTAAAAAAGGCCCGTTTCTGACACAAATGAAACGGGCGCTAGCAAGGTTTTCCTCGGAGCGTGTATGTTTGAGAGAGAGAGAGAGAGAGAGAGAGTGTGTGTGAGAGATGGAGTGTGTGTGTCAGAGAGAGACAGAGACAGTGTTTGTGTGAGAGAGAGTGTGTGAGAGACAGAGTGTCTGTGTGTGACAGAGAGAGTGTGATAGACAGGGAGTGTGTCAGAGAGAGTGTATGTGAGAGACAGTGAGTGAGTGTGAGCCCCCACCCCTCCCTCTCGCAGGGCCCCCTCCCCATCCCCACCTCTCTGGTCTCAGGACCCCCTCCCCACCTCCCTCTCCCGTCCCCCCCAGCCATCCATTTCCAGCGACCCTCCCCTCCCCCCTCCAGCTACCCATGTCCAGCGACCCTCCCCTCCCCCCTCCAGCTACCCATGTCCAGCGACCCTCCCCTCCCCTCCCCCCTGGCGCATCAAACCCCCTCGCCACCCGCAGCTTCCAAGTTCTGGCCCCCACCCCCTCCTGTGTGAGTTGCAATATAAGGTTGTTGTGCATAAACTTTGCACTCCCCCTTTCCAAGTGTATTGGGTCCCCCCCCCCGCCTCCATCCGTTCGTTGCAGGAGATAGTATTAATTAGGACACTTACGCAGAGCACTGTCAGGCTTCTGTTTCTCAGTTAAATCCTTTTCTTTTTCTGTTTTGAGCAACGTGTCAGACGCCAGTGTCTCTTCTGTCATTTTCTTTACTGGTGGGCGTTCTGACAGCGAAGCAGGTTCGATAGGCCGGTTAGTGAGGCACTGTCGTCAGCTGTTTCTGTTTTTTTTTGAGTTCGCTCTGTTCGAGAGGACGTCAGTCTGCTCATTTTTTTTTGAGGACGGCAGGGTCGGGAGTGCGCTCTGTGAGGGCGTCAGTCTCTGGTGCTTCATTGTTTTTTGGAGGGCGGCAGGGTTGTTAGCGCAGCAGTCTGGTCAGCTTGTTTTTTTGTTTTAGGGCGGTTGGTGTGTGTGACAGCTTCGTGAGTGCGGCAGCGGGGTTTTTTTTTCTTTTTTTGTGCGTGCCATTTCTTTCAGCTGTGTGTTTGGGCAGGTTTTTTTCCCCTGTGTTTTGCGCGTGCCAATTCTTTTGATTCTGTCAGCTGTGTGTTCGGCATGATGTCAAGCTGATCTAGCGACGGAAGCAGACCACCTCCGAGGGATCCACGGTCCCAGGCAGCTTTCGAACGTTGGAGGTGAGAATTATTATGTAGGATGGTCAAATCTTTGCAGCCAATTCAGAAACCAGAGTGCTAGGGTTCTTGCTTGACTCGTCATTCACTTTCTCCTCACACATTAACCAGATATGGAAGAAATCTTTATTAAAAATGAGACAACTACAACTAGTCAGCTCATTCTTTCATCAAAAATCCTTTGCCTTGTTAGTTCAAATATTAATCCTACCATACCTGGACTACTTACAGATCATATAGAATGTAGCTGCTAGACTAATATTCAAGTTGAACAAATATACTAGTATTTCACCATATCTTATTAAACTCCACTGGCTTCCTATTCCAGAAAGAATCAAGTTAAAAGCCGCTTGCTTAACCTTTCAAATCTTACAGGGCTTCACATATGAACTATTAGCAAGAGCCGCATCACTATGTCTAGTCTAATCTAACAGACTGAAAGAAAAAAATGAAATTAGGGACACCGTCCCAAAAGGCAAGCTGATATAAGAAGATCTTTAGCTCTCTATTCCCTGTACTAGGAATCACATCATGGAGCCCTTTACCTATTCCCATCAGAAGTCTCGGCAGCCATTTTGGGAAAACACAGTGGTAGCGCCTGCAGCACAGAAAGTGGAGAGCGCTGGAGACGGAGTAACAGCAGCGGGCAGGAAAGAGTGTGAATCTTTCTGCCCCCACAGCCGCAGAGGCCACTACACCATCAGGGTGGGTGGCAAGGTAGGACTCTAGTACGCTGGAGGGGGATGGTGGCATTACTGTGGGGGAGGGGCAGGTGTTGGCACAGTATAAGTCATCATAAAGTCAAAATATAAGGAAACCAATGGACTGCATTAGGGGCTTAAAGCCTATTTAGTTATGTTAAAACAAATTAGAGATCTGCATGAAAGACTATATATATTTTTTTATTATTTTGACTTATGAAAACCACTTGTCCCTGAAACATGCTCAAAACAGAATAATCCATTTGTACAAGAGATGAGATTAAGATGTGATTCCATGTGCCCCAATGAAAGAAGTTTAATTTTTCTTCCAGTCTTTATAATACCAGGCTTCCCAAGGCAGATTACAAGATGAACCCATCAGTAAATAGGATAGCCTCACTGAGATTTGGCCATATATTATTGTATTTATAGAACAGTGTAGAAAAAGGAGCACAAAATATAGCTTTTATTAGTGCTGTTCCCACCAGCTACAATATTTTTTAAGCAGTTTTAGTGATATTCAATTTTTAAATATCTACATATGGGAAGCTTTCAAATAAATTAAAAAGCTGTCAAGTAAAAAAAACAACAAACCTTTTGTTCTTTAACTTTTAAGGCACAGGGCTGAAAAAGGGTGCAGGGTGGGAGGGAGAAGAGAGAAAGGAGATGCTGGACAGTGGGGGGGCACCAACTGATAGTTTGTAGAGGAGCGCCAGAGACCCAAGCACCGGCCCTGGCAAAAAGCCTGGATACAGAGAAGTAGGAATAATGAAAAACATGCTGGTACCAATGCTGTGTGGGGCCGACATGGGTCCAATGAACCTTACCCTTGATAGTGGAGTAAGCATTTCCGCTATGGTGACCCGTAGTCAGGCCAGGGTGGCCCAACAAGCAGAAGCAGCAGAGATAACTTCTCCAGTTCCAGATCCTGAACCAGTTCAAGTGGAACCAGCTGACCAAGTAAGGAGGAGGTGCTCCAATGCTTCCAGCAACACCAGTTCCTGAGGTGACCAGGGCCACGAGTATGGAACCACCTGACTTAACTGTCGCACCTATTGATCAGACTGATGACCCTGATTTGTTAGTCACCAGCAGAGACCCCTCCAGATATGGATACTAATGTAGGACAGAGACATGCTTTTCAGGAAGCACAGCACGCTGACCCTGACCTGGAAGTCCTGATGCAGAGGGCCGGTCAGCCAACGAATGAGACTGGTAAAGATCATATCCTATGGAAAGGGGGCTTTTTGTACAGAAAGACTGATCCTGCTGATCCTAATAGTCCTTGGACAGCAGGCAAGCAGCTTATAGTGCCCAGGGCATACAGAGAACAACTTCTACAGTTTGCACACGACATTCCACTAGCAGGACATCAGGGGTGACACGCACATGCACTAGATTGACTCTGAACTTCTATTGGCTGTGAGTATATCGAGCCATAGTTGACTATTGTCAAACCTGTGATGTGTGTCAAAGAGTGGGTAAGACCCAAGATCACCCCCTAGCACCCCTGAAACCTTTACCCATTATCAGTGAGCCCTTTGATAGAATAGCTGTGGATATAGTGGGGCCTCTAGCTGTCCCTAGCTGGACTGGAAAAAGATATATATTGAAAGTGGTGGACTTTGCTACCAGATATCCTGAAGCGGTAGCCTTATCCTCCATAGAATCAGTGGCGTTCCTAGGGGGGGGGGGTGGTGGGGGCGGTCCGCCCCGGGTGCACGCCGCTGGGGGGTGCCACGCGCCTGTTGGCTCCGCTCGTTCCGTGCTCCCTCTGCCCCAGAACAGGTTACTTCCTGTTCCGGGGCAGAGGGAGCATGGAACGAGTGAAGCCGACAGGCGCGCGCCCCCCCCCCCCAGCAGGTAAAAATGCACCTTGGGGGGGGGGGGGGGGAATTGGCGATCCGCCCCGGGTGTCAGCCACCCTAGGAACACCACTGCATAGAATCAGAGAAAATTGCCACTGCCCTGCTAGAAATATTTTCCCAGCTAAAATCCACGAGAAATATTCTCAGCCCAAGGGATAATTTATATCTGAATTTATCCAGAATCTGTGGGCACACTGTGAAATCTGTACGCACCACGCCATATCACCCTGAAACTAATGGGTTGGTGGAGACATTTAATGGGACATTAAGGCATATGTTGAAGACATTCATAAAGACAGGAGTCCGAGACTGGGAAAAATACTTACCCTAACTACTATTTGCATACAGGAATCTAGGAGGGTGAGAGGGCCCCTCGACCTAATAAGAGAACACTGGGAGGAGAAAGTTGATACCTCTGACACCCCTGTAATTGAATATGTATTTAATATGCGGCATAGATTAGAAGAACTTGTGGGCTTTGTCAGAGATAACTTGAAGGCAGTCCAGATTAAGCAATAGACTTGGTATGATTGTAAGGTCTGAAAGAGAGAGTTTTATGAGGGCCAGCTTGTACTTGTTTTATTTATTTATTTGTTACATTTGTACCCTGCACTTTCCCATTCATAGCAGGTCCCACTTCATCAGAATAAACTTCAAGCTAATTGGGCAGGACCTTACAAGGTCATAAGGCACCTGAATGATAGAGATTTTGTTATATCTATGGACTCTCAAGACAGAAAGCAGCGCACTTTTCATGTAAATATGTTAAAGGCCTATGTAAATCGCACAGCTATGGTGCTAGCTGTGTGCAGCCTACCAGAAGAGTGTCATGATAGGGAGCCCATACCTGATCTCTCAGCAGAGATATTACCACAGCGATCTGACACTGAAGAGAGACTATCTAAATGTACAGACTGTGGAAAACCCTTCAGTCAACATGAAGAACCACAAGTACAACAGGAAACATGTATAAGAGAGACACATTCTACATGCTCTAATTAAGAGAAAGATTTCAGTATGAAGAAAGAGCTAATTCCGGACCTGAACAATAGTAAAGACACTGGATTATGTACAAGTATAGAATATGGGAAAAGCTGTATCAATAAAGCAAACGTTACAGAATATCAGAAAAACATTGATCATAGAATATCTTCATGTCCTGTTTATGACAATAGCTTCAACCAGGAAGAAAACACCATAAGAAATGCAAAATTTCACCCAGGAGAGAGACCAGTTTCAAGTACCGAGTGTAAGAAAAGTTTCAGTTGACAGAAATTGTGAAGCAGCATAGAATCCCTTCACAAATCACAACTAACAAAGCACCAGGGAATACACACAAGAGTAAAACCATTCACATGTGCCGAGTGTGGTAAAAGCTTCTGTCAGAAGATACTCCTCACTATTCACAAAATGAAGTATACAGGATTAAAACTGTTAGCATGTACTGAGTGTGATAAAAGCTTCAGTTATATGCACTGGAAGGGCAATGAACATGGCAAAGCTGATGGCCTTCTCCAGAAAGGAAGAGTCAGAACCACCCTGAAACTGAACTATAAAGGCCGCAGTCCGGGGTCTCTCTCTTGAGGAGGGAGGTGTGACAGAACAGTGTGTTTTAAGCCTGTAAACTTGCCTTTATTAAATCTTGAAGTGCATTTCTCTAGTTTGGCCAGCAGATGGTGCATGTTATGTTTTCAGCTGTTACAAAGAACTGACCTTTCTTTCCTTAGTTAACACAGATAATAAAATGCCTGAGTGATGTAACCAGCTTTTTTCAAATGTTGTTGTTGACTGGGCTCTGATTGGCCCAGGAGCTTTTTTCATTTCAATTGTACTGGTTTTTGCTTCAGTTTCAGCCAGAGAGCTTTTTGTTGAAGCCCTGTAAAAAAAAACAAGTTATATTTGATAACTGGTGAACAGCTATATGTCCTGAGCTCCCTAGGTACTTTGTAGGAAGTAACCAAAAGTTTAGTTAAGGTTATAATTGATCCATATTTCATTTACTTGTTATTGTTTGCTGACGGATTGAACACTTGCACATTGCCTGCTTGATTTGAAAAATGAGCGGTTAAAAAATCTTTTTTCACTTGTTTTGGGGATCCACTTTAAGTCAGTTCTGTGAAGTCAGCATTCTTATACTATATACTTTGAAATAGAAGGGGTTTTTTTTGGAGCCCATGAAGACACAACAGCCCGTTGATTTTCCTCCCCCTACGTTGTTTGCAACTTTTCTTTGGGTGGGTGGTTGGGCTTATTGCTGAGGCTTTCCCCCCCCCTTTTTTTCAAAAGAAATTGTTTAATTTAACAAATTCTCTAAATGCACCTCACAGAACAATAGTCATATATACAAAAATACTGTGTGCTAGCATGTGAGAGATATTTTTGAGTTTATATAGCATCTATATGCTCCAAAATCCTTTCTTTGTGATATATACGTATTGTTTGCTGATTGTACATTTTTTGTTCATTGTTCAATTTTTAAAGACAATAAATAATTGTTTAATTACTCCATCTGGACTGTTATAGAATCCTGGTGGTTTCTGTGTTGGGTCTGTGAGTGCTTTCTGGGAACTGTGGGACCACTGGGAGTGTGGCCCCAGTAACTCACTGGTGATAATTTAGTAGGAGACTCACCCAGAGGTGGCTGTGATCCAGCTGGTGGAAGGAAGGTGCTAGTGTAGAGCACAAGTGGCAGGTGCAGGCTGACCTGAGCTGTGCTGGGGACAGACCCTTAAGTGGCCGCGAGTTAACCCCAGGCAGGTGGCTAGGCATTTGGTGACAGTGTTACTACAGGAGTATGGATGCGTGTGTACAGAGTGAGGAGAAGAATATGAGTACGTGTGTACATATAGTGTGACTACATGAGTATGGGTGTGTGTATACACAATGAGAAGAATATGAGTACGTGTGTACATATAGTGTGACTACAGGAGTATGGGTGTGTGTATACACAATGAGAAGAATATGAGTGTGTTTGTACGTATAGTGTGACTACAGGAGTATGGGTGCATGTGTACAGAGTGAGGAGAACAGTATCTAAAAATGTTAAGTAGTAGTAGTAGTAGTAGTATGAGTCCTTATGTACTTATAGTGTGACTACAAGAGTATGGGTGTGTGTGTACAGAGTGAGGAAAAGGGTATGAGGATGTATGTACAGAGTAAGAAGAGTATGACTGTGCATGTACGTACAGTGTGACTACAAGAGTATGGGTGCATGTGTACAGAGTGAGAAGAGTATGAGGTCAAAATTTTACAACAGGCGTGGTGCTGTTCAAAAATACCATCCTGGAAGCCCAGGCCAAATATATTCTGTGATTTTAAAAAGGAGGAAGGAAGGCCAAACGACAGCCGGCATGGTTAAAAATGAGGTGAAGGAAGCTATTACAGCTAAAAGAAAATCCTTCAGAAAATGGAAGAAGGAACCGAATGAAAATAATAAGAAACAGCATAAGGAATGTCAAGTATAATGCAAAGTGCTAAGGAAGGCAAAGATGAACTTTCAAAAAAAGATTGCATTGGAGGTTAAAACAGAGTAAAAAAATGTTTTAGGTATATTAAAAAAGTATCAAAATACGCTGGAAACTCACTTGCAAACAAGTGGAGGAGTGGCCTAGTGGTTAGGGTGGTGGACTTTGGTCCTGGGGAACTGAGGAACTGAGTTCAATTCCCACGTCAGGCATAGGCAGCGCCTTGTGACTCTGGGCAAGTCACTTAACCCTCCATTGCCCCATGTAAGCCGCATTGAGCCTGCCATGAGTGGGAAAGCGTGGGGTACAAATGTAACAAAAATAAAAATTACCACAATCCAAAAAAACAAGTGAGGAAAAGTGTTCTCTGTAGCTACCAGTTTTTGTGTGTATATTGTATTAAAAAGTTGGAGGAAAAGACCTCAGACGCCTGTGACACTCTCTGCGCTGTTATGTTATTCAATACAGCGACTCAGTCACAGTGCTGGCTTCAATCATGGGTCATAAAAACCCCTAAAATTTTGTTTTTATATGTGCAAAAAACTTAATTAAAATGTGACAATGAAACAAAAAACAAACTTAACTTATATGCAGCAGTGTGAAGCAATTGCAAAACGACCCGTTTCACCATGTGGCTTTCTCAGGGGACTCGATGCTGCCTTGCTTCAAAAGTACTGCTTTGTGTCTGCGGCTGTCACTAAGCAGTACTTTTGAAGCAAGGCAGCATCGAGTCTCCTGAGGACATGGTGAAACGGGTCCCTGTAGGGACGTTTCACAACTGCCTCACACTGCTGCTTACAAGTTAAGTTTGTTTTTTGTTTCACTGTCACATTTTGATTAAGGTTTTTGCACATATAAAAACAAATTGTTGAGGGTTTTTATGACCCATGATTGAAGACAGCACTGTGACTGAATCACTGCATTGAATAACATAACAGCGCAGAGGGTGTCACAGGCGTCTGAGGTCTTTCCCTCCAACATTTTTTATATAATATACACACAAAAATTGGTAGCTACAGAGAACACTTTTCCTCACTTGTTTTTTTGGATTTAGGTATATTAAAAGCAAGAAGCTGGCAAAAGAATCGGTTGGACCACTAGATGACCAAGGGGAAAAGGGGCAATTAGGGAAGACAAGGCCATAGCGGAGAGATTAAATGAATTCTTTGCTTTGGCCTTCACAGAGGAAGATTTGGGAGTTACCAGTGCCAGAAATGGCATTCAAAGCTGACGAGTCAGAGAAACTGAATGAAATATCTATAAACCTGGAGGATGTAATAGCGCAATTTGGCAAAATGAAGAGTAGCAAATCTCCTGGACCGGATGGTATTCATCCCAGAGTACTGATAGAACTGAAAAAAGAGCTTGCGGAACTATTGTTAGTAATATGTAATTTATCTTTAAAATCAAGCATTGTACAAGAAGACTGGAGAGTGGCCAATGTAACGCAGATTTTTTAAAAAGGTTCCAGAGGAGATCCGGGAAAGTATAGACTGGTGAGCCTGACGTTGGTGCCGGGCAAAAATGGTAAAGACTATTATAAAGAACAAAATTACAGAGCATATTCAAAAGCATGGATTAATGAGACAAAGCCAACATGGATTTAGTGAAGGGAAATCTTGCCTCTCCAATCTAATACATTTCTTTGAAGGAGTGAACAAACATGTGGATAAAGGTGAGCCAGTCTATATTGTGTATCTGGATTTTCAAAAGGCGTCTGACAAAGTACCTCATGAAAGACACTAGAGGAAACTGAAGAGTCATGAAATAGGAGGTAGTGTCCTATTGTGGATTAAAAACTGGTTAAAAGAAAACAGAGAGTAGGCGGGAGCTGGCGGTCTCGCTACGGGCAGTCCGGACAATCTTACTGACCTGAGCGCCGAGGGAGTCTCATTGAGTCCTCCTCCAATGGCTGTACCCCCAAGGCCATTGGAGGAGGACTCAATGAGACTCCCTCGGCGCTCGGAGCGAGGTACCCGGAAGTCGGTCCCCTGCGCTCGTTTGTGGAGACCCCGCTGCTTCCTCAACGCCAGAAGGAACACCGTTGCAGGCGAGTGTATCGCCCGCAGTGAATCTGAGCGTGCCCTCTGCAGTGCTGGGAGATTTGAAAAGACCTACACCTATCACCCTAGAAACCTTATGGGAAGCGATACACGGCCTAAATTCCAACGTACAACAGATTGCTCGAAGCCTAATGGGAGAATTGGCAGAGGTAAAGCAAACTCAAATAGATATCTCTCTTAAAGTTGCAGAGCATACAACTAAATTGAATGTTTTGGACAATGACTTTAAAGCTGTGAAATCTTCAACAGAAATGTTGATGAAAAGCTCTAATTTTCAGCAGCGTAAAATAGATTTCCTTGAAAATCAAATTCGTATTAATAACTTACATTTTCTTAATTTTCCAAAATCTCCACTCATCCCAGCACTGGAAATGCTGAGGAAATATGTGTATGAGATATTGGAGGTCCCCTCTGAGGGATTCCCACCTATTATTAGAGTACAATATATTTCTGGCACAAGAAGGGGCGATATTCCTCAAAACCCTCAAGCTGCTACGAATCTAACTGACTTCCTAGAAAGTTCTATGGAGGTCATAACTGAGAGAACCACATTGCTTGTTACATTTGCTCTGCAAACAGATCGTATAATATCCTGAGACTTTATTTTCGCCATATGAACTCCACTTTTCTTGGGTAACATAGTAGATGACGGCAGAAAAAGACCTGCATAGTCCATCTAGTCTGCCCAAGATAAACTCATATGTGTATACCTTACCTTGCATTTGTACCTGTCTTTTTCAGGGCACAGACCGTATAAGTCTGCCCAGCAGTATTTCCCGCCTCCAACCACCAGTCCCGCCTCCCATCACCGGCTCTGGTACAGACCGTAAAGTCTGCCCTCCCCTATCCTAGCCTCCCAACCCACCAACCCCTCTTCCCCCACCTGCTCCACCACCCAATTTCGGCTAAGCTGCTGAGGATCCAATCCTACTGCACAGGATTCCTTTATGCATATCCCAAGCATGTTTGAATTCCGTTACCGTTTTCATCTCCACCACCTCCCATGCAATTAAGCTACTAAATAGTAAGTTTAAAACAAAATGGAGAAAATATTTCTTTACTCAGCATATAATTAAACTCTGTAATTCACTTGCAGAGAATGAGGTAAGAGCATTTAGCTTAGCAGGGTTTAAAAAAGGTTTGGATAATTTTCTAAAAGAAAAGTCCATAAGCCATTATTAAGATGGACTTGGGCAAATCCACTTCTTCTTTCTAGGATAAGCAACATAAAATCTGTTTTTCTGTTCTGGGATCTTGCCAGGTACTTGTGACCTGGCTTGGCCACTGTTAGAAACAGGATACCGGGCTTGATGGACTTTTGGTCTGTCCCAGCATGGCAATGCTTATGTTCTTATGTTAGTGTGATTACAGTGCATGAGGAGAAGAGTACTGGGTGCGAGATCAGCTCCTACACCACTCCCCTTAGGGCTCTGTCCATACAGCCTCCCTCATTCTATAGGATCAGCCCATGCACCAGCCTGCCAAAGACTCTGTGTATACAGATAGCTGCTTTCTGTTGGATCAGCCCATGTAACCTGTAGCATCTTCGCCCATTCCATCTATAGGATCAGACCATGCAGTGTTTCTCAGTTTGGATGAATTCCCCCCTCATTGTGCTATGTTCTTCTAAGTAAAAAACTTCACAGAAGTTGGGCTGTAAATTTCTCTCCTCACTGCTTCTTGATTCATCTATCATCTTTGTGCTACTTCTGCTGAAACTGGCAGGAGCTCTCCTTGTATCAGAGAAAGGATTCTTCTGGGTGTTCCCACCATGTCAGAATGCACAGTTCTCCACGCAGTCCTGTGTCCTCTGAAAAAGGTGGTAGATGCTGACCATGGGGAACATGAGCAGGGCACCAACTAGGGAGCCTGCCTGGATAGCAGCTCCACACCACATCAGGGCTACGTGGCCAGCCTCATGCAGTAAAGTCCCAATCACCACTTTCACGTATGAAAAGAGCCCGAGGAAGAGGATCCAGGAGATCACCTGAATGTAGAAAGAAAAGGAGATCTGGGTAAGATATTCTGGAGATCTAGAAGGCTATCTGAAGGGAGAGGAGGAGGCAAACAAAAAGGATACAGATCACCATTTGAGGGCAAAGTGAAAAGAGAACCAGGACCCCTGTCAGGCATAGAGATAAGAAACAAATATGGGGAGAATTTCTGAGATGAGAATCAGAGAAGTGAACCACATAAGTGAAAAAAGTTGCATGAAGGACAAGAGAGGTTGTTGTAGTGCACTTACCACCAGCGAGACCCCCACATTGTTGCCCACTAATGGAGGACAGGGGCTGAGAGCAGCCAGCACCAGCAAATAGGTCCCCACAACAGCTCCCAATACTGAGATGAGCCCCAAAACCATCATCGACCTGGTGAGAAAGAAAATATGGAAATGAACAACTGTCCATGTTTAGGGGGTTTGTGTGAAGGCAGGTCCTGGTTATCTATTATGAGACACTGAACAACATAGCTTCAGGATCTTTAGTCATTTGGTAAACATTTATAACAGTTAAATGCCAGAAGAGAGGAGAGGGCTACTGAAACTGATGTAAATGCAGGCCTTTCCACGGCACAGTTCTGCTAGAGGGATGGGAAGATTCAAGGTCTGATGTGTTCATTTGATTTATTACATTTTATATAGCACCTTGATATCCATCAAGTCACTCAAAAGCATGGGTGGTATAGGTGAAGTGTACAATGCTACAGAAGAAAGACTAAACCAACACCCACTCCCAGTCCCTACAACAACCCCGACCCTCCGGTGGGGTTTCTTGTTTGGACAGGGCTGCCTCACAGTCCCACTTCAGTACACTCCTCCCTGTTGCCTCTCTTCAGCAGAGTGGCAGCTCCTCACATTACTGCTCAAGCGCCGACTGGCAGGAGGAGGGAACATGTGGAAGCCCAGAGATGGGAGCCAGGCTTTGCTCTAATTCCTGAGAGCCGGCAATACAGCTTCCTAGACATTCATTTGATTTCAGTAAATACAAGTTATACCTGGATTCATGTTTCTTATTTTCTTAAGTGCCTCTGCTCCAGTTTCCCCACTGGTACAATGCAACCTGTTACGAAGCTATCCAAAGCTCTTTGGAAGAATGTACAACACATCTTTCTTGCACAAAGTCCCTTTCAAATGGAACTTTTTCATGGAATGCAATAAAATGCACTTTATCTATTGGCATTTATGAGAATATGGAGTCAGTCATTCTTGCAAACACTATTTGCTCTGCTTCCCATAGTATAAGCTGGAGATTGCTGCTTATAGGGGTTAAGTGGGCAGGAGAGGCTCCGATATTCAGTGGCATTTCCCCGGATAGCGCTGCTGAGTATCTCACTAACCGGTATTTCCTAACCAGTTAGATTAGGGGCTGTCAAGGGGCAGTGCTTGGATGGAGCAGCGATATTCAGTCTACTAACTGGCTAAGTTAGTGCATAAATTTAGCACTGTTAGTTTTATGCGCCAGATCAACAGGGCACCAGTCCAAATATTGCCTGCTGCCAGGTCAGCGCACATACTTGGATATTAGCTGCACATGTCCCAGCATTGAAATCTGGGGTTAGGTCAGCAAGCCACTTACTGCCATAGGCTGAATATCACCCCATATGATTTTAAGTAAACTGTCCCAAAAGGCTTCTCTAGGGAAGTGTATTAAAAACTCAAGAAACGTGCAGGGAGGAGGAGGAGGAGTTTGTGATCACATATAATCTTTCTGTTGATTTTCCCCCTCCACTGAGGTGTGCAGCTCCCTATTAGAGACTTTGTAAGGAAAAGCAATTCCTGAAGCTGCCACAGACTTTTCCCTATTTTTTAAATTAAAGAAAGGCTTCTGCATTGTGCCCATAGTAATAAAAGGCAGAAAAAGGCCAAACAGGTGTATCTAATCTGCCCCTTCTTAACCCAGAACAAGCTCCCCACCCCTATGCCTCTCATATGAATCTTCAACCCCTATCAGTCCAAGCATGCCCTGAACCTGTTAACACTTGTGGTCTTTATTTTATTTCATTTCTCCACTTCCTCTATTTTTTTTTTTTTTGCATTTTTGATTTCAAGATCCCTTTTTGGGTGGTAACTCCTAATATGGAACCCAGCAGAGGGAACCTAGAATTAAAATTAATTTTCCTATGTGGGTCACTTTGCACTTGTCCACACTAAATTTCATCTGCAATTCAGATGCCCAGCCCCTCAGTCTTAAATGGTCCTCCTGAAATTTTTCACAATTTACGTTACTTTATTCTTTACTGCATTTGCTATACCACCTAAATTGATGCACAGAGCTAAGCGATTTACATTAAAAATATTAAATATCAGAGGACGAGAAAAGAACTCCAATAAAAGATAGGATAGAGGGGAAAAAAGTAGACAACAATCAAATGTCATTCTAAAACAAAAGTCAGGGGAAAAAAAACAATAGGATCACAAGAGATAGAGGGGAAAGAAATAAGGGTACCAGGACTCTTATCACCCCACCATCACAGTCCAAAAGCCTGCCTGAACAACCAGGTCTTTATTGCAGTTTTAAATTTGTGAAGGGAAAGCTCACTACGGATATCTAACGGAAGATTATACCAAGAAGCAGGGGCTAAAAAGTAGAAAGCACTATGGCATGTTCATTCATATTTGGCGGCTTTAGGGTCTGGAAGTACATAAGTATTGCCATACTGCGAAAGACCAAAGGTCCATCAAGCCCAGCATCCTGTTTCCAACAGTGGCCAATAGAGGTCACAAATACCCGTCAAGATCCCAAAAATGTACAAAACATTTTATACTGCTTATCCCAGAAATAGTGGATTTTCCCCAAGTCCATTTAATAACGGTCTATGGGACTTTTCCTTTACGAAGCCGTCCAAACCTGTTTTAAACTCCGCTAAGCTAACCGCCTTTACCACATTCTCTGGCAACGGAATTCCAGAGTTTAATTACACATTGAGTGAAGAAAAACTTTCTCCGATTCATTTTAAATTTACTACATTGTAGCTTCATCGCAAGCCCCCTAGTCCTAGTATTTTTGGAAAGCGTGAACAAAGGCTTCACATCTATCCGTTCAACTCCACTCATTTTTCTACAGACCTCTATCATATCTCCCCACAGCCGCCTTTTCTCCAAGCTGAACAGCCCTAGCCGCTTTAGCCTTTCCTCATAGGGAAGTCATCCCATCCCCTTTACCATTCTCGTTGCCCTTCTCTGCACCTTTTCTAATTCCACTATATCGTTTTTGAGATGCGGCGACCAGAATTGAACACAATATTCGAGGTGCGGTCGCACCATGGAGCGCTACAAAGGCATTATAACATCCACATTTTTGTTTTCCATTCCTTTCCTAATAATACCTAACATTCTATTTGCTTTCTTAGCCACAGCAGCACAATGAGCAGAAGGTTTCAACGTATCATCGACGACGACACCTAGATCCCTTTCTTGGTCCGTGACTCCTAACGTGGAACCTTGCATGATGTAGCTATAATTCGGGTTCCTCTTTCCCACATGCATCACTTTGCACTTGCTCACATTAAACGTCATCTGCCATTTAGACGCCCAGTCTCCCAGTCTCGTAAGATCCTCTTGTAATTTTTCACAATCCTCCCGCGATTTAACGGCTTTGAATAACTTTGTGTCATCAGCAAATTTAATTACTTCACTATTTACTCCCATCTCTAGGTCATTTATAAATATGTTAAAAAGCAGCGGTCCCAGCACAGAGTCCTGGGGAACCCCACTAACTACCCTTCTCCATTGAGAATACTGACCATTTAACCCTACTTTCTGTTTTCTATCTTTTAACCAGTTTTTAATCCACAATAGAACACTACCTCCTATCCATACAGTGGTCATTAATTGAGCATATTAAACACATAGGGGAATAAGGGATAGAGAGAGCGAGGAGTTTCTCAGTTCCTCACTCTAACATCCTCCTTCAACCTCCAGCTTTGCTCCACCACCCCTACTCACCGAGACGGCCATTGTCTTGACCTCGTCCTCTCCTCTTCCAGCTCTCCCTCCAATTTCCATGTTTCAACTCTTCCTCTCTCCGATCATCACCTAATCACCTTCACACTTCTTCACCCCCCCCCCCCAGCCCCGTCCAACTTTAACCACTACCTCCAGGAATCTCCAGGCTATCGATCCTCCCACCCTATCCTCTAATAATTCTAATCTCCTCCCCTCCATCATGTCCTCCGAGTCTGTCGACAAGGCTGTCTCCGCTTACAATGCCACTCTCTCATCTGCTCTGGACACCCTCGCACCTTCCACCTCCCGTCCCACAAAGCGTACTAATCCCCAGCCCTGGCTGACCCCTTGCATCCGTAACCTTCGCTCCTGCACCCGATCTGCGGAGCGCCTCTGGAGGAAATCCCGCACCCATTCAGATTTCCTTCACTACAAATTCATGTTATCCTCCTTCCACTCCTCCCTTTTCCTTGCCAAACAGGACTACTACACCCAATTGACCAATTCTCTCAGCTCCAACCCCCGTCGTCTCTTTTCCACCCTTAACTCCCTCCTCAAAGTGCCCTCCGCTCCCACCCCACCCTCGCTCTCTCCTCAATCACTGGCTGATTACTTCCGCGACAAGGTGCAAAAGATCAACCTTGAGTTCACTACCAAGCCATCTCTTCTTCACCCTGCAACCCTCTCCCTCACCCAACCAACCCAGGCCTCTTTCTCCTCCTTTCCTGTCATCACCGAGGAGGAAACCGCTCGCCTTCTTTCCTCATCGAAATCCACCACCTGCTCTTCTGATCCCATCCCCACCAACTTACTTAACATCATCTCTCATACTGTCACCCCCTCCATCTGTCATATCCTCAATCTCTCCACTGCAACTGTCCCTGACACCTTCAAGCACGCCGTAATCACACCTCTCCTCAAAAAAACATCACTTGACCCTACCTGTCCCTCCAATTACCGACCCATCTCCCTCCTACCCTTCCTCTCCAAAATACTTGAGCATGCCGTTCACAGTCGCTGCCTTGATTTTCTCTCCTCTCATACCATCCTCGATCCACTTCAATCCGGTTTCCGCCCTCTTCACTCAACAGAAACAGCACTCTAAAGTCTGTAATGACCTGTTCCTTGCCAAATCCAGAGGCCACTACTCCATCCTCATCCTCCTTGATCTATCCGCCACTTTTGACACTGTGAATCATGACTTACTTCTTGCCACACTGTCCTCATTTGGGTTCCAGGGCTCTGTCCTTTCCTGGTTCTCCTCCTATCTCTCCCACCGCACCTTCAGAGTTCACTCTCATGGATCTTCCTCCACCCCTATCCCCCTATCTGTTGGTGTTCCCCAGGGATCGGTCCTTGGACCCCTTCTCTTTTCAATCTACACCTCTTCCCTGGGCGCCCTGATCTCATCTCATGGTTTCCAGTATCATCTCTATGCTGATGATACCCAGCTATATCTGTCCACACCAGACATCACCACAGAGACCCAGGCAAAGGTATCAGCCTGCCTATCTGACATTGCTGCCTGGATGTCCAACCGCCACCTGAAACTGAACATGTCCAAGACCGAGCTCATCGTCTTTCCACCAAAACCCACGTCTCCTCTTCCTCCACTTTCTATCTCAGTTGATAACACTCTCATCCTCCCCGTCTCATCTGTCCGCAACCTCGGAGTCATCTTTGACTCCTCCCTCTCATTCTCTGCGCATATCCAGCAGACTGCCAAGACCTGCCGCTTCTTCCTCTTTAACATCAGCAAAATTTGCCCTTTCCTCTCTGAACACACCGCCCGAACTCTCGTCCATGCTCTCATTACCTCTCGCCTTGACTACTGCAACTTACTCCTCACTGGCCTCCCACTTAGCCATCTATCCCCCCTTCAATCTGTTCAGAACTCTGTGGCACGTCTCATATTCCGCCAAAACCGATTTACTCATATCACCCCTCTCCTCAGGTCACTTCACTGGCTTACAATCAGATACCGCATTCAATTCAAGCTTCTCCTTCTTACCTACAAATGCATTCAGTCTGCTGCCCCTCACTACCTCTCCTCCCTCATCTCCCCCCTATGTTCCCGCCCGTAACCTCCGTTCACAAGACAAATCCCTCCTCTCTGTACCCTTCTCCAACACCGCCAACTCCAGGCTCCACTCATTCTGCCTCGCCTCACCCTATGCTTGGAACAACCTTCCTGAGCCCTTACGCCAAGCCCCCTCCCTGCCCATCTTCAAGTCTGCTTAAAACCCACCTCTTCAATGCTGCATTCGGCACCTAACTCTTACCGTTCACTAAATCCAGACTGCCCCAATTTGACCGCCCCTATCGGACTGTCCGTTCACTTGTCTCTTAGATTGTAAGCTCCTTGAGCAGGGACCGTCCCTCTATGTTAAACTGTACAGCGCTGCGTAACCCTAGTAGCGCTTTAGAAATGTTAAGTAGTAGTAGTAGAGATAAGGTGGAGAACCTATTCTGAAAACTAGAAGTAGTATTGAATTCAATAAGAAACGGGAAGCCAGTGAAGTTTCTGAAAAAAAAGAGATGAAACTGAATCATATTTACTGGCACAGAAGATGAGACGAGAAGCAGTATTCTGTAAAGTCTGAAGTTTTTTCAAAGAAATCTTAGGTAATCCTGCAAAAATAATACTGCAATTATCTATTTTTGTAACCAATAGGGACAGAACTAGATCCAGAAATCTCCTCTCACAACGTAGTTGTCTAAGCACAAAGAAACCAGACTGAAGCAAAGACAATATTTGAGGAGCAAAAGAAATTATTGTACCGGTGTGATAGAAGTGTCTAAAAGAGAAAGAGTTTGAACCGGAACAAGAGAGAATCCAGTAATCCAGCAGGCAACTGTTTTATTAACATTAAGAACCATTTTGTGTGACAACAATCAATGGGCTACCACATCGAGACAGGATTGGAGTGAGGAAATACTAGAAGTAACAGAATCTGAATAGAACAAAAGAAGAATCTCATTAGCATAAATAAAAGTAGAGATAGAAAACCTCTGAATGAAGGTCGCTAATGGACTGAGGAACAAATTGAACAGCAAGGGTGACAGTATAGACCCCTGTGGAACATCACAAGAAAGAGAGTGAGAAGCAGAAGTGGAGGAAGATGACGTGACTTTAAAGGAACAAGTAAAGAGAAATGAGACAAACCATTTAAAACCTGTTCCAGAGAGGCCTAAAGATTGAAGATGAGCCAAAAGAAGAGAATGGTCAATTAAGTCTAAAGCTGCCGAAAGGTCTAAGGAAATGACTAAAGCACAATGGTTATTGTCAAGGTAAGAGTGAATAATTTATCTGAAAATCAAATGTAAACTGTGAATCAAGTATAAATCCCAGAACCTTAGTGTTCTTTTCAGCCAGAAGATTAGTTCCAGAAGGTTGAGTCACAGCATCTGGAATACAATTACAAGAGTTTGTTCAACCAAAGTACGAGGGATAGTAACATACATAGTAACATAGTAGATGACTGCAGAAAAAGACCAGCATGGTCCATCCAGTCTGCCCAACAAGATAAACTCATATGTGTATACCTTACCTTGATTTGTACCTGCCTTTTTCAGGGCACAGACCGTACAAGTCTGCCCAGCAGTATTTCCCAACCACCAGTCCCGCCTCCCATCACCGGCTCTGGCACAGACCGTATAAGTCTGCCCGCCAAAATCCTCGCCTCCCAACCACCAACCTCTCTTCCACCACCTGCTCCGCCACCCAATTTTGGCTAAGCTTCTGAGGATCCATTCCTACTGCACAGGATTCCTTTATGCATATCCCACGCATGTTTGAATTCCGTTACCGTTTTCATCTCCACCACCTCCCGCGGGAGGGCATTCCAAGCATCCACCACCCTCTCCGTGAAAAAATACTTCCTGACATCTTTTTTGAGTCTGTCCCCCTTCAATCTCATTTCATGTCCTCTCGTTCTACCGCCTTCCCATCTCCGGAAAAGATTTGTTTGTGGATTAATACCGTTCAAGTATTTGAACGTCTGTATCATATCACCCCTGTTCCTCTGTTCAGGTCAGCAAGTCTATGCTCATACGTCTTGGTACGCAAATCCCATACCATTCTCGTAGCTTTTCTTTGCACCGCTTCCATTTTTTAAACATCCTTCGCAAGGTACGGCCTCCAAAACTGAACACAATACTCCAGGTGGGGCCTCACCAACAACTTGTACAGGGGCATCAACACTTCCTTTCTTCTGCTGATCACACCTCTCTCTATACAGCCTAGCAACCTTCTCGCTACGGCCACCGCCTTGTCACACTGTTTCGTCGCCTTCAGATCCTCGGATACTATCACCCCAAGATCCCTCTCCCCCTCAGTACCTATCAAACTCTCACCGCCTAACACATAAGTCTCTCATGGGTTTCTACTCCCTAAATGCATCACTTTGCATTTCTTCGCATTGAATTTTAATTGCCAAACCTTAGACCATTATTCTAGCTTCCTCAGATCCCTTTTCATGCTTTCCACTCCCTCCCGGGTGTCCACTCTGTTGCAAATCTTAGTATCATCCGCAAATAGGCAAACTTTACCTTCTAACCCTTCGGCAATGTCACTCACAAATATATTGAACAGAATTGGCCCCAGCACCGATCCCTGAGGCACTCCACTACTCACCTTTCCCTCCTCTGAGCGAACTCCATTTACCACCACCCTCTGTCGTCTGTCCGTCAACCAGTTCCTAATCCAGTTCACCACTTCGGGACCTATCTTCAGCCCATCTAGTTTATTTAAGAGCCTCCTGTGGGGAACCGTGTCAAAAGCTTTGCTAAAATCTAAGTAGATTACGTCTATAGCACGTCGATGATTCAATTCTCCAGTTACCCAATCAAAGAATTCAATGAGATTCGTTTGGCAAGATTTCCCTCTGGTAAAACCATGTTGTCTCGGATCTTGCAACTTGTTGGCTTCCAGGAAATTCACTATCCTTTCCTTCAGCATGGCTTCCATTACTTTTCCAATAACCGAAGTGAGGCTTACCGGCCAATTCCTCCACCTTCATTTTTTCCCAGAAATTGTATTAATTTTAATTTTGTATTATATAAACAAAGAGAACAACCTCTCCACCTCCCCCATTCTCTATTTCTGTGGATAACACTCTCATTCTTCCTGTCTCATCAGCTCGTAACCTTGGGGTCATCTTTGACTCCTCTCTCTCCTTCTCTGCACATATTCAGCAGACTGCTAAAACCTGTCGTTTCTTTCTATATAATATCAGCAAAATTCGCCCTTTCCTTTCTGAGCACACTACCAGAACCCTCATCCACACTCTTATCACCTCTCGCTTAGACTATTGCAACTTGCTTCTCACAGGTCTCCTACTTAGCCATCTCTCTCCTCTTCAATCTGTTCAAAATTCTGCTGCACGACTAATATTCCGCCAGTGTTGTTATGCTCATATTAGCCCTCTCCTCAAGTCACTTCACTGGCTTCCTATCCGTTTCCGCATACAGTTCAAACTCCTCTTTTTGACCTATAAGTGCATTCACTCTGCAGCTCCTCAGTACCTCTCCACTCTCACCTCTCCCTACATTCCTCCCCGGGAACTCCGTTCACTGGTTAAATCTCTCTTATCTGCACCCTTCTCCGCCACCGCTAACTCCAGAATCCGTTCCTTTTATCTTGCTGCACCATATGCCTGGAATAGACTCCCTGAGCCGGTACGTCAAGCTCCATCTCTGGCCGTCTTCAAATCTAAGCTAAAAACCCATCTTTTTGATGCTGTTTTTAACTCCTAACCCTTATTCACTTGTTCAGAAGTTTCAGAACCCTTATTTTATCATCCTCACTTTAATATTCCCTTATCTCTTGTTTGTCCTGTTTGTCTGTCCTAATTAGATTGTAAGCTCTGTCGAGCAGGGACTGTCTCTTTATGTTCAAGTGTACAGCGCTGCGTACGTCTAGTAGTGCTATAGAAATGATAAGTAGTAGTAAGTAGTAGAACAATATAAACTAGTACATCAGTTATGCTACTGTGTAAGTAACTTTTAAAAAATTAACCATATTTCTATTACACTCATAGTGATTTAAAATGATCATAAACAAATTATAGATTGTTGGCATATTGTTCCACTGGAAACTCTTTTTACTATGTGTAGATTCATATATTTTTTGCAATTTAGAGTTCAAGTTTTTGATGATAAAGTTTTTGATGATAAGTTTTTGATGATAAAGAATAGATTGCCACCGAAAGTGAACAGTAAGAAGTCTTGTTGATTTTCAATAGGATAAAACAAGCTTTTGGGCTCCACCTTCATAACCTTTGTTTAGTTGAAGATATTGTAATGAATAAAAACAAATAATTATTGAAACTTGCATTTTTATCACTTGTTTTTAGTTTTCTGTATAGTCGCCACCATTCACCACACGTCTGCCGATGGACAAGTTTTCAAAAGCCAGTGCAAAAAAACTGTGAGGAAAGCTACAGAGGCTAAGGCTCTTCAGCTTGGAGAAGAGACAACTGAGGGGAGATATGATAGAGGTTTATAAAATACTGAATGGAGTAGAACAGGAAGAGGTGAATCGCTTATTTACTCTTTCCAAAAATACTAGGACTAGGGGGCATGCAAAAGTAGTAAATGTAAAGCAATTCAAAGAAAATATTTCTTCATTCACTGTGTAATTAAACTCTGAAATTCATTGCCAGAGAATGTAGTAAAAGCAATTAGCTTAGCAGGGTTTAAAAAAGGTTTGGATAATTTCTTAAAAATCCATTATTAAGATGGACTTGGGAAAATCCACCACTTATTTCTAGGACAGTCCAAACAAACATACAGTAGCAGAGGATTTTAGACGAGTCAGCTTGGTGAATTGACTATGCAGGGTGGAGTCTCATATGACTAACACGGCTGTTCTCATTTCACTCTCCGGTGACTCTTTTGCTCGTGTATGTGTTTTAATCATAGACTCGTCCCCCACCTACCTATATCTTTTTTTCTTTTTTATTGTTTTTTAATTAATTTTAAACATATATCTCATTGTGACTTCTTAGTGCCTTTAATAACAGTTTACTAAGCACACAGCACTTAGATGTACTCATTGGTGAGCTCATACACCCCGACAGGTGCCTGTTTCGCTACGCTTTGTCAAGGGGGAGTATCACCAAATCAGCTTGCTAGCCACAGTGTCTATGTGTGTGACATTTGTGGGACACAGACAACAGAAGTCTGTCCAGCATCGGCCTCAGTTTCCACTATTCTTGCCCAAGATAACAACTTAATAGCCATGCTGTGTTTCCGTCCTCTTTCTATTCCACACATTTTGAATTTGCTCACCATTTTTTACTCTACCATCTCTCCTGGAAGGGTGTTCCAGGCGTCTGCTACCTTCTCTGTGAAAAAGGTTTTTCTGTTACTCCTAA
Organism: Microcaecilia unicolor; assembly: GCF_901765095.1. Lineage (NCBI taxonomy): Eukaryota > Metazoa > Chordata > Amphibia > Gymnophiona > Siphonopidae > Microcaecilia > Microcaecilia unicolor. Next base: position 627,425,387 of record NC_044031.1, read on the forward strand.
GTCTACTGTCCTGCAACCTCCATTCATGTCTTCTAGTTCTACCACCCTCACGTCTCTGGAAGAGGTTTGTTTGAATATCAATACCTTTCAATTGCTTAAGTGTCTGTATCATATCACCTCTCTCTCTCTCTCCTTTTCTCTAGTGTATACATATTCAGGTGCTCCAGTCTTTTCTCATGTGTCTTATGGCACAAACCTTGTACCATTTTTGTTGCCTTCCCCTGAACTGTCTCAAGCCTTTTTATGTCCTTGAAGAGATACGGCCTCCAAAACTGTACAAGTTTCTTAAATTGCATTGATGAGTGCTCACTGGGGAGTTAAGATGCAAGGATTGTTATCAGAAAGTTGGTCTTTGCCCTCAGGAGTGCCTCAAGGATATCACTAGTTCTGTCTAGTGTACTTATGTCCTCCTTGGGTAGACACTTGGAAAAGGAAGGTTACTCTATTTATATATATATGTGGATAATGTAACTATAATTTTTCCTGTTGTTTCTTATTTAAAGGATATCCATAATACTATCAGGCTTATTTTCAAAAAAGAAGGACGCCCATCTTTCAACACAAATCGCAAGATGGGCGTCCTTCTCACAGGGTCGCCCAAATCGGCATAATCGAAAGCCGATTTTGGGCGTCCTCAACTGCTTTCCGTCGCGGGCATGACCAAAGTTCATGGGGGTGTGTCAGAGGTGTAGCGAAGGCGGGACTGGGGCGTGCCTAACACATGGGCGTCCTCGACCCATAATGGAAAACAGAAAGGTGTCCCTGACGAACACTTGGACGACTTTACCTGGTCCTTTTTTCTTACAACCAAGCCACAGAAAATGTGCCCTAAATGACCAAATGACCACCGGAGGCAATCAGGGATGACCTCCCTTTACTCCCCCAGTGGTCACTAACCCCCTCCCATCCTCAAAAAAAATTTTTAAAAATATTTTTTCCAGCCTCTATACCAGCCTCAAATATCATACCCAGCTCCATGACAGCAGTATGCAGGTCCCTGGAGCAGTTTTCGTGGGTGCAGTGCACTTCAGGCAGGCAGACCCAAGCCCATCCCCCCCTACCTGTTACACTTGTGGTGGTAAATGTGAGCCCTTCAAAACCTACCAGAAACCCACTGTACCCACATGTAGGTGCCCCCTTTCACCCCTTAGGGCTATGGTAGTGGTGTACAGTTGTGGGGAGTGGGTTGGGGGCCTCAGCACACAAGGTAAGGGAGCTATGCACCTGGAAGCAATTTCTGAAGTCCACTGCAGTGTCCCCTAGGGTGCCCGGTTGGTGTCTTGGCATGTCAGGGGGACCAGTGCACTACGAATGCTGGCTCCTCCCATGACCAAATGGCTTGGATTTGGTCATTTCTGAGATGGGTGTCCTCGGTTTTCATTATCGCCAAAAATTCGGGACGACCATCTCTAAAGTCGACCTAAATTTTGTGATTTGGGCGTCCCTGACCGTATTATCGAAACGAAAGATGGTCGCTCATCTTGTTTCGATAATACGGGTTTCCCCGCCCCTTTCTGAGGACGTCCTCAGGAAATCTTGGGCGCCCCTTTCAATTATGCCCCTCTCTCTCTCATTGTTTTTCAATTATTGCAAATTGGATGGCCTCTTATTATCTCAAATTAAATAGAAAAAAATCAAGTGGAAGACACATGATGCCTAGAGCAGGAGCGTAGGCTGCTTGCTCAGTTCCTCCGGCTCCCCACCAAATTGGCAATATATCCTGTTTGTTTTTGTATGAAATGAGTTTTGAAGGTTTTCCTGCTTTTTGCAGTGTTGGTTGACTGTGAGCGATGCAGAGTTTGGAGACCTTGTTTGGGTTATGGCATCAAGATTGACCTGCAGGGCCTCAGAGAAGCCAAGGGGAGTGGAAGCCAAGATGGCAGCTCGAGTGGCCCTGCTAAGTCCATTGGGTTGTTCTGAATAGACTAAGGAAATTGTAACAGAAGTGTGCACTGTGGTGGAAGCTGCCTTGGATGCTAAATTACAGCAAATGCAAGATCGCATTGAGGCTGCTCATGAACAACTGGATTATTTGGAGCTCGAGAATGATGCTCAACAACATCGTGTAGGTTCTTTAGAGACTGAGGCTTAGCATACAGTGGGTGCTATGGATCAGCTTTGCCTTGCTTTTAAGCAGATGGAACGCATAGTGGAAACTTTGGATGGCACAACACTTCACAATAATTTACGTTTGGTTGGTATTTGAGTCCCTCATGGATGTTGACTTGGTGAAGACTTTCGAGACTTGGCTTCCACAATCCTTAAATTTGACTTTTAGTGAGTATTATTTTAAAATTATGTGGGTCTGTAGGAGCGGTCTCAGGACCGATGATTTGTCCTGTCCTAGAGTGATTATTTTTCATGTTTATCATTTGGAGCACAAGCAAGTTATCCTGCAAGTCTTGTGTGCTGGATGTTACCTGGCATACAATAACCAGAGAGTTCTGTGTTTTTAAGATTATACTTTTACAGTACGCACTCAACGGAAATCTTTTGCTCCTTTGTGTTCTGAGCTTTATGCCCGGCAAATTTCACGTGCTCTACTCTATTCTGTACGACTTCGGTTTGTGTCAGGTGGTAAAACCCATTTTTTAACCTCTGTGGAAACAGTGCAAACTTTTACTCAATCTCTCCCAGCCAAAGGAGGACCTTAGATGATTGCTGTTCAATTTTTTGTCTCAGTTGTGGTGGGTTTGATATGCTTATTATTTGTGAATTAGCTTGTCATATTTGCCTGAATACAGTGGGCCATTTATATTGGACTCTACACCTGTTTTTGCTGAAGTGTGCTCTAGTTGGATCAGGATATACTGCTTTTCGTTTATATCTTTGGTATCTGGGATTTTGGTAGGTAGGTGGGGGTATTCACGTGTTCAATCCCCTGAAATTGGGGACAGTAATTTAGGAGTTTGGATGATGATGGGGGTTGGGTTTGGGTGGGATAGGTCATGGGATGGTGGGGAAGGTACTGGGTGGCTGGGGAGAAAATTGGAATTTTGAGACAACTGTAGTTTGTGTGTGTAGTACTTTAATTTGTTTGCTGTATTGCCAATACAACATTTAAAATAAATTAAAATAAAGAAAAAACAAGATTTACTGTTGTGTGCTAGGTAGAATCAAATTAAGGATTTGAATCTAACTATTGATGGGAGAGTCTTATTCATTAGACCATTCGATTAAACTCTTAGATGTTGTTTTGGATAACAAATGATCTATGGAATCTCAAGTTAATTCACTTGTAAGGAGTTCTTTCTATGTTATAAGAAAGTTAAGAAGTATTCATAAATACTTATTACCAGAAGATCTGTTTTGACTAGTGGTACAATCATTGAACCTTAGTAAATTAGATTACTGTAATTCGTAGTGGAGGAGTGGCCTAGTGGTTAGGGTGGTGGACTTTGGTCCTGGGGAACTGAGGAACTGAGTTCGATTCCCACTTCAGGCACAGACAGCTCCTTGTGACTCTGGGCAAGTCACTTAACCCTCCATTGCCCCATGTAAGCCGCATTGAGCCTGCCATGAGTGGGAAAGCGTGGGGTACAAATGTAACAAAAATAAAATAAAATATATTTGGGTTTATCAAAACAACTATTGAGAAAAAAAAAATCAAACTATTCAAAATGTGGCTGTACATCTGATCTTTCCCCCTAAGAAATCAAATAGAATTACACCATATTTTATTAAGCTGCACTGGTTTCCCGTAGAAGCTAGGGTGCTGTTTAAATTGAGATGTTTGTTATTCAAGATTGTATTTGGCCTGATTCCTCATTATATGATTTCTCTTGTATGCCAACCAATATCAGGACAATATTATAATACTCAAAATTCTTTCTCATTTTCTTTCCCCAGTCCTTGGAGGATTATTTTGAAGAAATTGTTTACTTGCTTAATTGCATATCAGGCAGTTAGCTTATGGAATTCTCTTCCATTTAAACTAAGGCATATGTCCAATTATGATATCTTTAAGAAGGGATTAAAAACTATGCTGTTTACAAATATGTGATAAGGAAGCAATATGTTGCAGTACCCTAGCTTAGATGTGTTTCTGTAAGGTTATTGATGACCATAATATTAATATCTGTGATAATTTGGGATTATTCTGTTACATCTTAGATTTATTTTTGATCTAGTATCTTAGTTATAATCCGCTATGAACTGTAACTCACTGCATGCTCATTTCACATGCAATAGCAGAATAGCGTCTTCACACTGACAATTGTCACCGAAGTGAAGGAAGAGATTTCAAACAAGTGAACACATGTATTGTGCCAGTGCTGCCATCTGTTGATAACGTTGTTGTTGTTTTTTTTTTTTTTTAAAGGAATGGAGAAAGGGAAGTAATTTGATATATTGCCTTTCTGTGGTGCAATCAAAACAGTTTACATAGTATGGAGGTGGAGGCATTACTTTTCATTTAACCCTCAAATTTTTGTCTTGTCTTTATTTAATGTTAAGCCATGGGAGATGTACTAATTTTCAACAATGTCACTATCTGCATTGATCCTAATGATAGTACCATGTAAATCATCAGTTGCAGAGACTAACAAACGCATGTCATCAGCATAGGCACAGTGATAAATATTTAAAGCAGCTAAACCTCTTCCAAAGGAAGACGTATAAACAGTAAATAAAGATGATGAAATAGGAAAACCATGTGGAACCCACATTGGGGAAATCCAGCGAATTGGTGATGTGTTATTGTAAGCCACATTGAGCCTGCAAAGAGGTGGGAAAATGTGGGATACAAATGCAATAAATAAATGAAAATAATAAAATAAATGTGTTAGTCATTTTAACACTGTATTTTGTAATGTCCAAAAAAGCCGTGAACCAATTCAGGGCAATCCCTGATAAACACAACACAATCAATTTAAATAGTAGTAGATCATGATCTACTTATCAAAAGTTGCAGTCAAATTGAAAATAGGTCTGTTCCTTTGGTTAACAAATTCTTAGCATCAGAGACTAAGAAAATTAGTAATGATTCTGTACTATGTGATGATCTAAAACCAAACCAAATGTCAAGCCAAATGCAAAAAGGAGATAAGGAGGGCTAAGGAGGAATTTGAAAAAAAGTTAGCGATAGAAGCGAAAACATATACAGTGGGGGAAATAAGTATTTGATCCCTTGCTGATTTTGTAAGTTTGCCCACTGACAAAGACATGAGCAGCCCATAATTGAAGGGTAGGTTATTGGTAACAGTGAGAGATAGCACATCACAAATTAAATCCGGAAAATCACATTGTGGAAAGTATATGAATTTATTTGCATTCTGCAGAGGGAAATAAGTATTTAATCCCTCTGGCAAACAAGACCTAATACTTGGTGGCAAAACCCTTGTTGGCAAGCACAGCGGTCAGACGTCTTCTGTAGTTGATGATGAGGTTTGCACACATGTCAGGAGGAATTTTGGTCCACTCCTCTTTGCAGATCATCTCTAAATCATTAAGAGTTCTGGGCTGTCGCTTGGCAACTCGCAGCTTCAGCTCCCTCCATAAGTTTTCAATGGGATTAAGGTCTGGTGACTGGCTAGGCCACTCCATGACCCTAATGTGCTTCTTCCTGAGCCACTCCTTTGTTGCCTTGGCTGTATGTTTTGGGTCATTGTCGTGCTGGAAGACCCAGCCACGACCCATTTTTAAGGCCCTGGCGGAGGGAAGGAGGTTGTCACTCAGAATTGTACGGTACATGGCCCCATCCATTCTCCCATTGATGCGGTGAAGTAGTCCTGTGCCCTTAGCAGAGAAACACCCCCAAAACATAACATTTCCACCTCCATGCTTGACAGTGGGGACGGTGTTCTTTGGGTCATAGGCAGCATTTCTCTTCCTCCAAACACGGCGAGTTGAGTTCATGCCAAAGAGCTCAATTTTTGTCTCATCTGACCACAGCACCTTCTCCCAATCACTCTCGGCATCATCCAGGTGTTCACTGGCAAACTTCAGACGGGCCGTCACATGTGCCTTCCGGAGCAGGGGGACCTTGCGGGCACTGCAGGATTGCAATCCGTTATGTCGTAATGTGTTACCAATGGTTTTCGTGGTGACAGTGGTCCCAGCTGCCTTGAGATCATTGACAAGTTCCCCCCTTGTAGTTGTAGGCTGATTTCTAACCTTCCTCATGATCAAGGATACCCCACGAGGTGAGATTTTGCGTGGAGCCCCAGATCTTTGTCGATTGACAGTCATTTTGTACTTCTTCCATTTTCTTACTATGGCACCAACAGTTGTCTCCTTCTCGCCCAGCGTCTTACTGATGGTTTTGTAGCCCATTCCAGCCTTGTGCAGGTGTATGATCTTGTCCCTGACATCCTTAGACAGCTCCTTGCTCTTGGCCATTTTGTAGAGGTTAGAGTCTGACTGATTCACTGAGTCTGTGGACAGGTGTCTTTCATACAGGTGACCATTGCCGACAGCTGTCTGTCATGCAGGTAACGAGTTGATTTGGAGCATCTACCTGGTCTGTAGGGGCCAGATCTCTTACTGGTTGGTGGGGGATCAAATACTTATTTCCCTCTGCAGAATGCAAATAAATTCATATACTTTCCACAATGTGATTTTCCGGATTTAATTTGTGATGTGCTATCTCTCACTGTTACCAATAACCTACCCTTCAATTATGGGCTGCTCATGTCTTTGTCAGTGGGCAAACTTACAAAATCAGCAAGGGATCAAATACTTATTTCCCCCACTGTAGCAAAACGTTTTTTAGGTATATTAAAAGCAGAAAGCCGGCTAAAGAATTGGTAGGGCCACTGGACGACAGTGGTGTTAAAGGGGCGATCAGGGAAGACAAAGCTGTAGTGGAGAAATTAAATGAATTCTTTGCTTCGGTCTTCACCGAGGAGGATTTGGGAGGGATACCGGTGCCGGAAAAGGTATTTGAAGCGGATGAGTCGGAAAGACTAAATGATTTCTTTGTAAACTTGGAAGACGTAATGGGGCAGTTCTGCAAACTAAAAAGTAGTAAATCGCCGGGTCCAGATGGTATTCATCCCAGAGTATTAATAGAGCTGAAAAATGAACTTGTGGAGCTGCTGTTAATAATATGCAAGTTATCCCTAAAATCAGGTGTGGTACCGGAAGATTGGAGGGTGGCCAATGTAATGCCGATTTTTAAAAAGGGTTCCAGAGGAGATCCGGGAAATTATAGACCGATGAGTCTGACGTCGGTGCCGGGAAAAATGGTGGAGGCTATTATTAAGAATAAAATTACGGAGCACGTACAAAAGCATGGGCTGCTGAGACAAAGTCAGCACAGATTTAGTGAAGGGAAGTCTTGCCTCACAAATCTACTGCATTTTTTCAAGGGGGTGAACAAGCATGTGGACAAAGGGGAGTCGGTGGATATTGTATATCTAGATTTTCAGAAGGCGTTTGACAAAGTGCCTCATGAAAGACTCCAAAGGAAACTGGAGAGTCATGGGATCGGAGGCAGTGTATTATTATGGATTAAGAACTGGTTAAAAGACAGGAAGCAGAGAGTAGGGTTGAATGGTCAGTATTCTCGATGGAGAAGGGTAGTTAGTGGGGTCCCTCAGGGGTCTTTGCTGGGACCGCTGCTTTTTAACATATTTATAAATGACCTTGAGATGGGAGTAACTAGTGAGGTAATTAAATTCACAGATGACACAAAGTTATCCAGGGTCGTCTCGTCGCGGGAGGAGTGTGAAAGATTACAAGAGGACCTCGTGAGGCTGGTGGATTGGGCGTCCAAATGGCAGATGAAGTTCAACGTTGACAAGTGCAAAGTGATGCACGTGGAGAGGAGGAACCTGAATTACGGCTATGTCATGCAAGGTTCCGCTTTAGGAGTTACGGACCGAGAAAGGGATCTGGGAGTCATCGTGGATAGAACATTGAAATCTTCCGCTCAATGTGCTGCGGCGGCTAAGAAGGCGAACAGAATGTTGAGTATTATTAGGAAAGGGATGGAAAACAAGCATGAGGATGTTATAATGCCGTTATTTTGCTCCATGGTGCGACCGCACCGGAGTATTGTGTTCAGTTCTGGTCGCCTCATTTCAAAAAAGATATAAAGGAATTGGAGAAGGTGCAGAGAAGGGCGACGAAAATGATAAAAGGGATGGGACGACTACCTTATGAGGAGAGGTTAAGACAGCTAGGACTCTTTAGCCTGGAGAAAAGGCGGCTGAGGGGTGATATGATAGAGGTCTACAAAATAATGAGTGGGGTAGAGCGGACAGATGTGAAGCGTTTGTTTACGCTTTCTAACAATAACAGAACTAGGGGACACAAGATGAAATTAGAATGTGGTAGGTTTAAAACAAATTGGAGAAAGTTTTTCTTTACTCAGCATGTGGTTAGACTCTGGAACTCATTGCCGGAGAAGGTAGTGACGGCAGCTGGCCTTGCTGAGTTTAAAGGGGGTCTGGACAGATTCCTGAAGGAAAAGTCCATTGATCGTTATTAAATTTTGGGTTTTTGCCAGGTTTTTGGGGCCTGGATTGGCCGCTGTTGGAGACAGACTGCTGGGCTTGATGGACCTTTGGTCTTTTCCCAGCGTGGCAGTGCCCTTCTTCGTCAGATCGGAAATAATCTGACGAAAAAGGGCAACCTTCGAAAGCTAATCAAGAAATGTATTAAGTTATGTCCAATAAAAAAGGTATCATCTTATTTTCTTTTCCATGTTTTATTTTGTTTGATTTCTATTGATAACCTTAAGAGTGGACTAACAAGGCTACCACACTCCTGTAGCATCAGAAACTTGTGATGTTCGGCAAGTCATTTAACCCTCCACTGCCTCAGGTACAAACTCAGATTGTGAGTGTCCCGTACCCATACCCCCCTCCCCCCACCGGGACAGAAAAATGTCCATTGTAACTGAATGTAGATTGCGTTGATATTTTTCCTGCTTGCAAGAAGTATATAAGAAATTAAACGATCCACAAACTCTAAAGTGGAAAACAACCAAGCAGATCAGTGGTAGAAGTACACGATCTTTATTAATATAGTTGAATAAAATATAAATTGCAACCATATTAATAAAGATTGTGTACTTCTACCACTGATTTGCTTGGTTGTTTTCCACTATAAGAAATTAAATATACCCCTTCCTGCCTCTCACATCCCGGCAGTTTACCCCCATCTCTCACTCATCTCCTCAAACATCCACCCTCCTAACACTCTACCCCAACTGACTCTTTCCATCTCCCTAGTACTTCAAAACACAAACTCCATCCTCCCTCCTCTCTCACTACTGTACCTTACCTGACTCTCACCTCTTCAGGAGCTTCACCCTACTCTGAATCCCCCTTTCTCCCCCCAACTTTCCTGATTTTCATCCTTCTGTGCCCATTCCCTTACAGACTCATTTCCCCTCTGTATCCCTTTCTCTCCACCCTCACCCCAGTCCTCATTTCAGTTATGTTCTACTACCCTCTACACCTCCTTCTCCTTTTGACTCCCCACTCACATTCCATACTCTATGCCCTTTTGATATTCACCACCCCTTGAATCAATCCTCTTGTCTATATGACTCTGAAATCTTTTCAAATCCACCATCACCTCTGCTCAGCACTCCACCACTCCCATTTCCTCACTTCTATTTAGCCATTTATTCCCCTTGGCCTATAGACTATTCATAGATCTGACTATTACCTGCATTAGGCATGCTACCCCACTTTACTCTGACCTTCCAATTGAATTCACCCTCTCCTCTCTCACCTCATCCCCAGCATTTACATCTCCTCTTCACACGCACCTCTTCATTATTCAACTTCTTCCTCACCTTCTTTCCACTTCTCCCTCCAATTTTCAACCTCCTCCCCCTGTGTTCCTCTTTAACACATGCACCCCTTCATCATTCACCCCCCCCCCGCAGCATTTAATCTGTTCCTCTCCTGTTTCCCTCTCCAATATTCACCTTCATCATTCACCACCCCAGCATTCAATATGTTCCTCTCCTGTTTCCCTCTCCAGTATTCACCCCATCTTCTCTCTCTTCCTCAGAATTCAAACCTCTCCTCTTGTGTTTCCCCCTTACACATACACCCCTTCATCATTCACTCTGTTCCTCTCCTGTTTCTCTCTCCAGTATTCACCCCTTCATCATTCACCTCCTCCGCAGAATACAGTCTGTTCCTCTCCTATTTCTGTCGCCAATATTCACCCCTTCATCACTCACCTCCCCCAGCATTCAATCTGTTCCTCTCCTGTTTCCCTCTTCAGTATTCACCCCATCTTCTCTCACTTCCCCCAGTATACAATCCTCTACTCTTTTGTTCCTCCCTTTCACATACACCCCTGAATCATTCACCCACCCCCTGCTCCTCTCTGGTTTCCCCCTCCAGCATTCACTCCATCTTCTCTAACTTCCCCCAGTATCCAAGCCCCTCTTCTCTTGCCTCACATAAATGAGCATTCACTCTCCTCCTCTCTCACCTTCAGTTTTCACAGTCTCCCTTTCTGCTTGCAGTTTTGGGAATACAAAGAGCAGCTCCTCTGTGTATCCCCAGGACAACACGCAGTATGTACTGGGGACAGCAGAAGGAGTTATAGCAGACAGCAGAGAAATGTTGGCTATACTGCCAGCATTTTCATGCTCTTCAAAGTGCAGTGCACCTCCTCTCAGATGCTGCTCTACTCAAGTGTGGCAGCTGATCTTCTTTCGGGGTCAAGAGATTCAAGAAAGAACTTGGAAGACAAATAAAACAACTTGAGTCTCCTTGAAGATCCACAAAACTTGGGCTGTTTGTATATCTAGTGTGTTTGGCTGACTGGAAGCTTTCAGTGCCACCCAGAGGGTGGGAGGCATATTATTACCAATGCGTCCCAGATGCCTTCAGAGATTACATTCTACCCCTACCTGCTCCTATTTTCTGCCGACATCCAGTGCCACTTCCAGAGTACCAATATTTTATAACCTTCTCTGAACCCTTAGCAGGCACATGCTTATAATCTATGTCATGCCTGAGACCTGTCACCCATAGTGCCAGACACCATGGTATTTTGCTAACACTTACCTGCACATGAGAAACATGGCAATGAAGCATGCCACAGGATTGGCAATGTTACTCAGAACCACAGACAGGTGGTATGCCATGGTCCCATAAGGCAGACAGGCATAAGTCTGCACGGATGGCAACACACCATTGGTCAACGCATTAGAGACCATCAACAGCACCAGCAGATATATATTTCTCCAAGTCAGGAAAGGAGAGGAGACAGTGGGCTTTACAGTGGTTTCCATGTTCTCTTTCATATCTGTAGTGGTGTAAGTGCTGTCCCTCAGAGGGAAGGACTCCAGGCTATCATGGGGAGAGCTTTCTGGTGGCTGCTCATGGACCCTTTGCATATCTCGCTCCTTCTGGTGCCAGTATACAAGTCCCACAAAAGATATACCAGAGATAGTGAGCAAGACCCAGATGAACCAGAAGTATTTGGTGGCGGTGAATTTCTCCTGGAAGTAGAAAGGCTCTGTGCCATTCCCAAAGCTGTTGTTACGGCACTCCAGCTGGCCAATTCCCTGGCCCAATGCTGCTACACATGGAAAGAATGCACTGAGGCCCTGCCCAATGAAGAAGGTGCGGATGAAGGCCGGTGGGAACTGGTACATGTATGGCAGGAAGGTGACATTAGAGGTGCAGCAAAGGAACGCCAGCACAAAGCCCAGCAGCAGAAAGGGCAGACTATGCACTTCGCCACCTATGAGCACAGTCTGCTGCCAGAAGACAGCCAGGAAGGTGGCCGCCAGCACACTCAGTGCCTGGATCCCATGGATTAACCACTGCTCCTTCAGCAGCTCCGGAGCAAACCTGTGTGTAAGGGTGACTGCGATGGGGCCCAGGTTCCCAAAGGCAATCAGAACTGTGAGGTAAGCGGGCAAGTTCCATCCTGCAGAAGGAAAAGAAAAACAGTGGGGTCAGGACACTGCTCCTCTCACTTCAACACAGCAACAACGTTCAGGCCTTGGCCCCACAGCACTAATGTTATAAAAGGGCTCCTAAGGGCCCACAAAAGGAAAGAGGAAACAGTAAAGTTATGACATATATTTTATTTTTTTATTTTTGTTACATTTGTACCCTGTGCTTTCCCATTCATGGCAGGCTCAATGCGGCAGGCAATGGAGGGTTAAGTGACTTGCCCAGAGTCACAAGGAGCTGCCTGTGCTGGGAATCGAACTCAGTTCCTCAGTTCCCCAGGACCAAAGTCCACCACCCTAACCACTAGGCCACTCCTCCACAAGTGCTACTCTCACACCTCATCACAGCAGGGCCTAGTTCATTCCCACCCAACCTCCCCAACTCCTGCCCACCCCTACAACATCTCTTCACTTTATAAGTTAAGACTTTAAGTGCTAATTAGGATAACAAGAGGGGAATCTTCATTAAAGAGTTTTAATTACATTTCATTACTTTCTGAGATCTCAAAGAACAAGTCCATTCTCTTGAGTCTAGAGTAGCAGACATGGGGAAGCTAAGAAAAACAGAGAGGTACGTAGAGCAGACATACAGAGACATAGGAGAGAAGTCCCACCTCTAGTCTGGCAGCCTCTGTGCTGCCTTGGAGGAGGTAGGTCTCCTAAAAGGAAAGAATCACCCTGGTGAAGTAATCCTGTAGCCAGGACCAGCCAACCAGGGGATGCAATATCCTCTTGAACTGAGGATGTCTCTCCAGCAACTTCTACCCAGGAGGGAAGGGTTAGGACAGCTGTTGTAGTTGGTGATTTGATCATTATGCATATAGATAGATGGGTGGCTGGTGGACATGAGGATCGCCTAGTTGCTTACCTGCCTAGTACGAAGGTGGTGAACCTCACTCATCACGTAGATAGGATTTTAGATAGTGCTGGGGAGGAGCTGGTTGTCTAGGTACATGTGGGTACCAAAGACATAGGAAAATGTGGGAGGGAGGTTCTGGAAGCAAAATTCAGCTGAAGTCCAGATCCTCCAAGGTAGTGTTTTCAGAAATGCTCCCCATTCCAAGCACAGGACCCAAGAGGCAGGCAGAGCACTGAAGTCTCAATACGTGATTGAGATGATAGTGCAAGGATGAGATATTTAGATTTGTTAGGAACTGGGCAACATTCTGGGAAAGGGGGAGCCTATTCTTAAAGGATCGATTCCACCTTAACTGGGATGGAACCAGGTTGTTGACATTACTACTAAAAAGGAGATAGAGCAGCTTTTAAACTAAAATTGAGGAGTAAAGCAGAAAATCAACCAGGAGCACATAGTTCAATGTGAAGCTGTTAGGTTTTCAAGGCAAAAACTAGGTTCGTGAGCCCTTGGGCAGTGACAGGCAAAACCACCCCACACCAGAGACAAGGCAGAACTCTGACAGAAACAGCTAGACTTCACCTGCACTTAACCGCCCTTCCCCAGGAGTTGAGCCCCTGGGTGCAGGCTGCTGGCAGGACTTACCGGACAGGGCAGGAACTGGATACCAACAAGGATGAACAGGGACTAAGGGTCAGAGGGAAAAGGAATATACATGGGCAGCAAGGCAGGAAACTGGGCTAGGACTCACAGACAGACAATACTACACAAGGCAGGAAATGGACAAGCTAAAGGACAGGAACTGAAAGCTGCCAAGCAGCCACTGAAAAACACTGACAGACAAGAGTCGGGACTGAAAGCTGCAGAGCAGCCACTAAGCAAGAACACAGACAGAAAAGAGTCAGGACTGAAAGCTGCCACGCAGCCACTAAGAGAGAGCTACAGACAAACAGAAACTAGACCAGGAATACAGACCAGAAACAAGACTAAGAAATAAGCAACAAACCTAAGCTAAACTACACACAGACTAACTAGAACCGGATAAGAACCTCAAACAAGAAACCAGACTAGGCAGAAGTGCAACAAAGCACCAACAAACCAGGGACCTTAGACGATGCAAAGGCCCACACAGAAGTTTCCAGGTGATTAATAAAGCCCATCAGCTGCTGAAGTTCAGCTGCAGGAATCACCAGGCAGCTACGGGTACTGTTCAGGCCCAAACAACAGAAGCAAGTCTGGCAGCCCGGAAGATCCGGACCAGGCCGGTCTGGAACGGGTGACAGTCCACAGCAGCCACCGGTTCTGGCCACCAGGGGGCGAGGTGAGCACAGACAAGGAAACGCTCCCTGAAGCATACTATTGAAACAGGACATTTAGAGAATCCCAATAGAGAGGTTTCAACAATGGTGAAAGAAAGCCAGTAGTGTTTAAGGTAAAGGATGCACATTATTCCCGTCAACTTCTAAGCAGCTTGTAGATGCAAGGAAAAAACACAATTTGAAGTGTCTGTATACAAATGTTAGAAGCCTAAAAAATAAGATGTGTTAGAGTATATAGCACTACACATGAGGCAGATATAATAGGCACCTCAGAGTCCTGGTGGAAGGAGAACAATCAATGGGATGCTGTGTTATAAGGGTACAAATTATATTGCAATGATAGAGTGGATCAAATTGAAAGGGTAGCATTGTGCTACATATTAAAAGTTAACTTGAGTCAAACAAAATAAACATTCTACATGAAACAGATAACAGCATGGAATCATTATGGATAGAAATTCCATGTGTGAAGGGAAGGAGTATTCTTGTAGGGCTGTACTACTAAAGGGAAGTGGAGCTGGCTAGAATAATTTGTTAAATGGACTGATTTGGTTTTAACAGCACTTATGCGAGCACGATATATCCTCCAAGGGAAGTGGTAAAACAGATCTGTTTATTTGGGTATGATTTGTTTTGGGAGAATCTTAAGAACTGTATGTGGGTTATATATGCAATGTTATCAAGTGCACTATACCTCTTTTTGAACACGCTAGGTAGTTATAGCATGTAGATTTGAAGGTTACATTTGTTTGAGCTAATTAGTCCAGTAGTGAGGAGAGTTATGTATATTTTGAATTTAGGGCATTCTTTTAATATATTGAATATATGCTATATACAGAAGGTTCTTTGGTTTAATCTATGCTATATGCGTAAGAGTTCAGAATCAGCCTAGATGTATGTACATACACGGTAAGGAGGTGGAACACCAAATGTGCAATGATGGTTCCATCTGTGACATCACCACATACTCCCTTTGGGGATATAATGGTTGGAATGGGTATGGTCTGAGCACATTTAAACACTATATAATTGCATTATAAAAAATTAAAAAGTTTATTGTTTATCCAAGGTATAGTAGGTAGTACTGTACTACTGTCTGCCAGGACAGAATGGACAGATGAAGAAATGTTTACAGAAATTAGAAAAGCTGGCAAATTGGGAAACAGTATAATAATGGGTGATTTCAATTATCCCAAAATAGACTGGATAAATGTCACATCAGGGAGTGCCAGGGTGATAACATTCTTACATAATAAATGACTGCCAAGCACATAGCCCAAATAGCTGGAAACAAGTCAGCTTTTATGGCCCATTTATAATCATAGGTCCTAAAAATCTCCTACTAAGTGCACAAGTATAAACATGTCACTCAAATCACATGCTCTTTTTATGTTGAAATTATTTTTATTAAGACCAACTCGGTAAAGAAAGATAATACATAAGTAGACTACAAATGGTCAACACATTTTTACAACTGCCACTCAAGTCCAACCCTTCTACCCATACAATAAACTCCCATGCTAAAACCCAGTAAGATAAAGCAAAATCAGGAGGCCTGTACTCTTATGACCTCCCAAATATAGCAGGGATAAATAGACAGACTGCACTGGAGCACCTGAGAAGTCTTCAGAGAATATTAAGAATCCCACTTCGAGCTGCTGGTGACAAAGACTGCATGTATGTGAGCCAGACAAGAAAAGCTTTTTTTAAAATAAGGGAACCCTAGCCCTAGTGCACTCTAAAAGCATCAAAGAATGAAATTTGTTACGCCAGGCCCAAAAGGATGGGAAGTCAGAAGACGTCCAGACTGCAAAGATAATTTTCTTGCCCACCCCGCCAGCTTTCTGAATTAGCTGATGTCCATTTTTACTCTGCAGCACAAAAATCTCATGACGGTCAAGGAGGATAACCATTGGTGTGAGAGGAATAGAAAAATTCAATAAAGTCTCCAGATAATGGGTGACTGAACTCCAAAAGGACTGAATCTGAGGACAAACCCAAAAGGCACGGAACAGATTATTCACATCCAGATGGCATTTTTGGTAAAGTGGAGATTCCCACCTTCCCATTTTAAAGAAATGTTCTTGAGTAAGATAAGCAATAAGAGAAACTGATATTCCCTGAAATCAGCATTAACAGTAAGATTTGGAATTCACTAAGAAATCCAATGAGGTGATAGATAGGACGCTGCAAGTCCAGGCAGCACCGACGTAAGAGATCAGACAAATCTTTATCAGGAAAGAGTGGGATAAGCAATTTATGAAGAACAGATACCAAAAGGCAACTCTCCACCACTCCCTGGAAAAGTGTACTCGCCTTAACAGTATGCTGGGCTTGCAAATCTACAGAATCCAGAGGCAATATAGTGGGAGAGTTGATGGTACGCAAAAATATCACCCAGACTGGTTAAGGAGCCATCACCAAGTTGAGCCAAAGGTTTCATCTTAACATTAGCTCCCAACACCTGAGACAGATACCGTATATCCTTAGCACCCAACAGCCAAAAGTGATATTATCCATGCCCGGTGTAAAGGAAGCATTTTCCTGGATAGGCATCATGTCAGAAATTTCTGCTGATATATGCCAAAGAGTGGTAAGTTCCCTCCAGAGATCTTGTTATGGGTGAAACAGAACACTAGACTGTATCAATGAAGATAAAGTTCGTAGGGGGGCATGAAGGAGGTACTGGAGATGCCAAGGACGAAAATAGTGTTGTTCCAATAATAAAAGCATATAATCTTGTGAGTTAAGAAGCCAATCTCCCAGATGCCTTAACAAACTTGCTCTATTGTATTTCTTGATAACCTGGGAGGCCTAAACCTCCCTCCTTCCAAGAACCCATAAGAAACCTAAAGGGCATCTTAGGCTTGGTCCCACCCCAACAATAGTAATAATTTAGATAAACAACAGAGGTCCCGGTGAAATAGTTTTAAAGGTAGCATTTGAAACGTGTATAACCAACGCAGGAACTCTGTTATTCTATAAAGGAGAATCCGACAATGTAAACTAAAGGGAGATACCTCCAACAGAGCAAAGCATCAGAAGTGATTTGAAACAAATGATCTATATTAAGACAATATAAATTCGACGTGTGCACCGAAAGCTGAATTCCTAAATAACGGAATGAAGAGTCTGCCCTCGTAAGGGGAAAGACACCCTCTGCCAGTGATTCCGAAGATCTCGTCTACTACTACAAATCACTTCTATAGCGCTACCAGTCGTACGCAGTGCTTTACAATTGTCTAGATGCCAAAGTCTGAAAAATTCAGTTTAAACCTGGAAAATTCACCATATTCTGCAAAAGTTTCCATCAATGCAGGTAAAGATGTCTGAGAAACATATGAACCAAAAAGTCAATGGCGAATGCTGAAATCTGAAAAGTAGAACACCAAAATCTATTCCATGGATTTCTGAATGAGATTTAATGTCTCTAATTAAAAAATCAAGGGTTAAGACAAACAAAAGCAGAGATAAAGGGCAACCCTGTCTGGTTCCTCTTTGGATAGGAAAGGGGTCAGAAAGAATCTCATTAATGGAAATGTATGCTTGTGGATTGGACTATAAGACTCTAAGCGCCTCAACAAAAAAGAAAACCATGAATACCATATGTTTCCAAAACTTTAGCAGAAAATCCCAGGAAACCCGATCAAAACCCTTCTCCGCATCAAAGCTAATAAGCAGAGAAGGCAATTCCTGATGTTGAACGTAATCCAAAGAGGCCAAAATAACTTGAATATTCTTAGTGGCTGTACGCTCCTGAATAAAGCCAACCTGAGAATTATCTAGAAGATCAGACAAAATGTGAGCTAAGATTTTTGTTAGTAGTTTGGTTTTATAGTTCAGGAGAGAGATTGGATGATAAGATGATGGACGATGGGATTAGGAGATCACGTCCCAGTTTCAAAACAACGATCATTTGTGTCAGTTGGAAAGAGTCCGGTATCCGCTTATGATGAATCAACTTTGTGTACATTATGATGAATCAACTTTGTGTACACTGAAACTAACTAAGGACCTATCTCCATAGAAAGGATTGTATAAAATTCAGTTCGGAACTTATCTGGTCCCGGAGCTTTTCCAAGTGTACTCTGCCGAATGGCCATCTGAACTTCATCCAGAGTAATAGGGTTATTAAGCAAAGCTAGAATCTGGGAGACAACAATGGAAGCTCTAAGTTAGTTAAATATAAAAGAACCATCTAAGCGATCCTCTGGATCCTGGTCATTTAAGGCTGCATAAAACTCCTGAAAAATTAGCAGAATAGCATCATCCGAGTTTAAGTGGCCATCCACACCTTTCATCTGAAGAATCCGTTGACAGCCTGTCTGCTGATGTATCAAGTGGGACAAGAGTTTCCTGTTCTTGTTACCATGGAGGAACAACTGATATTTGTAATAAGTTTGCGACTTAACTGCCCACTGATGCAATAACTCATTTAGTTCAGCCTGGGAGGCAAGAAAATTAGCCTTATTGGCCAATGTGGAGGAGAACCCAAATAAGGCCCGTTCTTTACTAACCTTCCTCTCTAGACGCAAAATGTTCCTATTTAACATTTTGCACTTATGGTGTACATAAGCAATGGTTTTTCCCTGTAATATGGTTTTAGCTGCTTCCCAAATGAGAGTCAGCCAATCCAAATATGCTTGATTATGTCTATAATATTCCTACCACTTCTTAATTAAAAAGTCATGATAGTGGAGGTCGCCATAGAGAGAATAGCCAATGGCATCCACTCCTGACACCCCCCCCTCAAATGAAATTGAATCCAGATCATGGTGTAGTCAGAGATTGCATGTGCTAATTTAAGCTTTGGAGATCCTAGAAAAAAATCCCTAGAGACCAATATATAATCAATCCTAGTGGAATGTGCCTGAGATAAGTGAGTATAGTCACACTCACCTGGATGCAACGCCCGCCAGACATCTATGAGATCTAAAGCACTACAAAGAAAAGGGAGTCCCTTGGAAGAATCCAAACAAGCCCCAGATGGAGGAGAGGACTTGTCCAAAATGGAGTCCTAAACGGAATTGAAATCCCCCCCCCCCCCCGGATGATATTCCTGTGCAGCAGCGGTGACAGTGTAGTAATTAAATGTAGAAATACTTTATTATTAAACACACTGGGGGCATAAAAATTGCTTTGCTGATTTATCAAAATTATAGAAAAACATAGCTTCCTTCGGAATCAATGATAAGAACATAAGAATATTAGAGTTGCCATACTGGGTTAGATCAATGGTCCATCTAGACCACTATTCTGTATTCCAACCAGTGGCCAAGCCAGGTCACAAGTACCTGGCTGAAACCCAAATCGTGGCATAAGTACATAAGTATTGCCACACTGGGACAGACTGAAGGTCCATCAAGCCCAGCATCCTGTTTTCAACAGTGGCCAAACTAGGTTACAAGTACCTGGCAAGCTCCCAAAATAGTACAATACATTTTATGCTGCTTATCCTAGAAATAAGCAGTGGATTTTCCCCAAGTCCATCTTAATAAAGGTATATGGATTTTTCCTTTAGGAAGCCATTCAAACCTTTTTTGAACCTAGCTAACTGCTTTTACTACATTCTCTAGCAACGAATTCCAGAGTTTAATTACACGTTGAGTGAAGAAATATTTTCTACGATTCGTTTTAAATTTCTCACTTTGTAGCTTCATTGCATGTCCCCTAGTCCTAGTATTTTTGTAAAGAGTAAACAAGTGATTCATATCTACCCGTTTCATTCCACTAATTATTTTATAGACCTCTATTATATCTCCCCTAGCTGTCTTTTCTCCAAGCTGAAGAGCCCTAGCTGCTTTAGCCTTTCCTCATAGAGAAGTCATTCTATCCTCTTTATCATTTTCGTCGTCCTTCTCTGTACATTTTCTAATTCCACTCTTTTTTGTTTTTGTTTTTTTGTTATATTTGTACCCCGCGCTTTCCCACTCATGGCAGGCTCAATGCGGCAGGCAATGGAGGGTTAAGTGACTTGCCCAGAGTCACAAGGAGCTGCCTGTGCCGGGAATCAAACTCAGTTCCCCAGAACCAAAGTCCACCACCCTAACCACTAGGCCACTCCTCCTCTGAGATGCAGTGACCAGAATTGAACATAATATTTGAGGTGCGGTTGTACCATGCAGCGATACAAAGGCATTATAACATCCTCATTTTTGTATTCCATTCCTTTCCTAGCCGCTGCTGCACACTGAGCAGAGGGTTTCAACATATCATCAACAATGACACCTAGATCCCTTTCCTGATCGGAGACCCTTAATGTGAACATAAGAACATAAGATTAGCCATACTGGGTCAGAACAATGGTCCACCTAGCCCAGTATCCTGTTTTCCAAACAGTGGCCAAGCCAGGCAACAAGTACCTAGCAGATATCCAATGTGGAACTTTGCATTATGTAGTTATGTAGTGCATCACTTTGCACTTGCTCACATTAAATGTTATCTGCCATTTAGACGCCCAGTCTCCCAGTCTCGTAAGGTTCTCTTATAATTTTTCACAATCCTCCCGCGATTTAACAACTTTGAATAATTTTGTGTCATCAGCAATTTGAATTACCTCACTAGTTACTCCCGTCTCTAAATCATTTATAAATATGTTAAAAAGCAGCGGTCCCAGCAAAGACCCCTGGGGAACCCCACTATCTACCCTTCTCCACTGAGAATACTGACCATTTAACCCTACTCTCCATTTTCTATCTTTTAACTAGTGTTTAATCAACAATAGGACACTACCTCCTATTCCATGACTCTCCAATTTCCTCTGGAGTCTTTCATGAGGTACTTTGTCAAATGCTTTTTGAAAATGCAGATACACAGTATCGACCTGCTCACCTTTATCCACATGTTTGTTCACCCCTTCAAAGAAATGTAATAGATTGGTGAGGCAAGATTTCAATTCACTAAAGCCATGTTGGTTTTGTCTCATTAATCCATGATTTTGAATATGCTCTATAATTTTGTTCTTTATAATAGTCTCTACCATTTTGCCCGGCACCGCCATCCGGCTCACCGGTCTATGATTTCCTGGATTTCCTCTGGAACTTAAAAAAAAAAAAAATCGGCAATATATTGGCCACTCTCCAATCTTCAGGTACTACTCTTGATTTTAAAGATACATTACATATTACTAACAGTAGTTCTGCAAGTTCATTTTTCTATTCAATCAGTATTCTGGAATGAATATCATCCGGTCCAGGAGATTTGCTAATCTTCAATTTGTCTAATGGCACCATTACATCCTCCAGGTTTATAGAGATTTCATTCAGTTTCTCTGATTCATCAGCTTTGGGATACCATTTCTGGCATTGGTATCTTTCCCAAATCTTCCTCGGCTTTGTCTTCCCTTAGTGCCCCTTTTACCCCTTGGTCATCTAGCGGCTCAACTGATTCTTTTGCTGGCTTTTAATATACCTAAAAAAATTTTTTACTATCAGGCTTATTTTTGAAAGAGAAGGACGCCCATCTTTTGACACTTCTTTTTATAATCTATATAAAAATAAGTTATTTAAAATATAAAACAATTAAAGTGGCATTAAAAGTGAGCCAATGAAGAAGTATGTGCTTTATCCATTGCCATAAAACATTGTTGGCAATGAGCACAGCTGAGGTCACTATGAATTAGGTAAAACATTCTTGTAACAAGTGAAAATACTATATTGCTTTAAGTTCTTGAGGCTGGGAACTGAGTGTGGTATAGAGGGAACTTTCACACTTAAACACCCTCCTCCCCAGTCCCATCCAATCCTAACAAATACATTTAGGAATCTTCAGGCTATTGACCCTTCTACTCTGTCCTCCAGTGTTTCAAATCTCTTCTCTACCACTATGTTATCCAAGTCTGTCATGGAGGCTGTTTCTTCCTATAATACTATTCTCTCCTCTGATCTGGATTCTCTCCCTCCTCCCATTCCCCGTTCTGTAAAACATACCAAACCCCAGCCTTGGCTGACCTCTAGAATCCGCTACCTACGTTCCTGTGCCTGTTCTACCTTTGGCTGAATTCCTGTGCCCATGCTGACTTCATACATTTCAAATTCTTGCTGACCTCCTTCCAGTCTGCTCTTTTACTTGCCAAACAGGACTATTAAATCCAGTTGACAAATTCTCTTGGCTCAAACCCTCAACGTCTCTTTGCCACACTGAACTCTCTCCTCAAAGTGCCTTCACCTCCAAATCCCTCTTCACTTTCTCCCCAGACTTTGGCTGAATACTTTCATGATAAGGTTCACAAGAATAAACTTGAATTCTCAACCAGGTCACCTCCACCTCTTCTTCCTTTAGTCCATTCTCTCAACCCTCCAACCCCTGCCTCCTTTTCTTCCTTTTCTGAAATCACTGAAGAGGAAACTACACATCTTCTTTCCTCCTCGAAACTAACTACCTGTTCCTCTGATCCTATTCCCACCCATCTACTTAACACTATCTCTCCTACTGTCATCCCTTTTATCTGTCATATCCTCAGTCTTTCAATTTCCACTGCGACTGTTCCTGATGCCTTCAAACATGCCATAGTCATACCACTCCTTAAAAAATCTTCATTGGACCCTACCTGTCCTTCCAACTATTGCCCCGTCTCCCTCCTCCCTTTCCTATCCAATGTGCTGTTTACCGCCGTTGCCTTGACTTTCTTTCATCTCAAGCTATTCTTGATCCACTTCAATCTGGCTTTCGCCCCCTTCATTCAACTGAAACAGCACTTGCTAAGGTCTCCAATGATCTGGAGTGGAGGAGTAGTCTAATGGTTAGTGCAGTGGACTTTGATCCTGGGGAACTTAGTTTGATTCCCACTGCAGCTCCTTGTGACTCTGGGCAACTCACTTAACCCTCCATTGCCCCTGGTACAAAATAAGTACCTGAATATATTGTAACCAGGCGCCTCTCTTGTGCAGCCAAGGATAGAACAATCTCCTCCAGCCCCAGGCTCCCGGTACAATGAATAAATAGATGTCCACCAGTAACTTCAATCTTAAGGACTTTTATTCCATGCAGGTTTTTAGTACACAGTTCCAACAGCAGCATAGCACATACCAGGATTCAATACAGGCTTCAGTCTGGGCTCTTTATCCAGTGCACAATAAACAGTAATTAAATTCCCAAGACAAACAGTTCTTTCAGTTCATCATCACAGTTCAGTCACCAAGCAGCATTTTCTACCTTCTATCCTCTTTACCTTCAGGAGAGTTCAATATTTTAGGGACTCCTTCTACCCAAGGGTTTTCCCCTGCATCAGCTTCACAGTGAATTCATACTTTTGGGACTTCCTCTCACCCAAGGAATCTCAGCCTGCTTCAGTACTTTAGGGACCTCCCTGCCCAAGGATTTTCAGCCTGCAAATACTTCTCTCCTTCTCTCTCCTGAACTGAACTAATGAGACTCCTTTCCTAATCAATCCCTGGCTTCTGCCTTCACAACCAATCATTCTCCACTCATTAGCTTCTCTACACACCCATACCAGCTGAGTTGAGCATGAGCCTAATGAGGAGCTCCTGCACACAGGGTTTCCTAGCTTTCTTTCCCCCTAGTGGCAGCCAATCTACACCTCCTGTTAGCTTACACCCATGTCCTCCCTTATTGCAGCTAGGAGTCCAGTCCGGGTTTTCCATCTCACCCCCTGGCTCCTTGCCTGCAATGCCTTCTGGGACTTGTAGTTCAGACTGAAGCTGCCTTAACCCAACTAGCCTGGATGTGACTTTATCACAATATATAAACCGCTTTGAATGTAGTTGCAAAAACCTCAGAAAGGTGGTATATCAAGTCCCATTTCCCTTCCCTTTCTGGCCAGATCCAAAGGTCTCTATTCTATCCTCATCCTTCTCGATCTATCTGCTGCTTTTGACACTGTTGATCACAGCCTACTCCTTGATACGCTATCCTCACTTGGATTTCAGGGCTCTGTCCTTTCCTGGTTTTCTTTTAACTCTCTCCCAGCGTACCTTTAGTGTATACTCTAGTGGATCCTCCTCTACTTCTATCCCACTGTCAGCTGGTGTACCTCAGGGATCTGTCCTGGGACCTCTTCTTTTCTCCATCTATACTTCTTCCCTTGGTACTCTGATCTCATCCCATGGTTTTCAGTATCATCTTTATGCTGATGACTCCGAGATCTACCTCTCCACACCAGAAATCTCAGCCGAAATCCAGGCCAAAGTATCAGCCTGCCTGTCTGACATTGCTGCCTGGATGTCTCACCGCCATCTGAAACTAAACATGACCAAGACTGAGCTTCTTATCTTTCCCCCTAAACCAACCTCTCCTCTTCCCCCATTCTCTAATTCTGTGGATAACACTCTCATCCTTCCTGTCTCATTAGCTCGTAACCTTGGGATCATTTTCAACTCCTCTCTCTCCTTCTCTGCACATATTCAGCAGACTGCTAAAACCTGTCGTTTCTTTCTCTATAATATCAGCAAAATTCGCCCTTTCTTTTCTGAGCACACTACCAGAACCCTCATCCACACTCTTATCACCTTTCGCTTAGACTATTGCAACTTGCTTCTCATATGTCTCCCACTTAGCCATCTCTCTCCTCTTCAATCTGTTCAAAATTCTGCTGCACGGCTAATATTCCGCCAATGTTGTTATGCTCATATTAGCCCTCTCCTCAAGTCACTTCACTGGCTCCCTATCTGTTTCTGCATACAGTTCAAACTCCTCTTATTGACTTACAAGTGCATTCACTCTGCAGCTCCTCGGTACCTCTCCACTCTAATCTCTCCCTACACTCCTCCCCGGGAACTCCGTTCACTGGGTAAATCTCTCTTATCTGCACCCTTCTCCTCCACTGCTAGCTCCAGACTCCATTCCTCTTATCTTGCTGCATCATATGCCTGGAATAGACTTCCTGAGCCGTATGTCAAGCTCCATCTCTGGCCGTCTTCAAATCTAAGCTAAAAACCCACCTTTTTGATGCTGCTTTTAACTCCTAACCCTTATTCACTTGTTCAGAACCCTTATTTTATCATCCTCACTTTAATATTCCCTTATCTCGTTTGTCCTGTTTGTCTGTGCTAATTAGATTGTAAGCTCTGTCGAGCAGGGACTGTCTCTTTATGTTCAAGTGTACTGCGCTGTGTACGTCTAGTAGCGCTATAGAAATGATAAGTAGTAGTAGTAGCAGTAACATCTAAACCAGATAGCAGCTTGGTTGTACCATCACAGGTTGAAACTTAATCCGGAGAAATTCAAACTTCTTGTCTTTGGACTTACACTTGTGCTGATGCTTGCAAGCCCCATCACGATGGCTGGAATGGTAATTATTAGAGTTGACTCAATCAAGGTCTTAGGAATAATTTTGTACAGTAACCTATCATTCACTGCTCATATCTGTAGCATAGTTAAAACCTGCTACTACAAATTAAGTATCATTATCCCATGCAATCTTCTAACACTGTCCAAGAGCTAACTCAAGTATTATACCTTGACACAGCCATACTGACGAACTCTGGCCACAGTAGGGGTGTGTCCAAAATGGAAACAGCTTGAAGTTAAGATTCTAAATAATTTATATTTACGTCACTTTAAAGCTGGTTCGATTAGACCTTTAACAGACTTATTCCAAGGGTTTTTAAAAAATGTCTATGAAGTGATTTTACCCTGTATATGCCTACCATTATTTCTTCCTTAACACAAAAGTGGAGGAAGGGTTCTTTGGCTTTTCCCCTTGGATTAATTTTGGTAATATAAGTATCGTCAGCCTGAAGGGTAGTTTTGTGTATTCCGGGTCAGAAATGAACCTCTCTCCTATGCCTGGAGATTTGTTTGATTTGAATTTTTATATTTCATTACTTGTCTTTCCAAACCTGAGCTCAAAGTAGGTTACATTTCAAACCGAGTCAGTAGATCCCTGTCTCAGAGGGCTTACATCCTATGCTTGCCCCCTTGTATCACTGTTTATCACTATCAGAGGCTTTCACTGTTAAAAGGAACACCTTCACCGGCTGACACTGCTCACACAAACTTGCAGGACTTTCTTACCTTCTGGCAGATCCTTCACCACCACAGGGAGCTCAATCCAAAGAGAATTCACTGCAACCCAGGAGCCCATGCCAAATAGCGCCACCAGGAGATGAGTAACCAGGTCTCTGCTCATCAGAGATGCCGGCATCTTCCTAAGGCTATCAGGGATCAAGGACATAAGGATCAGAAAAAGGAACTATTTGTAGGAAAAGGGAGAGGCCTTACTGCTCTCATGTGCTATATAAAACAAAACCAATGTAAATGAATTAATCAATTTGAGATGAATAAAAAACTCTTTCCGGTCACTACTTGGCTGGTGGCGGTCAATGTTTTTTAAAGCACTGATCGCTACTGCTAAATTAGACCTGGACAGTTAATGCCAGGCCATGTCTTGGAATCAGTATTGAGTAATTGGGTATAACTAGCTAGAAGCTAGCTACCTGCATATATCTGGGTGCCAGCTGACCTGCCCAGCTGAATATCGGCCAGCATCCAGATAAGGGGATCTGTCACTAATGCAACAGTCCTTCACTCCCCTGTCCAATCCCCTCCCCACAATGCTGATCCCTCTTGCTAGTTGAATCCCAACATATAAATAGTTACAACAATCTAGCTTAAACACTAAGCTCTGCACTATCACACGGAAATCCTCCCAAGGTCATTTAATTGTTTTATTAACATCTTTATTAGCAAACAACATATCACAACAAGAATTAATACAAGCATTTTTCTTTCCCTCCAGAATCCTTAAATTTCCTCATTTGTTTGATCTTACTAAGGACATAAAGTTAGGAAAAGGAATCTTGAAATGTCCTCAAAACTTGAGCCTTCACTGTCAAATCAGCATCCAGGACTATACCTATGCTAAACATCGGATCCTTAATCGGAAATGTAAGTCCATGTAAAGCAAAAGATTCACATCCAACCGTAGTTCCCCGTAGTTTCATAATCATTAATAGTTTTTGAAAGATTCAAGGCGAGATGGTTCTGAATCATTGAGTCCTGAATCTTTGATAAGCACAGTCTATTTTTCACCCTTTCAAATAGTTGCTAATCTTTTACCTGGCAATGACTTCAGGCTCATCGTTCCATAGATTCCTGAATCACCCCTGGAACCCTTTTATAAATTGATGTTAAACTGGCCCAATCTTCAGATACCATGGACAATTTTAATCATAGGGTAAAATACTAATAGATAGGCAATTTATTTTTGCAATCTGGTCCTGTCTTTTATTTTTGAGTTATTTCAGTACTCTGGGGTGTATACCATCCATTCAAGGTGGTTTGCTGCTCATTAACGTGTTGATTTGGCCAATGTAAGCCACATTGAGCCAGCAAATTGGTGGGAAAATGTGGGATACAAATGCTACAAATAAATAAATAAAATTACATCTTCTTAGTTAACTGAGATTTGTTTCTGTTCCTTTGTATCCTTATCTTTAACTACTGTCTCTGGGAGAAATCTTTGTTACTATTCTATAAAAGAATGTTAGATTCAAATTCCTTTTCAGGGAGCATGTCAATGGAATGTGCTGCTTTTGGTCCTGAAAACACAACCATCCTATACTTATTTTAGGAAGTTGCTTAAGACCCATTTATATGAAGGTTAATCCTGCGTTTATACTGAGGTTTTGAGTTTTGTAATTTCCCTCAATTTATTGAGGCACTCCTTTTGTGAACCTTGGAACTAATGGTTGGTATATAGGAACCAGGTAAAATAGAATATTGATAGTTCCTTTACAATCTTCTCAGTGAAGACAGAAGCAAAAAATTAATTTAGCTTCTCAGCTATGACCTTGTTCTCTCCGAGTTCCACCTTTTAGCCCTCAATCATCTAGCACTCACACAATAGTCTTGGTATCACTCTCAGACACCCCTATCCTGGTCCATGTACCATTAGGACTCGGACACATACTGGCCCTGTATCACTCTCACACACTCCTATGGTGGTCCTTGTATCACTATCACTCGCACAAACTCCTAGGTTAATCCGTGTACCACTACCACTCACACACACATCAGTCTCAGAATCACTCTCACAAGCTCCTAGGTTGGTCCATGTACCATTACTACTCACACACACACCAGTCTTGGTATCACTCTCACAAACTCCTAGGTTGGTCTGTGTACCACTACCAATTGCACACACCGGTCTCAGAATCACTCTCAGAAACTCCTAGGTTGGTCCATATACCACTACTACTCACACACACACCAGTCTCGGTATCACTCTCACAAACTCCTAGGTTGGTCTGTGTACCACTAGCATTCGCACTCGCACAAACACCGGTCACAGAATCACTCTCACAAACTCCTAGGTTGGTCCGTGTACCACTACTACTTACACACACACCAGTCTCAGTATCACTCTCACAAACTCCTAGGTTGGTTTTGTGTACCACTAGCACTCGCACACACACCGGTCTCAGAATCACTCTCACAAAGTCCTAGGTTGGTCCGTGTACCACTACTACTCACACACACACCAGTCTCGGTATCACTCTCACAAACTCCTAGGTTGGTCTGTGTACCAATAGCACTCGCACAAACACCGGTCTCAGAATCACTCTCACAAACTCCTAGGTTGGTCCGTGTACCACTACTACTTACACACACACCAGTCTCGGTATCACTCTCACAAACTCCTAGGTTGGTCCGTGTACCACTACTACTTACACACACACCAGTCTCGGTATTACTCTCACAAACTCCTAGGTTGGTCCGTGTACCACTAGCACTCGCACAAACACCGGTCTCAGAATCACTCTCACAAACTCCTAGGTTGGTCCGTGTACCACTACTACTCACACACACACCAGTCTCGGTATCACTCTCACAAACTCCTAGGTTGGTCTGTGTACCACTAGCACTCGCACACACACCAGTCTCAGAATCACTCTCACAAACTCCTAGGTTGGTCCGTGTACCACTACTACTCACACACACACCAGTCTCAGTATCACTCTCACAAACTCCTAGGTTGGTCCGTGTACCACTAGCGCTCGCACACACACCGGTCTCAGAATCACTCTCACAAACTCCTAGGTTGGTCCGTGTACCACTACTACTCACACACACACCAGTCTCGGTATCACTCTCACAAACTCCTAGGTTGGTCCGTGTACCACTACTACTTACACACACACCAGTCTCGGTATCACTCTCACAAACTCCTAGGTTGGTCCGTGTACCACTAGCACTCGCACAAACACCGGTCTCAGAATCACTCTCACAAACTCCTAGGTTGGTCCGTGTACCACTACTACTCACACACACACCAGTCTCGGTATCACTCTCACAAACTCCTAGGTTGGTCTGTGTACCAATAGCACTCGCACAAACACCGGTCTCAGAATCACTCTCACAAACTCCTACATTGGTCCGTGTACCACTACTACTCACACACACACCAGTCTCGGTATCACTCTCACAAACTCCTAGGTTGGTCTGTGTACCAATAGCACTCGCACAAACACCGGTCTCAGAATCACTCTCACAAACTCCTACATTGGTCCGTGTACCACTACTACTCACACACACACCAGTCTCGGTATCACTCTCACAAACTCCTAGGTTGGTCCGTGTACCACTAGCGCTCGCACACACACACCAGTCTCGGTATCACTCTCACAAACACCTAGGTTGGTCTGTGTACCACTAGCACTCGCACACACACCGGTCTCAGAATCAATCTCACAAACTTCTAGGTTGGTCCGTGTACCACTACTACTCACACACACACCAGTCTAGGTATCACTCTCACAAACTCCTAGGTTGGTTTGTGTACCACTACTACTTACACACACACCAGTCTCGGTATCACTCTCACAAACACCTAGGTTGGTCTGTGTACCACTAGCACTCGCACACACACCGGTCTCAGAATCACTCTCACAAACTCCTAGGTTGGTCCGTGTACCACTACTACTCACACACACACCAGTCTCGGTATCACTCTCACAAACTCCTAGGTTGGTCCGTGTACCACTACTACTTACACACACACCAGTCTCGGTATCACTCTCACAAACACCTAGGTTGGTCTGTGTACCACTAGCACTCGCACACACACCGGTCTCAGAATCAATCTCACAAACTTCTAGGTTGGTCCGTGTACCACTACTACTCACACACACACCAGTCTAGGTATCACTCTCACAAACTCCTAGGTTGGTTTGTGTACCACTACTACTTACACACACACCAGTCTCGGTATCACTCTCACAAACACCTAGGTTGGTCTGTGTACCACTAGCACTCACACACACACCGGTCTCAGAATCACTCTCACAAACTCCTAGGTTGGTCTGTGTACTACTACTACTCACACACACACTGGTCTATCACTCTCACACACTCCTATTTTGGTCCGTGTACCACTAGCACATGCAAATGCTGGCCTTAGTATCGTTCATATACTTGTTCTAATCTCAATTGCACAATGTCACTCATGTCTGTATCACTCAGTCCCAGTGTTTTTAGTGCTCATTCATGTTTATACATACTCATTGCTGAACTGTATATGTCCCAATATCGCTCAGGGACACTTGTCCCTCTACCACTCATGCATCTCTGTATTGCTTCTCGACTTTTACAATGGCACATTTCACTAGTCTGCCTGTGTCTGTTTACTACACATTTCACACATTTTTACCTGTGTTTTCTGCCTGCCTGTGTCTCTTTACTACTCATTTCACACATTTACCTGTGTTTTCTGCAGGTTCTGAAGTACAGCTTTTGTGTCACCTCACAGCCTAGAAGACAAAGGGCAATCTTTAAGCAACCAACCTTGTACCGAGATGCCAAATAACACAGCATGAACAATAAAAACCTTTCCCTTGGAGCAGTGAGTCAGACCGAGGCTCGAACTGAAGAGGTACACCCATGCAAGTGTGGAAAGGAGGGAACAGGGTAAGATACCTTGCCGAGTCTGAAACCATACCTTCCAGGTCCAGAAAAGAGTGATCAAGAGAAGGTGCTTGGCTAGGGAAAAGCCCTGAAAATACAGTGAAGGGATTAGGATGGGGTGTCAGGCAGCGTCATCCATGTGTAGACAGAAAGGATCAGTCAGCAATTGGAGAGGTCAAAGCTCAGGCCAGTCCATCACACCAGCAATACTTATCAACTTTCAGATATTTATTATAAGGTAATCACTTTCTGAAGGATAACAGCACAAGGGTGCTTTCTGAAAGATAAGAAGACAAGAGGCCTCTGGAAACTGTCACACTCTACAGCCCTCCCCTACAGCTCTGTACAAATTGGAACAAAAGTCAAACAGGCGGAGGACACAAGAAGCCCTGTAAACATTAGAGTTGTGTGCAAAAGCTCAGCCCACAGTTCTGCAATGCACACATAAAACAACAAAGTTCATGCCTGAAGCAAGAAATAAATCAAATGAAAATAAATGTGTGTGGAAACATGGGACACTGCGCTGACTGACATGGAAACATGTGTACTTCAGGCATGCATTAGCCGCAATCTTTTAACTCAATGGCCAGGGGTGCATTTAACACGTCACTAACTGTTGTTTCTTCTACTATGCAGTTCCTGCAGAGAGATATTCCTCTATTTTTGACACAGTGTCTTATGCAGAAGTTGAACCTTTGTTACTTAGGCTAAGTCATCTTCTTCACCGGAAAAGATTGTTGTCCAACCAATTTACTTTGTAATCCTGCTTTGGAAATAATGCACTGGACTGTGTATTTCATAAATAATGCTTTGAACACAGGCTACTTTCAAACCATACTGGATGAAATCATTCTCACACCTTTTCCTAAATCTTCAAACTCAGATCTGATAATACCAAGTAACCACAGGCCAATCAATAGTATACCTCCCGCACTTTTACCCTATGATCAGAGTGAATAGCGTGCTTAAATTTGCATGCTATTACCTCTGATCATAGGAATGGCAAAGCCCCGTGCTGTTTCAGTGCTAGTTTTAGAGCGCTGTTTGGAACAGCAAGGGGCATCCCACAGTAATTCTTTAGCACTGGGGGTGGGTCTGGGAGCAGAGACTAGACATATTCGTTACTAAACAGCACAGCTACATTGCTGTGCGCTAACAGATTAGCATGTGGTTAGCGAGTGATTCTTATTGACTACAAAATATGCCATTTAACCCTGCAGTAAAAATCTCCTTAGTGCGAACGACCCGCATAAGGACGCACTAAGGCCACTTTTTACTGCAGTTTGGTTAAAGGGCCCTTTAATATTTTACATTCATCTCAATTTGGTCCTGATTTTACTCTCTCAAGCGAAAGAAATACTCAGTGCTGGTGGTCAAGCTGTATGGTCACAGTTGGCCACTTCCAGCGTATTTGATACAGTTGATCATACACAATCATTTGCTAGACTAACAGGCGTAATTTCAAAGTTTCGTGGAGGGGCATAATCGAAAGGGGCGCCCAAGTTTTCCTGAGGACGTCCTTGCAGGACATCCCAGCGAAGGGGCGGGGAAACCCATATTATCGAATCAAGATGGGCGTCCATCTTTCGTTTCAATAATACGGTTGGGGGCACCCAAATCGCCAAATTTAGGTCATCCTTAGAGATGGTCATCCTTAGAGATGGTTGTCCCCGATTTTCGGCCATAATGGAAACCGAGGACACCCATCTCAGAAATGACCAAATCCAAACCATTTGGTCATGGGAGGAGCCAGCATTCGTAGTGCACTTGTCCCCCTGACATGCCAGGACACCAACCGGGCATCCTAGGGGGCACTGCAGTGGACTTCAGAAATTGCTCCCAGGTGCATAGCTGGACCCCCCAACCCACAACTGTACCACACTACCATAGCCCTAAGGGTTGAAGGGGGGGCACCTACATTTGGGTACAGTAAGTTTTTGGTGGGTTTTGAAGGGCTCACATTTACCACCACAAGTGTAACAGGTATGGGGGGATGGGCCTGGGTCCGCCTGCCTGAAGTGCACTGCACCCACTAAAACTGCTCCTGGGACCTGCATACTACTGTCATGGAGCTGGGTGTGACATTTGAGGCTGGCAAAAAATATTTAAAATGGTTTTTTTTAGGGTGGGAGGGGGTTAGTGACCACTGGTGTAGTAAGGGGAGGTTATCCCAGATTCCCTCCGGTGGTCATCTAGTCAGTTCGGGCACCTTTTTGAGGCTTGGTCATAACAAAAAATGGAGCAAGTAAAGTTGCCCAAGTGCTCGTCAGGGACGCCCTTCTTTTTTCCATTATGGGTCGAGGACGCCCATATGTTAGGCACGCCCCAGTCCTGCCTTCGCTATGCTTCCGAAACGCCCCCATGAACTTTGGTCTTCCCCGTGACAGAAAGCAGTTGAGGACGCCCAAAATTGGCTTTCGATTATGCCGATTTGGGGACCCTGGGAGAAGGACGCCCATTTCCCGATATGTGTCGAAAGATGGGCGCCCTTCTTTCGAAAATAAGCCTGATAGTAACCTATGGAATTTTGTGGTTTCAGAAACTGATAGGAAATGCATGGATAAAATGTGTCTCTCCTCTGCTTGGCGATCTCCTTGAGCGTTCCTCAAGACTCACCTGTGTCACCTATATTATTTAATATTTTTATGAGCTCTCTTGGCTTAATTCCATTGGAGAAGGAACAACTCTTCTCTCTTATGCACATGATATATTCATTTTAATCCCTCTTATTAGAGGCTTGCATCAGTCATTAATATAATTAAGAATGGGCTTGATTTTAACCTATTAACAGATACTAATGGACATTCCCTTGTGAGTGGGTTTATTGAGAATACAGAGAGAGAAGAAATCCTGATAAATTGTTTTAAAACACAAACAGATTTATTCTTAATGAGTTCATAACTGTCAGTTTCCTTGCCTTAGTAGAACTGCACAGGAATCTGGCTGATTGAACACTGTAACATTGCAGGAGGGGAATGGGTCCTACAACTCTGCATGTAAATAGAGTACTTAAATTGCAACTCCACTGTTTAAGTAAGAAAAGATATGTAAATGATCAATCTTCAATGATCATTGATGGAGGAAAAAGCCTCAAAGTACCAAGGTTTATTAATATCCCTTACGGTACCAAATCAATCCCATTTGCAGATTACTCGGTCATTTCAAGGGATTAGATATTTATCATCGGCTTAAAAAACCTCCGTACGTATATGTGTGCGTGATCTAAAACAGATTAATGGGGCGCTCAATATCTTAGATCTCGCTCCTACTTGTCATCATTTGAATACACAGTTATATACGTTCACCAAAATGGACTTAGCTTGTGTTGTGCTTTCGCATGAAGTCCTCAATTGCCTCATCCAGATCTCCCCTGAGTCTGATATACAGCACAGTGAAACGTTGGCCACCGTTGGTCAGGGGAGATCTGGATGAGGCAGCTTTTAAACTAGAAACGGGAGGGGGGGGGGGGGGGGGGGGGAAGGCCGACAGTCGCTCAAAAGCGCATGGTTTGGAATAAAGTATCTTTTAAAGATATCATCATTAAAACAGGGAAGATAGGGTATCCCGGTAGTGAGGCTGCAAACAGACCATAGCAGATCAGGTGTCCTTAAATAGAAATAAAAATCAGACAAAAGATTGCAAATTAATACTGTCAGGTACTGAGCATGATGTAAATAGGAACAACAAACATAGTTTGAAATGTCTATATTCGAATGCCAGAAGCCTAAGAAATAAGATGGGAGAGTTAGAATATATTGCACTAAAAGAAAAATTAGATATAATAGGCATCTCTGAGACCTGGTGGAAGGAGGATAACCAGTGGGACTCTGTCATACCGGGGTACAAATTATATCGAAGTGATAGGGTGGATAAAATTGGTGGAGGGGTAGCATTGTATGTTAAAGATGACCTTGAATCAAATAGATTGAAAATTCAGCAGGAAACAAAACACATCTTGGAAACCCTGTGGATTGAAATTCCATGTTTAAAGGGGGCTAAAGGGTAGTGATAGGAGTGTACTACCGTCTGCCTGGCCAGGATGAACAGACGGATGTAAAAATGTTATCAGAAATTAGGGAGCCTAACAAACTGGGCAACACGATAATAATGGGTGATTTCAAGTGCCCTGATATTGACTGGGTAAATGTATCAGGGCATGCTAGGGAGGTAAAGTTCCTTGACAAAATCAAGGATTGCTTTATGGAGCAGCTGGTACAGGAGCTGACAAGAGAAGGAAAAATTCTAGACCTAGTCCTTAGTGAAGCGCATGATCTGGTGCGGGAGGTAATGGTGATGGGGCTGCTTGATAACAGTGATCATAATATGATCAGATTTGATATTAGCTTTGGAGTAAGTATAATCAGGAAATCCAATACGTTAATGTTTAACTTTCAAAAATGAGACTATGATAAAATGAGAACGGTGAAAAAAAAAACTTGAGGAGCAGCTGCGAGGGTCAAAATTTTACATCAGACGTGGATACTGTTCAAAAATACCATCCTGGAAGCCCAGGCCAAACATATTCCGTGTATTAAAAAAGGAGGGAGGAGGGCAACAATGTCAGGTTCCTGACCTGGAATGTGGGTGGAATAACTACTCCGGTAAAGAGAACTAAGATCTTAATGGCACTTAAGAAACATAAAGCTGATGTGGCCTGCTTGCAGGAAACCCGCTTGTCAGAGGCTGAGCACCAGAAATTGAAACGTACATGGGTGGGCGAGGTACATGCGGCCCCTGCAGCGGGAAGGAGCAAAGGGGTAGCTATTTTGATCAGAAAAGGATTAGCAGCAAAATCTAAGGTTGTTGGAAATAACCCGGAGGGGAGATATCTGATGGTGCACTTGTGGCTAAGACACCGAGAATATCTGGTGGTGGCACTGTATGGGCAAATTTGTATGATAAAACTTTTTATGACCAAGTGATCCAACGGTGCCTCTCATTCAGCCCTATACCTATATTAGTACTGGGGGATTTTAACTTAGTAGCAAACCCAGTACTGGATTGCTCCACCCCCAGATGGGCTAGCAGGGGAGGGAAGGGATCGAGAGCTCTTCCCCAGTTTATGCAATCGCTCAATCTAGTAGACGCATGGCGAATTTTGCACCCCGATTCGCGAGACTACACTCATCTCTCTCGTGACCATGGCAGCTGGTCCCGCACAGACTACGCCCTCGTGGACCAACGCTTATTCCCATACGTGGAAGCTGCAGTGATTGGGCCGGAAGAGATTTCCGACCATGCGATGGCTTGGGAGAATTTAAGGGATTTGGAGGAGTCCCGGGGCGGGATGGCATTTCCCCTCATACTTGTCCACTGACAAAGACTTTAATCGATATCTCCGGGGCAGCTGGGGGGACTATGTGAAATTCAATGCACTTCATAAAAGCCAGCCCTCATTATTCTGGCAAGCTGCTAAAGCAGTTCTGCATGGAGCAATAATAGCCTATACTGCTAAAAGAGAACGACGGATCACAGGAGCCATAACTAACCTAGAAAAACAGTATCAAAAAGCAAAGCGCAGGTACATCCGCACTCCTAACCCTTATCTTAAAGAACAAATGCAGGCAGCGCAAATAGCTTTGAACTCTCTCCTCCATGAGAGGGCCTCACGAGCATTAGTGTACAGGAAATACCACTTACAGAGGTATGGTAACAAAGCTGGGGCCCTGTTAGCACGGATGATTAAAACGTGGGGAGGAACGAGAACAATCACAGCGGTCAAAGATGGAGAGGGCCGTATTCAAAATCAAAAAGATAAGATAGCACAGGTGTTCCGGAGTTCTATCAAGACATGTATGCTGCACAGACCCCCCCCCCCCCCTGCCCTGGGACGAGATTCTGAAATACCTGAATGGGGTGGGTTTGGCCCGTCTAACTATCTCAGATTTGGATGAGCTGAACAAGCCGGTCACTGGGAAAGAGTTGCAGGATATAATTAAAACTCTACCTTCCCACTCGGCCCCGGGACCGGATCGATTCACCAGTGAGTTTTTCAAACTCCTAGGCCCGGAGATCATAGGTTCATTGCAAGCGTACTATGAGGAGGTGGTGGAGCTGTGGAAATTTCCAGCTTATGCTAATGAAGCGTTAATTACCTTACTCCCAAAGCCGGGGAAAGATGAAACAAAGGCAGGTTCGTATAGACCCATATCCCTCATCAATGTAGACACAAAAAAGGAGGGAGGAAGACCAAACAACAGCCCGCATAGTTAAAAAGTGAGGTGAAGGAAGCTAAAAGAAAATCCTTCGGAAAATGGAAGAAGGAACCAACTGAAAATAATAAGAAACAGAAAAAGGAATATCAATCAAATGCAAAGCACTCATAAGGAAGGCAAAGAGAGACTTTGCAAAAAAGATTGCGTTGGAGGCAAAAACACATAGTAAAAACTTTTTTTAAGGTATATTAAAAGCAAGAGGCTAGCAAAAGAATCAGTTGGACCGCTAGATGACCGAGGGGTAAAAGGGGCAATCAGGGAAGACAAAACCACAGCGGAGAGATTAAATGAATTCTTTGCTTCGGTCTTCACCGAGGAAGATTTGAGAGAGATACCGATGCCAGAAATGGTATTTGAAGCTGACGAGTCAGAGAAGCTGAATGAAATCTCTATAAACCAAGGGGATAATGGGGCAATTTGACAAAGTGAAGAGTAGCAAATCTCCTGGACCGGATGGTATTCATCCCAGAGTACTAAAAGAATTGAAAAATGAACTGGCGGAACTATTGTTAGTAATATGTAATTTATCTTTAAAATCGAGTATATAGACTGGTGAACCTGACGCCGGTGTCGGGCAAAATGGTAGAGACTATTATAAAGAAGAAAATTACAGAGCATATTCAAAAGCATGGATTAATGAGTCAAAGCCAACATGGATTTAGTGAAGGGAAATTTTGCCTCACCAATCTATTACATTTCTTTGAAGGAGTAAACAAACATGTGGATAAAGAAAAGCCGGTTGATATTGCGTATCTGGATTTTCAAAAGGCGTTTGACAAAGTACCTCATGAAAGACTGCAGAAGAAATTGGGGAGTCATGGGATAGGAGGTAGTACGTAGTGTCCTATTGTGGATTAAACACTAGTTAAAAGATAGAAAACAGAGAGTAGAGTTAAACAGTCAGTATTCTCAATGGAGAAGAGTAGATAGGGTTCCTCAGGGGTCTGTGCTGGGACCACTGCTTTTTAACATATTTATAAATGATCTAGAGATGGGAGTAACTAGTGAGGTATTTAAATTTGC
Source organism: Microcaecilia unicolor (assembly GCF_901765095.1). Taxonomy (NCBI): domain Eukaryota; kingdom Metazoa; phylum Chordata; class Amphibia; order Gymnophiona; family Siphonopidae; genus Microcaecilia; species Microcaecilia unicolor. Next base: position 627,463,547 of record NC_044031.1, read on the forward strand.
AGATGACACAAAGTTATTCAAAGTTGTTAAATCGCAAGAGGACTGTGAAAAATTAGAAGAGGATCTTATGAGGCTGGGTATCTAAATGGCAGATGACGTTTAATGTCAGCAAGTGCAAAATGATGCATGTGGGAAAGAGGAACCTGATCTATAGCTATGTAATGGAAGGTTATTAGGAAAAGAATGGAAAACAAAAGTGAGGACGTTATAATGCCTTTGTATCGGTCCATGGTGCGACCGCACCTCTAATATTGTGTTCAATTCTGGTCACCAAATCTCAAAGAAGATATAGTGGAATTAGAAAAGGTACAAGAAGAGGGGTGACGAAAATGATAAAGGGGATGGAACGACTTCCCTATGAGGAAAGGCTGAAGCGTCTAGGGCTCTTCAGCTTGGAGAAGAGACAGCTGAGGGGAGATATGATAGAAGTCTATAAAATAAATGAGTGGAGTGGAACGGGTAGACGTGAATCGCTTGTTTACTCTTTCCAAAAATACTAGGACTAGGGGGCACGCGATGAAGCTACAAAGTAGTAAACTTAATATGAATCGGAGAAAATATTTCTTTACTAAACGTGTAATTAAACTCTGGAATTCGTTACCAGAGAATGTGGTAATGGCAGTTAGCATAGCGGGGTTTAAAAAGGGTCTGGACAGCTTCCTAAAGGAAAAGTCCATAGACCATTATTAAATTGACTTGGGGAAAATCCACTGCTTAGTTCTGGGATAAGCAGCATAAAATTTTATTGAACCTTTTGGGATCTTGCCAGGTATTTGTGACCTGAATTGGCCACTGTTGGAAACAGGATGCTGGGCTTGATGGACCTTTGGTCTGTCACAGTGTGGCAATACTTAGGTACTTAAATCAAAATATGAGTTCTTTAAAGAAGTGTGAACAAAAACCTCTCTTTTTTGATATTAACGGAGCCTGGTTTGCCCAGTCGTGAGTCTGCTTCCTGCCCTTGTTATGCTCCAATACAGCGTTATCAATTTGGACCCGGGGATCCACGCAGCAATTGAAACATTGTCCAACATCGGTCCTGGTCTTGTTGTGGGAGAAACAGACTTGATTGCAAGTAAATCTTTTTGCACTGCTAAATAAACTTGCCATAATTATCTAAGAATAGCACATAGATAGATGTCAGGAGGTTTTTTTGCCTATGATGAAGCAAAAACGCATTTTTGGCTTTTAAGCTGTGAGTTTTTGTAAGCCTACTTGGCTTCTTGAGGCTTTTTCCTCCTTTTTAAGAAAAGACATATGAAGTGATAAGAAGAGATCAAAAGAGAGGTTTTTATTCACAATCCTTTAAAGAACTCATATTTTGTTTAATGTTTGTTGCAATTAGGCGTTCTTATTCCATATTTTGCTTTAGAAGTATTCTAGTTTTCACTGTTTGATGATGTATATGGACATTTGTTGGCTTTTTGTACCTTCTTTAGATAATTCCTGTAGGATTGCCCTCAACGGTACCTTTAGGGGAGGACTCGTACGTCCCCACAGTAGTAGTAGGAGGGCAGGTTACGCCTCCTCAGATTCTCACTACTTGGAAAGCAGAGTTAAAAGACATTTTGAAACATAAAGGGATAACATTACCAGATGTACCAGACATTCAGTCCTAGGAGAGAGTGGTAGCTTATTCCCCTGAAGAACAAATTAGTACTATGGGGAAGGTGTTGCAAAAATGTCTGCAGCCTCACAATGACAGAAGGTAGAGAACATTTTCAGGGATAGCAGGGCATACAATTAAGTCTACACAAGACACTACTTGAAAAATCATGAACATTGTTTATATAATTGAATGCCCTTGCAAACAAATATAGATTGGTCGTATTAGCTGTCCCATAAAAGTGAGACTCAACGAGCATAAATCTCGCATTATTACTGAAAATCCACAAACTTCTTTGACAGCATATTAGCGAGAGTATCATCATCAGTGGCAAGACATACGATGGTGAATAACAGATGTCATTCAAGTAGGGTGGGAGTGAGGTCATACAGAAAAATTATTGAATTATAGAGCGAGTGGGGCAGCAAGTATATAAGAACATAAGAGTAGCCATACTGGGTCAGACCAATGATCCATCTAGCCCAGTATTTTCCAAACAGTGGCCAAGCAAGGTCACAAGAACCTGGTAGAAACCCAAATTGTGGCAACATTCCATACTACAAATCCCAGGGCAAACAGTTGCTTCCTATGTCTGTCTCAATAGCAGACTATGGACTTTTCCTCCAGGAAGCTGTACAAAGCTTTTTTAAACCCAGATACGCTAACTGCTGTTACCACATCCTCCGGCAAAGAGTTCCAGACCTTCTATTCGTTGAGTGAAAAAATATTTCCTCCTATTTGTTTTAAAAGTATTTCCATGTAATTTCCTCGGTTGTCCCCAGTCTTTGTACTTTTGAAACGAGTAAAAAAAAATTGATTTACTTCTACTTGTTCAACACCACTCAGGATTTTGTAGGCCTCAAATCATATCTCCCCTCATTTGTCTCTTTTCCAAGCTGAAGAGCCCTAACCTCTTTAACCTTTCTTCATACGAGAGAAGTTCCATCCCCTTTATCATTTTAGTTGCTCTTCTTTGAACCTTTTCTGCTATATCTTTTTTGAGATATGGCGACCAGAACTGAACACAATACTCAAGGTGTGGATGCACCATGGAACGATACAAAGGCATTATAGTACTTTCTGTCTTATTTACCATCCCTTTCCTAATAATTCCTAGTATCCAGTTTGCTTTTTTGGCTGCCGCCGCACATTGAGCAGATTTCAGCTTATTATCTACAATGACACCCAGACCTTTTCTTGAGCACTGACCCTCAAGGTGGACCCTAGCATCAGGTAACTACGATTTGGATTATTCTTTCCAATGTGCATCACCTTGCATTTGCCCACATTAAATTTCAGCTGCCATTTGAATGCCCAGTCTTCCAATTTCCTAAGGTCTTCCTGCAATAATTCACAGTCAGCACGTGTTTTAACAATCTTGAACAGTTTTGTATCATCTGCAAATTTGATGACCTCACTCGTCGTTCGAAATTCCATATCCTATAATTTGCACCTTCGTCTGAATGCCTGGGTTCGTAACACACTTCCCATTGGTCCGCCCTGGCGATGACATCAGAGGGCGGATCAGTGAGAGGGAAGGGAAGCCAGCAACAGCCAGCTACAGAACATTGGAGGTGAGTAGAGAATTGCCCCCCCCTCCCTCCCTCCTGTCCTCCTCCCGTCCTCCCTCCGAGTTCCAGGCCCCCCTCTCCTCCTCCCCCTCTCCTCCGAGTTCCATGCCCCCTTACCTCCCTCCCTCCTTCTCCTCCGAGTTACAGGCCCCCCTCCCTTTCGAGTTGCAGGATGCCCCCTCCCCTTCGAGTTCCACGCCCCCTCTCCTCCCTTCCTCTCTCCCCTCCGAGTGCAAGCATGACCTGTCCTCCAGCAGCTCTTCCGGAAACATGAAATGAGGATGGGACCAGAGGCAAAGCTGAGACAGATGGGAAGGCAGTCTGAAGCGCCGCTCGCCTTAACTGCTGATGCTGGACCCCGAGGTAAGAATTTTTAAATTACTGCCGGCACTTAGGAAGGTGAGAGGCTGCCGGAGGACAGGTCGTGCTTGCACTCGGAGGGGAGAGAGAGCGAGGGAGGGAGGCACGGGGGTCTGGAACTCAAAGGGGGGGGAGGGAGGCATGGAACTCGGAGGGGAGGGGGGTTGGAACTCGGAGAGAGACAGAGGAAGGGAGGCGGGCGTGGAACCTTGCTAGCGCCCGTTTCATTTCTGTCGGAAGCGGGCCTCTTTTACTAGTCATTTATAAATATGTTAAATAGTACCAGTCCCAGTACAGATCTCTGCAGCACTCCACCGTTCACCTTCCTCCATTGAAAGAAATGACCATTTAACCCTACCCTCTATTTTCTGTCAGATAAGTTCCTGATTTAAAATGGACTAAAAAGATAAAAATAAACAAAAATTGTGTGAAATTGAAAAAACAGTAGTTTTTCTTTAGGATTGATGAAGAAGTTTGGCTGGTCATTAGTCTAAAGATATACTGAGACATGACCGAAGCCATTGAAGTTCTTTTTTCTCCTTTTAATTTTAGCAAACTGGAAGGCCCCCTTTTACTAAGGCACACTCACGTTTTTAGCGTGCGCGCTAAACGTTAGAGACGCCCATAGGAATGCATTGGTTTCTCTAACGTTTAGCGTGCCCACAATTTAAGCGAGCCTTAGTAAAAGGGGGCCTAAGTTACTTGTATATTTTTTCGAATAGCAAATTAAAGAGAACAATTCTGGACTTATACACTTCTGACAGTGGCTCCAAAAGGACTTAATGGGGAGTTTATAAGTACATAAGTATTGCCATACTGGCACAGATCGAAGTCTATCATGCCCTGCATCCTGTTTTCAACAGTGGCCAATCCAGGTCACAAGTACCTGGCAAGATCCCAAAACAGCACAATACATTTTATGCTGCTTATCCTAGAAATAAGCAGTGGATTTTCCCCAAATCCATTTTAATAATGGTCTATGGACTTTCCTTTAGGAAGACATGTAAACATTTTTTTAACCCTGCTAAGCTAACTGCTTTTACTACAATCTCTGGCAATGAATTCCAGAGTTTAATTACAAGTTGAGAGAAGAAATATTTTCTCTGATTTATTTATTTATTGCATTTGTATCCCACATTTTCCCACCTATTTGCAGGCTCAATGTGGCTTACAATACATCATGAATAGTGGAAATATATAAGAGAATATACATTTAGTATTACATAAAGATCTTGGGTAGCATGATAGTGATGAAACATGATAGTAGTTTAACAAGCAAATAATGTAAGACAATTCTGAGTATATGTGTAGGAGTTCACATTTGTTGATCTTTGTGGTATGCCTTTTTAAAGAGATGAGTCTTCAGTAGTTTGTGGCAGTTAGTTAATTCATAGATCGTTTTCAAGCTGTGCGGCAGCTCGTTCCAGAATTGTGTACTCAAGTAGGAAAAGGTTGACGCATGCGTTAGTTTGTATTTTAGACCTTTACAGTTGGGGAAGTGAAGATTGAGGAATGTGCGGGATGATTTTTTAGCATTCCTGGGTGGTAAGTCTATCAGATCTGACACGTAGGCTGGGGCATCTCCATGAATGATTTTGTGAACTAGGGTACATATTTTGAACATGATGAGTTCTTTAAGTGGGAACCAGTGTAGCTTTTCTCGTAAGGGTTTCGCACTTTCATATTTTGTTTTGCCGAATATGAGTCTAGCTGCTGTGTTCTGAGCTGTCTGAAGTTTCTTGATTATTTGCTCTTTGCAGCCAGTGTAGAGTGCGTTGCAGTAGTCTAGATGACTGAGTACTATTGATTGTACCAGGTTGCGGAAGACGGTCCTTGGGAAGAAAGGTCTTATTCTTTTTAGTTTCCACATTGAGTGGAACATCTTCTTGGTTGTGTTTTTCGCATGACTCTCAAGAGTTAGGTGTCGATCAATGGTAACTCCAAGAATTTTTAGGGTATCCGAAATTGGAAGGTTCAGTGTTGGAGTGTTAATGGTGGTGAATTTGTTCGTGTTATGTTGAGAGGTGAGAATTAGGCACTGGGTTTTTTCTGCATTGAGTTTCAGTTGAAATGCATCCGCCCATGAGTGCATGATGTGTAGGCTTTGGTTGATGTCCTTGGAAATTTCCTTTTGTTTAAATGGGATGTAGATCGTTACGTCGTCTGCGTATATGCATGGGTTGAGGTTTTGGTTTGATAGTAGTTTGGCCAAGGGTATCATCATTAAATTGAATAAGGTCGGTGAGGGGGGGGGGGGGGGTCCCTGAGGAACTCCGCATTCAGGTATCCATGTGGCTGATGTAGTCGAATTAGATGTCACTTGGTATGATCGTGTGGTTAGGAACCCCTTGAACCAATTGAGAACGTTGCCTCCAATTCCGAAGTACTCGAGGATATGTAGTAGTATTCCATGATGAACTATGTCGAAGGCGCTAGACATGTCAAATTGTAGAAGTAGTATGTTCTTGCCAGTTCCAATCGTTTGTTTGAACTTATTCATGAGAGTAACTAGTACTGTTTCGGTACTGTGGTTAGACCGAAATCCTGACTGGGAGTCGTGTAGTATTGAGAATTTGTTTAAGTAGTTTGTGAGTTGTTTGGTCACCATCCCTTCCATTAGTTTGGTTATTAAGGGAATGGATGCTACTGGCCTGTAGTTGGTTAGTTCACTAGCACTTTTCTTTGCGTCTTTGGGTATGGGGGTGAGTAAGATGTTTCCTGTCTCCTTTGGGAAAAGTCCATTTTGTAACATGTAGTTCACGTGGTTCGTTAGGTCTGTTGTAAATTGTTGAGGGGCAAATGTCATAAGGTTGTTTGGGCATATGTCTAGTTTGCAATGAGATTTGGCGAATCTTTTGAGCGTCTGGGAGATGAGATCCTCTGATAATATCTCGAAGTTGGGCCAGGTTCTGTCTGCTGGGTATAGGGTCTGGGTCTAGGCAATCAAGAAGTATGGCGTAATCGATGGTACTGGTAGGGATTTTACGTCGCAGTTGTATGATTTTCTCATTGAAGTATCTCGCGAGATTGTCTGCTCCTGGTGTATCTTTGCTGTTGGTTGTGACTGGTGTTATATCTAGTAGTTTATTCACGAGTTGGAAGAGTTTGTGTGTGTCCTTGTAGTTTGGTCCAATTTCAGTTTTGTAATATAGTCTTTTAGTTTGTCTTATGGTATATTTATATTTTCTTTGAAGTTGTTTCCAGGCGTTGAGTGTGGGGTTGTCTTTCTTTTTCTTCCAAGCACGTTCTAACCTTCTAACTTGTGTTTTAAGTTTTTTCAGTTCTTCATTGAACCATGGTATTGAGTTCTTTCTGTGTGAGGTTCTAGTTTTAGTTGGGGCAATATTGTCTAATATTGATCTGCATCTGCCGTCCCATTCTAGGAGGAATTGGTTTGTATCTGCCTTCATTGTCCACCCGTTGTGGTAAATCTGTTGCCAGAATATTACCGGGTCTATTTTTCCTCTCGTGGTGTAGGTTTTTTGTTCTTGTTAGTTAATTGTGTCTTTCGTTCGCCATTGGAGGGAGATATATGCTTTATAGTGGTCTGACCACGGTGTGGGTGTCCATTTTGTATCTGTTAGTATAAGGTTTGAGTTGGGGTCGAATGTGTGTGTGATAATGTCTAGTGTGTGTCATTTAGTGTGGGTTGGTTGAATGTTTGGTTCGTGAAGATCCCATAGTTGTAGGAACTCTTTGCATTCTTCGGCGTTTGTTGAAGTAAGATCTTCGAGGTGCAGGTTGATATCTCCTATTATGATAAGGTTTGAGGTTGTAACACAGGTGTTCGAGATGAAGTCCATAAAGTGTGTTTGGGAATCTTGCCAGTTGCCTGGCGGTCTATAGAGTAGGACTGCGTTGAGGTGTTCCTGCAGATTTGGGTGATTAATTCTTATCGATGCGATTTCAAGTTGTGGCAGAATGGATTCAGCTGTGGTTATAATGGTGAACTCGGATTTGTATATTATGGCTATTCCTCCTCCTCTTTTTCCGTTTCTTGTCCAGTGGGTAATTTTGTATCCCGGTGGGCATAGGTCTAAGATTATGGGGTCATTTTAAATTTACTACTTTGTAGTTTCATTGCGTGCCCCCTAGTCCTAGTATTTTTGGAAAGAGTAAACAAGTGATTCACGTCTACCCGTTCCACTCCGCTCATTATTTTATAGACTTCTATCATATCTCCCCTCAGCCATCTTTTCTCCAAGCTCACTTGCTCACATTAAACGCCATCTGCCATTTAGATGCCCAGTCTCGTAACGTCCTCTTGTAATTTTTCACAATCCTCTTGCGATTTAACAACTTTGAATAATTTTGTGTCATCAGCAAATTTAATTACCTCACTAGTTACTATTTGCTTCCATAAAATTCTATCAACACTTAACCATGTTTTTTTTCCATTGCCTTTCCAATCTCCTACAAGTTTTCCTTACGGACAAAAGTTCAGAATTAAACCATTTTTCATTTCTACAAATGGACTTCTTGATCTTCTGAGGTGCTACGTCATCCAGTATATTTTTACTTACTGTATTCCAATTAATTAACTCATCTAATTCAACTGGGTCACTTGTATAGTATTTATCTACTTTCTCCCCCTAAAAACTTGGTATTGACTTTACTCCTAGCCTTATAATATGATGTATTTTTAACACGGAGATTATTTTGCAGACTCTTTTTAGCTCAGATACGCCATCTTAATGTAAAATTCAATAAGTAATGGTCCGACCATTAAGAGGGTGCCCATTGACCTATCTCAACTGTCAAGCTACTGGTTGTATAAATGATCATATCCAATTGATGATTCTTCACATGTGTAGGCTGAGATGGAGGTAAATAATATCCCAATAAATCTTGCACATTATTATTATATGTTCCATTCCAGATATAAATTTATGTCACCAAGTAACATAGTTGAATGCGAAATGTTGGTATAACTAGCAACAAAATCATAAAAATCATCACAGAACTGCTGCCATTTCCCAGGAGGATTATAAAACAATAAGCATGTTAAGGAGTAATTCAATGTAGCATCCTCAATTCTGCAAGCTAAAATCTCTAAACCAGAGGAAGTGAAGTAATCCAAGAGAGATACCTTAAAATTAGCATGATACAATAATCCTAAACCTCCTTCTTTATTTTACTTTTCTTGGGACAAAAATTTATAATCCGGTGGACAAATCTCATACAATAATGGATCATCATCTGATTTCAGCCAGGTCTCAGTACAAAACAGCAAACACGTTTTTTCCACCTCAATCCAATTTTTAATAATAGTAGCTTTATTTCCTAATGATCGTATGTTAATATAATATCCTGGGATTGGAATAGATGAAGATTTAACATAAGGTTCACAAACTATCCTTTTTAAAGATCTCTAATTTTTTTTTGCACTGAATTTGGCTTGTGTTTATATCTACAACTAGATTTCTGCCAATGACCTGCTACTACTTAAATATTATATTGCATATAATCCTCACATTTCAATAAGAATCTCATTAATTGATAATTAAAATGAGCAGATGGAAATGGAAATGAAGTAATTATATATGAAATTAGAGGCTATCAATTGAAGAAACAGGACTAAAAAAATGCCCTAGAAGAAATAGACTTATAAAAAAGACCTTTAGGCTCATTTTCAAAGCACTTAGCCTCCCAAAGTTCCATAGAAACCTATGGAACTTAGCCTCCCAAAGTGCTTTGAAAATATGCCTCCTTATGTGCCCCATCTTGAATTAAAATTTTAAAACTTTAAAAATAACTATAAAATTAAAAATAATATGCAAAGTGTGTCCAAAGGGGAAGGATGTGCCCCTTTGGCTCGCTCCTTCGGTGCAACACCTCAAGAGTCGGTGTATCTTAATGCCGTGGGTAGATGATGTCATCTAATGATGCCCTCCGGTCTTGGACGTCGGCTCCTCCCACTTGCTGCATGAGAAGCTCAAGATGTGAAAGTTCAAGGAGCCATTCCTACTCCACCTAGAGATTTCAAAGACAGGAACATCTACAAGCATCAATGGAAGCAGGTTCAATACCTCTCAGACATCTTTTGGAAACGTTGGAAGACAGAATACCTTCCTACTCTGCAGTATCGAAATAAGTGGCAGAATAACCAGCCGAACCTATAAGAAGGTGAGCTTATATTGCTGAAAGACAGCCAAACACAGCGCCAACAGTTGGACACTGGGACTCATCACCAAAACCTTTCCAACTGAGGATGGAAAAATCTGCAAACTGGAAATCAAGACAGCGAACCAAGGTACGCCGAAGACCTTCATCGAACCAGTCACCAAAGTGAAACTTCTTTTACCTTGAGATGAGACGTGAACACTGCAAACCTTAGTCCACTCCAAAGTCTCAAAGACTTTTTCTTACTTTTATGTTGTTTGTTTCTTTGTGTTGTCTGTCTCTTGTTTCAGCTCCTGCGAGACTACAAGAGAGAGATCACCAGAGCAGCAGTGAACCGGAGACGAGTTGCCAAGCTTCAAGATACACCTTTATTTATTTATTTGGATTTTGCTCATACCTTTTTCAGTCGTAGCTCAAGGTGAGTTACATTCAGCTACACTGTGTATTTCTCTGTCCCTAGAGGGTTCACAATCTAATTTTGTACCTGAGGCAATTGAGGTTAAGTGACTTGCCCAAGATCACAAAGAGCTGCAGTGGGATTTGAAGCAGCCAACTCTGGATGTCAAGTCTGGTGCTCTAACCACTAGGCTACTCCTCCCCTCTGCTTTATTTATGGACTTTGCATAGACCTTGTGGTATTCATAAGTTTGAAAAATTAAATAGTGGTAACTACTGATACCAGGCAGGGAGTGTAAAGCCCCAATATTCATGAAGGCAGGGTGCTTGTTGTTTATATGTTCCTGTGCTCTTTAAGTAGGATAGGACTTTAAGTGATGTAATTGTAGTTCTCTTGTGATAGGCTCTTCCTGAGCACCTGTCCATGTTCCCTATGCCTTGTGGGACTTTTCCTATTGGATGGCCTTTATCCCTGTGTATGCTGAGCTGTAAACTGCCTATTCTCCCTCTATTCAGTGAAAGGAATCTCTGCAGCATACTTGTTATGAACTGCATTTAATACTGTACCTGCTTTAAGCCTTTCAAAAGCCTTGTAACATCACCAATAGGTCACCATTTAAAAGTATATACAGCATCTACTCTTCAGCCAATGCTGAGATCGCCTGGCTTCCCTGGTATACAGGGGGAGCTGTTCTCTGACTCCCAGTCCAGCACATCTAACTGGAAGTTATTTTCTTTTGTTTGAATTTGCATTAAAGAAGATTTTGGTTCAAGAGTTCCGAGTCTTCACAGTGATGTTCTATATTCTGGTTTAGCTGACAGTCTAGCTGAGCGTATGAGATAGCACTTTTGCAAGGACTGTACAACCAGGCTTCCCAATGCAGATTACAACAACAGGTTAAGATGGACCCATCCTCACTGAAATTTGGCCATCTGTATTGTATAGAACAGTGTAGACAAATGTGCACAAAATGCAGAGTTGATATTTATATCTACATATAAAAAGCTTTCAAATCAAATATAAAACTGTCAAATAAAAAAAACGTTAAAAAACCACACACACATATATATATACTAGGAAAAAAGGCCCGTTTCTGACACAAATGAAACGGGCGCTAGCAAGGTTTTCCTTGGAGTGTGTGTGTTTTACAGAGTGTGTGATAGTGAATGTGTGAGTGTGTGTGACAGAGTGAGACTGGGTGCGAGAGTGTGTACGTGAGAATGAGAGTGTGTGCCAGGGGCCCCCCTACCTGCCAGTTGCAGGGTCACCCCCCCCTCCCTCCCTGGGTCTGCCCGCCCCTCCTCCAAGTTCCAGGGTCCGCCCCCCCCTCCCTCCCTCCCAGTTCCAGGGTCATTGCCCCCCCTCTCCCCCCCCCCTCCAGCCACCCTGCCACGTTTAACTGCAAAATTAGGGAGCTGTGTAGTGTAATAAAACGCACCTGCAACGTTATGAAGCTGACTCTGTGGCTTCACTGAAGTGAAGGGTTCGTCAGTCTGTCACCATCTCTCTCGGCCCCGCCCTCGCGCCTCTGATAGGTCCGCCGCCCTCGACGTCCTCACGTTTTACACTTCTATAAGCAGAGGATGGTAGATCTGGTTTGCAGCTTGGGATTTTGGCTTACATTTGTGGGTCACAGTCTTCTACCTTTTAAGGTAGTACCTATCCAACTGGAACAGCTTTTTACTTTTTACAGATGGGACACATATAGGCAGTCTCTTATTTCTAATAATCTTTTGCTATAGTTTTGGGTGAGCAAAAATGGTGCTAAGCTCCGCCTACTGGCTTCAGTCCATATAAAGGGCTAGATAGGCTCAAGGAGTTTGATTGAGAACAGAAGACAGCATGACATCAAAAAGTTGAAGCCACTTAGGTTTGTATGTTTCCCCTTCCCCACGCAGCCTAAAGCAAACAATCCTATGAGCTGCTGCATCCATGTTGTCATTCTTTATTGTTGGTAGCATTTTAATTTAATCTCACTTATATATTCAAACATGCCGGCTTGTACAGCTTACGGATGTACACAGAGGAAGTATAAGAACGGAATAACTTTTCATAGGTAGATTGGTAGAATAGTAATTTATTATAAATTGTACACAGTGTGTAATTTGGAAGGGCTAGTTATATGACACCTTAGCACTGCTATATTTGTGCAGAGATTTTTTTCCTCCTGGTAAAGGGCCACCAAAACAGACATCATATTATGAGAATCAGGTGCTCAACATTCAGAGTTTCTATTTATTTATTTACTTATGACATGTATATCTCACATGAAATAAGAATGAAGTTGAAACCTGGCAGCATTTAAAATCTTTTTTTTTTTCCCTCTGCCTAGATCAAAAAGAGAAAGATGGTTTATGGGAACAGTATATTTATTACTAGGTCTGCCTCTTCTGTTTGGGCGACAGCGGCATGGGCTTTCTACTAACCTGGAAAGAACTGCACATTCCCTCTAGATACTTAATCACCCTAACCTGGTATCTGCTCATGACAGGGTTACACAGTCAAGGCAGTATAAACCTATGTAATTAGAAAGGAACCCAGTATTTAGTAGATAAAGAAATATAGTTTATTAACATTGATATCGCACCCAAATGTAGTACAAGCAGTTCAGGCATTCACATGGTAGTACAGCACTTCACGACAGATGACATGTGCCTTAAAAGGTTACTGGCATTAGGAACATAGGGGATCCAAGATGGCCGCACCTCACTAAGACGCTGCAGGTCGGGATCTTACCTTAACAATGCCTAAACGTCGTGGGAGAGTAGCGGCAAGAGCTTCCCCGCTCCCCACCCCATTGCCTGGAACTATTGATCGATTCTTTAGACCTACGGGTCTTGCCTCTTCTAGCGGGATGCTGCCAGCTGGAAATGCCGTCGAACTGGAAACTTCGGCTTCCTTTGGCCCGGATGTCACGCTAAGCCCCGCAATGCGTTCCCCACCTCCTCAGCCGATTGGCGCGAGCTCCTTTCTCGTTGAATCGACAGGGTCTACCCCGGAAGGTTTAGAGGGCCCTGCAGAGCGTCGATTGGAAGCACAGCAAACATCTGAGAAGAGAGCGGAGGGCATTTTGCCCAGTGAGACGCCACGGAGTGAGGAGAGAGAAGCTGATGAACAAGGTCGGACTCCAGAGTTGACTCCTAAAAGGTTTGAAATTCCTAAAGAGTTAGTGGAAAAACCAAAAGATGTGACACTAGATACGTTATGGGATTTGGTTTCTAACCTGGGTCAAATTTTTCTTAAGCAAAATAATGAGACATTACCAAGACTAAAATCTTTGGAGATTGAATGTAAAAAAAAAAGAAGAGGAGTTTAAAGACTTGAAGGAAAAAATTGTGAAATTAGAAGAGAATATGGATAAAAAAATATCGAATTTGGAAGTAATTCAAACCACGATGATAAAAGATTTGACTAGTCTGAGGATGAAGACTGAAATATTTGATAACTATACTAAAAGTCATAACTTAAGATTTGTTAACTTTCCCAGACTACATAATGTAACTCCTCAAGAAATGTTAAAACGTTATCTGCGTGAGATTTTGGAGATCCCTGAACAAAACCTACCACCTTTTACCTTGGTTTATTATATTCCCGGGAAAGACCCGAACCAGATACCCGATCAACCAATTGACATTTCTCTTTTGCTTGAAACTACTGACTCTGAACTTGCCTCGGCTGCCACGTTGGTGGCAACCGTGGCATTATTGCCAGATAAGAATTGGATATTCCGCATGTTTTTCCGTAATAAAGATAAACCCTTTTTAGGGTTTAAAATCCTTTTGTTTCCAGATGTCTCTAAGGAGACTAGACGGCGGAGGAAACAATTCTTGCTCCTAAAGCCTGAAGTGTTGCACTTGGGGGGTACCTTTTTTTTAAGATACCCCTGCAAGTGCATAATAAGGCTTGGGGGGAAAAAATATGTATTTATGGAACCAACTCATGTTTCCGCACTTATAGCCTCAGCTAAATTAGATAAACGCTAAAATAATTTTAGGCATCACCTCTTATTGGAGTGCGATAACTGTTTAAAAATTTTTTCTGTTGTTAATTTCCAGTACTTTTTCCTACATTTTGGACCCCTCATTTATGGACTTGAGTGCCAATTTCCTGAAGAGTGAATTTATTTTACTTTTGGTGTTAAAGTTTTTCCAGAGATAAATTTATACTTATGTATGACACTTCCTAAACAAGATGTTTCTTGTAATAATTTGAATAAGTGAATAAATAAATAAAAAAAATAAAAAAAAAAGGTTACTGGCTTCTTCTCTCTAAAAAACTGCTTAGGTAGCAGACCTTTCACACTTTTTTGATCCCATAGATCCCTATGAGCATTCCACTTTCTCACCTGCACTTTCGTCATAATTGGCACATATATCCAATTATACCCAAGTTCTAACTTTTCTTATCTTTTATCCAATTAGGACCGAGTTTCAACCTTAGCAAGTTTGCTTATCTCTTATCCAATCATGACCAAGTCTCAGTTTTCTTATCTCTTATCCAATTATGACCAAGTTTCAGCTCTCCTATCTCCAAACTTCGCTTACTCTTAAATTGAACTTTTCTTCACCTGGCCCAATTATTTTTATAGTTTCTCAGTATGCCTATGTCCAGCTATACACAACCCTTGCCAACTTTGTAACTCTGCCCAGGCTAAGCAGGCTGTCACATTTCTTCAGTGAAGTATCAGGACTGAGAGATGCTATGATTTTAGAGGCGTAGTTTACTTTAGAAAGCCTGAACCTGTTTTTCACTGCATTCAATGTGTGAACTTGTGCCTTTTGTTTTGTGAAATGCAGTGGTATATTATAAAAATGCACTTAATATTATTTATTACTACTATTTAAAAGAGAGATATTCAATAATGAGGGCAGAGCTACCTTCATGCAGAAGTACAGTCAGTCTAAATGTGCCATCATTTCCAGTTCTATGATATATATTTATTTCTTCTTCAAGTCATTTTTCAACAGCATTTTCTCAGTTATTACCCAACTGCAAACACATTTATAATGTTAGTTAATGAGTTTTGGATGTTACTGAATTCTACTATTCTGTATCACTGTATTTCCAGTTTTGGCACAGTCTAAGTCATCACAAGGTCAAAATATAAGAAAACCATGGAACTGTATTAGGGGTTTATAGCCCATTTAGTTAGAGATGAGAGATCTGTGTGAAAGAAAATATTTTTATTATTTTGACTTACAAAAAAACACTTTTCCCTGAAACATGCTCAAAACAGAGTAATCAATTTGTACAAATGAGATGAGGTGACGATGTGATTCCATGTGCCCCAATGATGGGAGAGTTTAACTTTACTTCCAATCTTATAACGCCAGGCTTCCCAAGGCAGATTAGAACAACAGTTAAGATGAACCCATCAGTAAACATGATACCCTCACTGAAATCTGGTCATGTAAGGTAAAATTATGTATCATACCTGATAATTTTCTTTCCATTAATCATAGCTGATCAATCCATAGACTGGTGGGTTGTGTCCATCTACCAGCAGGTGGAGATAGAGAGCAATCCTTTTGCCTCCCTATATGTGGTCATGTGCTGCCGGAAACTCCTCAGTATGTCGATATCCAAGCTCCATCCGCAGGACTCAGCACTTAGAGAATTACACCCACAAAGGGACACTCTGCCCAGCTCACCACCGCCGAAACGGGGGAGGGGAATTAACCCAGCTCATCCCCACACAAGTGGGGGAGGGGAATCCGTCCAGCTCATCCCCGCGGAGCGGGGGAAGGACACCACACCCGCCGATGCGGGGGGATCTGGCTTATCCTGCAACCGCGGGAGGAGCTGACTGACCCTAACACCGCCGAAGCGGGAGGGGTACAAAGCTGCCCTACAGCCGCACGAAGCGGGAGGGAGCGCCGGCAGAATTTATGTCTCAATCCAGCCCCGAAAAACGGAGGGGAGAGGAATGCAGCAGCTCACTGTAACACAACTCGTCTCAACTCTTGAAGAATCCAATTGAAAAAACTTGAACACGAAGTCCTCCTGAACAGGAACTGAAGACTAAACTTGAACCTGAAATGCAACCAGAATATAAACAGTACAGATATCTGGGAGGGGCTATGGATTGATCAGCTATGATTAATGGAAAGAAAATTATCAGGTATGATACATAATTTTACCTTCCATATCATCATGCTGCTCAATCCATAGACTGGTGGGATGTACCGAAGCAGTACTCACCCAGGGCGGGACATAGAAATCCCTGACCGCAACACTGAAGCTCCAAACCGGGCCTCCGCCCGAGCAGCCACAGTCAAGCGGTAATGCCTGGAGAAGGTATGGGCCCGATGCCCAAGTTGCCGCCTTGCATATCTCTTCCAAGGAGACGGACCCGGCCTCTGCCATCGAGGCCGCCTGAGCTCTAGTGGAGTGAGCCTTCAGCTGAATAGGCGGCACCTTCCCCACAGCCACATAAGCCGCTGCAATGGCTTCCTTGACCCATCTTGCCACTGTAGGCTTAGCAGCCTGCAGACCCTTACGAGGACCTGCAAACAGGACAAACAGATGATCCGATTTCCGGAAATCATTGGTCACTTCCAAGTATCTGATGATGACTCGTCTCACATCCAGATATTTGAGAGCAGAGTATTCCTCTGGGTAGTCCTCCCTACGAAAGGAAGGGAGACAGAGCTGCTGATTCACAGGGAAGCGAGAAACAATCTTGGGCAGGAAGGAAGGCACTGTGCGAATAGTCACTCCTGCCTCAGTGAACTGCAGAAAAGGCTCTCGACATGAGAGTGCCTGGAGCTCGGAAACTCTTCTGGCTGAAGTGATAGCCACCAAAAAGACTGCTTTCAACGTCAGGTCTTTCAGAGATGCCCTCGACAAGGGTTCAAAAGGCGGCTTCTGCAAGGCTCTTAGCACCAGGTTGAGATTCCACGCAGGCACCACTGAGTGCAGAGGAGGGCGCAGGTGATTAACTCCCTTGAGAAAACGTACCACATCTGGCTGCGAAGCCAGGGAAGCACTGTTGGAGAAGAGCATCTACTCCCAGAGATCGAGGGTCCCGTCCTCTGCTGAAAAAGCGCGGCACTTGGCAATTGGCCGATGACTCCATCAGATCTAGGCTCGGCTGGCCCCAGCGCTTCGTAATGTCCAAGAATGCCTGAGCCGATAACTGCCACTCTCCGGGATCCAAGGTATGGCGACTGAGAAAGTCCGCCTTGACATTCATGACTCCGGCAATGTGGGCCGCTGACAGCTGTTCCAGGTTCGCTTCCGCCCACTGGCATAGATTCATGGCTTCCTTGGCTAGAGGGGCGCTCTTGGTACCTCCCTGGCGGTTGACATAGGCCACAGCCGTGGCATTGTCCGACAGGACCCGTACTGGCTTCAACGCCAGTACCGGGAGGAACTCCGAAAGCGCCAACCGAATGGCTCTGAGTTCCAGGAGGTTGATAGACCACTTTGCCTCTGCAGGAGACCAGAGCCCCTGCGCTGTCCTTCCCAAGCAGTGGGCTCCCCAGCCCATCAAAGAGGCGTCCGTCGTGACGACAATCCACTCCGGGGTCACAAGAGGCATCCCTGCAGACAACTTGTCTGTCTTCAGCCACCAGCTCAGCGCCTTGCGCACTGCTGGGTCCAAGGGAAGGCGCACAGCATAATCCTCCGACACCGGAGTCCAGCGCTGCAGCAGAGAGTGTTGTAGTGGTCTCATATGAGCCCTGGCCCAGGGCACTACTTCCATCGTGGCCGTCATAGAGCCCAACAGCTGCACATAGTCCCAAGCCCGAAGCGGAGAGGCTACTAGGAACTGGTCCACCTGAGCGTGAAGTTTGACAATCCGATTGTCCGGCAGGAACACTCTGCCCACTTGGGTGTCGAATCGAACTCCCAGATACTCCAGGGACTGAGTCGGGCGCAGCTGGCTTTTCTCCCAGTTCATGATCCACCCCAGGGAGCTCAAAAGAGCAATCACTCGGTCCACAGCTCTGCCGCACTCTGCATAAGAGGGGGCTCGAATCAACCAGTCGTCCAGATAAGGATGGACTTGTACTCCTTCTTTTCGCAGGAAGGCCGCGATGACCACCATTACTTTGGAGAAGGTCCGCGGAGCAGTAGCCAACCCGAACGGGAGGGCTCTGAACTGGAAGTGTGGGCCCAGGACTGCAAAACGCAGAAAGCGTTGATGAGGAGGCCAGATGGGAATATGCAAGTACGCTTCCTTGATGTCTAAGGATGCCAGGAACTCCCCTGCCTTCACTGTTGCTATAACAGAGCGGAGAGTCTCCATGCGAAAGTGCCGAACTTTCAAGGCCCGATTGACCCCTTTGAGGTCGAGGATAGGCCGTACAGAACCTCCTTTCTTTGGTACCACAAAGTAATGGAGTAACGTCCTTGCCAAGCTGATTTTCTGGCACCGGAACGACCGCACCCAGGCGGATCAGATTGTCCAATGTCTGCTGCACTGCCACAGCTTTGACCGGAGACTTGCAGGGAGAGAGTACAAACCCTTCTCTTAAGGGTCGGCAGAACTCTAGCTTGTAACCGTCTCTGATGACTTCCAGCAACCAAGCGTCTGAAGTTACCCTGGTCCACTTGCCCAGAAACGAGGACAGGCGTCCTCCAATCTGCACTGGGCCATGGACCAGGACCCCGTCATTGGGTATGAGACCCTGGGGGAGGACCGGAGGGCGCACCTCCGGGACGGCGGTCTCTGCGAAAGGAATGCTGCTTGGGGGAGAAGTTCCTCTTGAAGGAAGAGGGGGCAGAGGAGCCCGACTTGCCCGGGTGGTACCGACGGGCTTCCTGAAACCGTCCTCTGGAGATACCAGGGCGAGCACTGGCCCGAGCCCTGACCTCTGGTAACCTCTTGCCCTTAGATGTGCCGAGATCGGTCACAATTTTGTCCCGCTCGACCCCAAAGAGCAGCTTGCCTTTAAAAGGCAACTTAGCCAGGCGGGACTTAGAGGCGTGGTCCGCAGACCAATGTTTCAGCCAAAGCCACCGCCGCGCAGAGACCTGTCTGAGCCATACCTTTAGCCGAGGCTCTCAAGACATCATACAGTAAGTCTGCCAAATAAGCCAAGCCCGATTCCAGGGCCGGCCAATCAGCACCTCAAGGAAGGATCCGAGGGGGAAGCCCGCTGCCACAATCGTCAGGCACGCCCTGGGCCACGTAGGAGCCGCAAAACTGAGGCCTGCAAACTTAAGGCAGCCCGCCTCGAAGGACGACCTTAAGGCCGCCTCAATCTTCTGTCTTGGGCGTCCTTTAGGGCTGTGCCACCTTCCACGGCAACGCCGTTTCTTAATCACCGCAGTGATTAAAGAATCCACGGTAGGCCAAAGAAAGGCCTCCCGTTCACTTTCCGGCAAAGGATAGAGGCGGGACATAGCCCTAGCCACTTTGAGCTTCGCTTCCGGGACATCCCATTGAGCCAAAATTAAGGTGTGCATGGCATCATGCACGTGGAAGGTTCTAGGCGGCGCTTCGTCCCCCAGCATAATGGCGGAGCCAACAGGGGCCTGAGGGAGAGATGTCCTCTGGAGAGGAAATCTTCAAAATGCTCATGGCCTGCACTAACAGGTTGGGCAAATCCGTCATGAGCAAAAGATCCGCGTCTGCAGAGGGGGGTCATCCGTCGGACCGCGTCGCGAAGCCGGCGGAATCTGTCTCCGCCAAGGAATCCCCAAGAGGACCGGTGGGGAGAACTCAGATACGCTGTCCTCATCTACATCAGAGGGAAACAGAGTCCCGCTAAGGCCCGTGGAATCCACCCGAGGGCGTTTACTTCCGGGGGCCTCAAAGCCCCTTTATCGGACAAGGGAGAAGGGGCCAGCTGTTTGCATAAGGGAAGACCTGATGCAGCAGCAAAATAAACTCGGGGGAGAACCCCCCAGACTGTGCACTTCAGCAGCCTGGGCCACAGCTCTAGACGCACCCTCAACCGGCGCTCGCAAGAGCGGGAGAGAACCATGCTGCGCATCCAAGATGGCGTCCGGCGCAAACCTCCGCGAAGGAGCCGCACGGGAAGAACGCGCTTAACTTTAGCCGCTTTTTTGCCGTCGCCCAAATCAAGGGCGGTCATATGGCATTAACGTCTCCCAGCTCAAGGGCGGCCCAAGAAGAAGCCGTCCGAGCAGAGTGGCCGGCCAAGATGGCGGAGGCGAGCAGCGGGGGATGGGCGTTTATGGCGGGAAAAACCGGCCGCACCGGAGGAAGACCCGGGACACTGACCGGCCTCCGAACTGACAGCCCAACAAGGGGCGAATCAGACTTAAGACCACCCGCATCCCCCGCTAGAAGCGCACACGCGGTCCGGGCGAGGATTCTTCGCGCCCTCCAGCCCTCCGACGCCATAGGGCCACGTGGAGATCGATCGGGGAACCCCCTGCCCGCTATGAAAAGGTAAAAATTACCTGCTTCTCGCTCCGAGCTGTAACGAACTGGTGTCCCAGTGAGTAGCTGCAATAAAAGTTTAAATAAACGTCGAAATAAACGCCCTTAAGGACGTCCAAAATTTTCTTTTTTTTTTTTTTTAACGGAGCCAGCGGGAGGGGGTGAGAAAAGGAGGGACCTGGCGCCACCAGGTTTGCACTTGCTCAAGAAGAGCCCTCAACCCCAGGTAGCTCAACAAACCTAAAAATTAGGCTTGGAGACCTAGCCAGAGCTGCTGTTGTGTGTGACCACCACCTGCTGAGATAGAGAACATACTGAGGAGTTTCCGGCAGCACATATAGGGAGGCAAAAGGATTGCTCTCTATCTCCCCCTGCTGGTAGATGGACACAACCCACCAGTCTATGGATTGATCAGCATGATGATATGGAATACTGTATTGTATCTACATATGGAAAACTTTCCGACAAATTAAAAAAAAAACTGTTAAGTTTAAACAAATCTTTGTCCTTCACCTTTAAAGCACTGCCTATCCAACTGGAACAAAGTTTGACTTTTACAAATGGACCACGCATAGGCAGTCCTTACTTCTACTAATCTTTTACTATTGTTTTCAATAGCGTTCGCTATTGTTTTTGGTGGTAAGCTAGAAAGCCTTAAGACTACACAGTTTCCTGTCCTCAATCTAACATGCTTGCTCATGCTCAGATGATAGATCCCGCCGCACTTCACGCCCGATATGACGGAACGTTGCGTTCCAGTGGGGGAGGATCCAGTAATGTCACGGTGACGGGCCCCGGAACACAAACGAACTTTGAAGGAGTACAGGAAATACTACGGGATAGTAGAAGAGTAATCCACAACGCTATTTTAAACTGTTAACTTGTAAAGGTTTTCTAAGAGGATCCCGCAGTATCTGTCGTTTACCTTTTACCCAGGGACCCTCACTAGTGCTGTCACATAAAGGAATGTCTCGGTGATACGGTAACCGCTTCTTCGCTGCAGATTTCAGCTCGCGATGCTCATGATCAATCCACTTCACGCTGAGGTGGTGAGCGCACGCGCTCACAAAACTGGAGGCTGGAGCGAGACTTGAAAACGCAAAGAGAGAAGGGAACCGCGGCTGGAGATCAAGTAGCAAGTGACAGTGAGTTTGGGTTCACTGCAGCCAAAAGGTAAAAGACGGATACAGCAGGATCCTCCCGATTCGATTAAAAACCTTTTAAAAGTTAATTTTTTTTTTCTTTGCCCAGTCCGTTTACACATGGACATTTTACATTAACGCTATTTCCTTAACAATCTAGTCCTCCCTAAAAGTTGCGATCCTCCGTGCGAAGGGGGGCGTAACTTTGGCGGATCGGGCGTTCTCAAGCTTAAATAAGGTTTAATGACAGGAGTGCTTGTTTGTTTTCACGGCCGCTACTGCTTACAGTAATGCAGCTTCACCAGCCGTAACCCAGCGCTGCACAAATCTTTTAGAAAGTTAAAGAAAGAGGTGCAATAGACTGGAGGTGGAAGGTGAGCCTATCTAGTCCATTGTAAGCAGGAAGCCAATTTGGTTAATCTCTATTTCTACACCCCCCCCCCCCCCCCGCAGCCGTCATTGCCATGCACTTAAACAAAGCAAGCAACCTACTCCTATAGCGCTAACGGGCATACGCAAGCGCTGCACACCATACACAAAAAGACAGTCCCTGCTCAAAGAGCTTACAATCTAGATAAGACAGGCAGACAGACAGAACAATTAAAGGGCAAGGGAATAAAGCTGCTGCATCTGCGTTGTAGTTCTTTATTGTTTGATCCATCTAAACAAGCCTAAAGCTGTTGCAGTTGGATTGGCAGGTCCGACAAGGTGGAAGATAAAAGACATAATTGGGGTGACATGATACAGACGTTCAAATATTTGAAAGGTATTAATCCGCAGTCGAACCTTTTCCGGAGATGGGAAGATGGTAGAACCAGAGGACATGAGTTGAGGTTGCAGAGGGGCAGACTCAGGAGTAATGTCAGGAAGTATTTTTTCACGGAGAGGGTGGTGGACATGAGGAATGCCCTTCCCCTGGAGGTGGTGATGAAAATGGTAATGGAATTCAAACATGCGTGGGATAAACACCTGTTTAGAAGGAATGGATCTACAGAATCTTAGGAGAGATTGGGTGGCAACACCGGTAATTGGAGATTAAAACTAATGCTGGGCGGACTTCTAGTCTGCAGTGCACCCTGATCGTGGCTGAACAGATATGGATGGGCTGGAGTGTAAATTTCAAGGAGGTTTGACGTTAGCTTCAGAACTTTTAGTACAGGAACAGTGCTGGGCAGACTTTTACGGTCTGTGCCCTGAGAAAGGCAGGGACAAATCAAACTCGGGTATAAAGTATCACATACCATGTAAAATGAGTTTATATTGTTGGGGAGACTGGATGGACCATTCAGGTCTTTATCTGCCGTCATTTAGTATGTTAAACACATTTATACATTTTTTAAAACCCAAATTACCCTCAAAATCACCAGAAATCCACGTCACATCAAATAAAATTCAGTATCATCTCAGACATGTCCTCAATGACCTACTACTACTTATTTCTATAGCGCTACTGGATGTATGCAGTGCTACTAGACATCTGTGCAAAACAACCAATCAGAAGCTTCAAAACCACCCATACAATTTTAAACTACATAAATGAATTTTTTTCAAAAATCTCACCATCATGTTAGCCCACCTCTTACAGATCTCAGGATCCCATATCAAATTAAAATTTAAAATTAACCTCTGGATCCCCAGTGCTACAGATCCAAAAATAGCAATTTAAAATTAAAATAATACAATTTCTGGGCTATCTGACCCCTTACCTTAGTCCCCATGGGCTCAGGACTAGATTCCCATCCTCAGTTCAAGCCCCAGTGGATCCTCTGTAGGTGCGGCAAAAGGCCGTGAAAGCCACAGAACTTCTCCAGGCAGCTCAAACATTGAGGCCCTGGCTTCATTTAGGTCTATTCCCAGCTCCAGAGCTTGTATTTCCCAGATCCACCGGATTCTCGTACATGCACTGGATCCAGGACTCAGGCCTCAAGCAGGCCATTTTCCTGCCATGTCTGGAAACCTTATTCCATGGCCGGGCAATATCACAGCAGGACACGACTGGCATGGCTCCTGCCCCGACAACCCCTCCCCCCCCAGAACCAATTTTGGACCCAACAGAGAGTCCCCACTAACCACCAATGAAAAAATATTGGCCAAAAATGACTCAAGGAGAATCACACCACCTCTGCCCTTTCTTTTTTCTTGTTTTAAATTCTTTACATGATTGATTTTCACATCTGACTTACAAGTGAAAGCCTCTCATTTGATTTAAAAAGCTACTGCTCAACTCTCATCAGGTTGTAAAATACAAGCACTTCACACCTAATCTTGTCACCTTACACTGACTGCTTGTTCAGAGGATTGCATGTAAGTTTGCTATCCTGAGTTTTTCCTGTTTTGCATCAATATTCTTCATTAAGCAATGCTCAGTAAATACAAGAAATAGCCAACACCGAACATCAGTCACAAAACAGATAATATAAAACAGTACAAACAGCCTTACAACAAGACACAGTGACAGGAAACAAGCATATTTCAAGCTTCTGTCTCAAATTTCTAATTAAATACTGGAGAAGACAGAAATGGAAAGCTAGTGGAGGCAAGCAGTACAATTGAGAGAGAGGCACAGGGATAGTGGAGGTGTTACAGGCATGAAGCAATGTCAGAGGGAGAAGAAATAGAAGATGAAAGAGAGATCAGGTTCCTGGGGGCGGCATTAGAAGTAGCGACTTGGATGCTGTATCACCGTTGCTCTTGGAACACACCTGTAGAATTCTGAAGCTATGTTACCAGTTTTAGGAAACTAGAATAATATATACCAAGTGATTTAAGAACGAATGATTTTAAACACACATGCATCATTCCTGTTTGAATAAGGATGAGTTCAAGTGGTTCATGCTGTCTTAAAACAAGGTTAATCTATATATAAGGGTCATTTAAAGCAGTGCATGTTATGTGTCCCAGGGCCCATTTAGTACATAAGTATTGCCATACTGGGAAAGACCAAAGGTCCAGCAAGCCCAGAATCCTGTTTCCAACAGTGGCCAATCCAGGTCACAAATACCTGGCAAGATCCCAGTTAGTAAATGACTTCTTAAGTATTAAGAGTAGAGGCCAACCAAAACTGCACCAAAACCCTCTGAAAGCTTTCAGCCAGAAGTGAAACTGCAGCATAAACTCATCATGGTTTCATCTGAAGCCGAAACCAAAAACTCAAGATTGCTTGTACGACTAAGAACCAGTGAGAGCTGCTGGCGATTATCAGAGCTTGCAGTTTGCATGGTCTACTTAAACTCACAATATCCAAGCCAGAATATAATAATTTAAATAATGAAAACAAAACATATTTACCTTCAAGCAAAATAGTCTCCAACACACATGGACCGCAGCTAATGAAAACAAATTAAAAACCTTGGTGCTTTTACAGTGGCTGACACTGCACCATAAACCACTTCAAACAAAATACTGCGGATGTAAACTTCCAGTGCTTAACAATATCCAAACATTCATCACAAATGGCAGGAAGGAAAAGACCTCAAAAGCCCAAAATACTCAAGAGACAATGCACAGAAACAATTCTAGTACTAAATGGACTATTGCCTAATCTTTGGCCAAAAACCTCCTGTGATATTTCGTTTTTTTAAATAAATTTCTTCCCTTTTTATTTCTTCTTTTAACTGCATTATGTGCTCATATATTTCAAACAGGGTATTATGCCAATGCAAGTATCATAAACAAGCTTCAAAAAGAGTTTGTTTTTTTTAAACATCAAAAGGTACAAAGGGCTTCTTTTACAAAGTCGCGCTAGCGATTGCGCAGCAAATGAAAGGAAGCCCATTGGAATTGAATGGGCTTCCTCTCATTTGCCGCACTAAGAATCAGCAGTGTGGCTTTGTAAAAAGAAGCCCTTAGCTTTTTATTTATTCATTTAAGGCAGTATACAGCAAGAATAAGTCAAACATAAGCAACAGACAATTACAGCAGTAAAAATAACTCACAATGGGGACCATTTTGCCCATTGGCTTTGTCAACAGAGACCAGATACGTGCTGAAATACACCTCAAAACCCCATCTTCAAAAAAGATAAAAGTGAATACAAAGTATAAAAGTAACAGGAAAAAAGGGGTATAGAATTTGGAAAGTTTTATATACTTGCTGTTAATCTGACATTTTTGCAGCATACCCTTTCCAAAATGGCGCCGGATTGTAAATAGAACGCCAACACAAACCCACCAATCAGAATAGGGTAAACAAACTACAGAAAGCCTAAGAGGGCAGAAACTTAAAACACACTTGAGCCTTCACTGAAACACAGCCCACTCAAAAGAGGTATTCAAACTCTTTGGTTCCATTGTGTGTAACCGATGGATCTAACGCTGTTCATGTTGTACTAAACAGCGATCTGGATTCCCACCACAAAGTGGGACTTGGATTTGTTGTATTGCAAAACAAAGTAGTTCTGCAAATTTATGTCCCGTCTTCACACAATGTGGCACTGACAGTGCTCCTTCCTTTTGACGTGTGATACAGGACTTATGTTCATTGATCCTAACATGTAGCCTTCTTGTGGTCTTCCCTACATAGATTTTATTACACAGGCACCTCAATATATAATCACAAAAGTTGAATGACAATTTGTCTTAGAAGTCATTTTACATGTCTTACAATTCACTGGATCGATAAATTCTGTACACTCCGTAGTAATGATAACAAGTGTTACAATTACTGCATTTAAAATGCCTACAGGGGGTCTTGTTTTACAGGTAACTAATAAAATTGGAGAAAAATACTGTTTCTTTTGCTCATGAGCTGTTTATTCCCTTCCAGAGTTTCAGTTTACATTTGTATATCAGGTGATAATCAGACCCAACAGTTGTCACTTGAAGTTCTACTGACGGTGCTGAATCTACATTGCTCTCTGGGTAACTCCCAGCTCTGCCCCAGACCACTCTGGCACTGTTTGGATAGCGCTGCTACAGTTTGCAAAGATTTTCAGCAGCACCTGCTAGTGGGATAAGTGCCACTATCGTTTTAAGAGACTGCCACTGTTCAACAGTTTAGAATCATTCATGAGGCCACAGCTCTGACAGCAGAAGCACTTCCATATAACCACACACTGAAAGGCAATGTATATCTTTATTGAATATACAGGAGAGGAATCACCTATGAAAAGAACATTTTACAAGTAAGGCCCTGACTATATCTTTGTAGGGCGTGTCCGAGTCAGATTTGGTCCTTGGTATCCGACATATATGGCGAAGAGTTGGCGAACGTAGCAGCAGGTTATGTCCCAGGCCCACGCAGCTGGAGGAGACCCAGTACAGAGCCACAGACTGCAAAGGAAAGAAAAACACAATCAGTCAGCTGCACTGGAAACTCTTCTGATCAGTGATCAAAAGGCTGCCAGGCCTTCAAAAGCATCCTTTTAACTACAACAAATGAGATCAAATGAGACATGCAGATGTTTGTAAGAGTCATGAAGGAAGGAAACTGCCCCAGCACTAGTTCCTGCTGTGGACTCCAAATCTGTCTGTGAGGAGAGTGTGCTCAGGATGTACCTTTCTTCTAGGACAGACATGCACACAGTGTTAAAAAGGAAGATAAAACTTAGTGGGGGGAAGAGGGAGAGGGTACAAGAATCTGCAGTGCCACTGGTTAATAAACACACACCTGGGCAGAGGCAATCTAGTATATCAATTATTCCATACTGTGCAATTTGTCTGCACCACAACCTGTGACATTTCCACTGAAGTTAAAAGAACTCAGGTCTGAGGCGCATCCATCAACTTCAAACCAAAAATCTCCTGCAAGATGGCAGCGTGTCCCAGATAGAAACAACAGGCTAAAGTGTCAGTCCTCTGAATGCCAGTCGACAAGACAATTCATTGATTATGTAACAAGTTTGAAGACTTTCTAGATAACTAGGACTCTCTATACTGTAGTATTCCAATGGCTTACCTTTTGTTCTTATGCATAGTTAAAAGATATGGTTGGGGAACAGTATGATAGTGGGAGTGAATACATGATTTTGGATGGATGAAGGAGGGTGGGAAAGAGGGGGGAAGGGCAATAGGGAGACAGTAATACTGGATAAGATGGGTGGGGATCATTGGGATGCAAATAAGTATTGGGATATATGGCTGCTTCCCATAGACACCATATTTATTGTGCTTTTATACTTTTGAATTGGGAACTCATTTTGTATAAGGGCGGAGGGAACTGGGCACAAAAACCTTTAGTGGATTATGGAAACCATTAAAATTGTCACATGGAATATTTGTGGCATTAATTCCCCCATCAAATATAGTAACATAGTAAATGACGGCAGATAAAGACCTGTACTGTCCATCCAGTCTGCCCAACATGATAAACTCATTTTACATGGTATGTGATACTTTATATGTATACCCAAGTTTGATTTATCCTTGCCTTTCTCAGGGCACAGACCGTAGAAGTCTGCCCAGTACTGTTCTTGTACTAACTTCTGAAGCTAACATTGAAGCCCCTTAAAATTTACACTCCAGCCCATCCCTATCTATTCAGTCATGATCAGGGCATAGACCATAGAAGTCTGCCTAGCCCCCGTTTTGTTTCCAATTACCGTCGCCACCCAATCTCCGCTAAGATTCCACAGAACCATTCCTTCTAAACAGGATTCCTTTGTGTTTATCCCATGCATGTTTGAATTCCATTACTGTTTTCATCTCCACGACCTCCTGCGGGAGGGCATTCCAAGTACCCACCACTCTCTCCGTGAAAACATACTTCCTGACATTCTTCTTGAGTCTGCCCTTCAGCCTCATTTCATGTCCTCTAGTTCTACTGCCTTCCCGTCTCTGGAAAGGTTTGTTTGCGAATTAATACCTTTCAAATATTTGAAAGTCTGTATCATATCACCCCTGTTTCTCCTTTCCTCCAGGGTATACATGTTCAGGTCAACAAGTCTCTCCTCATACGTCTTGTAACGCAGATCCCATACCATTTTTGTAGCTTTTCTTTTTACATCCTTAGCAAGATATGGCCTCCAAAACTGAACACAATACTCCAGGTGTGGCCTCACCAAAGACTTGTACAGGGGCATCAACACCTCCTTTCTTCTGCTGGTCACACCTCTCTCTATACAGCCTAGCAACCTTCTGTCTACGGCCACCGCCTTGTCACACTGTTTCGTCGCCTTCAGATCCTCTGACACCAACACCCCAAGGTCTCTCTCCTGAGTCGAGCTTACTAATGTTTTGTCACAGACAAGTGGGGAAGTGGGGATTGCCTTCAAGTCAATCTTTAAGCATAGGATAACAAACATCAAAAAAAGAAGAACATTTTTTTTTAATTTTGGTTATATTTAACTATATAACTCGGTGTAAAAATATAACCCCCGTTTACTAAGCTGCACTAGCAGCTGCCGTGCACTAATACTGACACAGCCCATTCACTGGTGCAGCTTCATAAACAGTGGGGTAATTAAAGAAATGTCCTCAGATTCAAACTTCACTCACTGCATCATAATAAGTAAAGGGAACCATCAAAGCACACTCTGTTTCCATATCAAATTATATCAAAATGAACACTCAATAAAAAATCCATAAAGTTCATACAATATTCACATAATGTTCATATAAGAATGAAAAAAAGCTTATCTGAGTGATGGATCACTTGAAAAAGGGAATTGGTGTAGCAGCGGATCCAACTATATTATAATAAATTAAAATGTCCCAAAGAGCACCATCATCAAATAAAACCAGCAATCATGAAATGAATCTTGTATCACTAGCGATCCTCTGATGTATCTGGGTTTCGCTACATCTTCTTCAGAGGGACTCAACACTCCTGAAAATCAAAACTCAATGAGAGCTATTCCTCCCAAATATTTCCATACACGTCAATCCAAAACAACAATCTACCACATATATACAAAGTGAATATAATACATTACAAACAAATTATTTATTTATTGTTCACGTGTATCCCACATTTCCCACTCATGCAGGCACAATGTGGCTCACAAAAAATTAAGAAAATTTACAGTGTAAGGGGATAGTGCTAGAGGACTATAATATATATCAGGTTACCAGAAGGATCATTGACTCTCTGTGGCTCAGACTGGGGGATTTCTGGCAACGGTAAAAAATAATGCCAGAAATATATAACAGCGTCAATATGTAATGACATCATCACAGCAGATCTCGCCTGCATAGTTACCAATATCATGAAAGGGTGAACAACCAGAAGCATAAAATATTTAAGGATCTTAATAAGGTTCAAGCAATTCAAACTCACAGTTCAATCCATGAGGACTCACAGTGTCCCACTGAAATATAAGACATTATTCTTTAATTAACAAAGAGCAAGAAATCCCCCCCCCCCCCAGCATGAACAGATAGCTGAAGGAGAGCCACAAACTTCAAATCTTCCAAAGTATATGCAAAATTGGTCCGATATTCAATCAGGGGAGCCATCATTTTTCCAGTTCTTATACTGCTCAGATGTTCTGCTGTTCTCAATTTCCATGGACAATTAGTGTGACCAATATAACACAACTGGCATGGGAGGCTGATGCAATACACCACCCGTGAAGTGTTGCAATCAGTATAACTTTTTAAATAAAATTGACCTTTGCCATGGGGAATTGTTACAATGTCTGTCTCTATACAGTGAGCCAGCAGAGAGTCAATGATCTTTCTGGTAATCTGCTATATATTATATAAATTTTTGTCATGTATTATATTCACTTTGTAAATATGTGGTAGATTGTTTTTTTGGATTAACCTGTATGGAAATATTTGGAAGGAATGGCTCTCATTGAGTTTTGATTTTTAGGAGTATTGATTCCCTCTGAAGAAGCTGTAGCGAAACCCAGATGTGCATCAGGGAATCGCTAGTGATACAAGATTCATTTTGTGATTGCTGGTTTTATGTGGTGATGGTGCTCCTTGGGACATTTTTTATTTATTATAATAAAGGAAGCTAGCTGGATCCGCTGCTACACCAGTTTCCATTTTCATTCTTAAAGGTACATTATGGATTTTTTATTGGGTGTTCATTTTGATATGATTTGATATTGAAACAGAGTGTTCTGTGATGGTTCCCTTTACTTGCTCTCATGGTGTAGTGAGTGAAGATTGAATCTGAGCACAATTCTCACATTTATATTTTTACACGATGTTATATAGTTAAAATAATTATTTTGGTAATATTTTCTTCTTTTTTTGATGGTTGTTGTCCTATGCTTAAAGATTGACTTGATGTTATACAGTGCATGGGATTATCATTTGGTTCTGCTTCCCCACCGGCAGTCCTCCAGAGTCCCAGCAGGTGACCAACGGAGGCAGAAATTTAAAGAAGCTGACTGCGGCCAGCCCCGCCACAGCCTGTCCTCGGCCGTGCCTACTGCCTACCCATATGAAGTTACATCACAGGAGGTGGTATGCAGCAGGAAAGGCTCTGGTGGAACTGGCCTTAGGCAACCTTTTTACATCACTGCCTCTGCCAGTCACCTGTTGGGACTCTAGAGGACTGCTGGGAGAACAAAGAGTCACCAGATACATTGGGGGGGGGGGGGGGGGGGGGGGGGGGGGAAAGTAAAGGTAGGAGAAAGAAAGAGATGAGGGACAGGCAAAGGGGGAGGGAGCATAAAGAGGTACTGACCTGTGTGGTGATTCGGGGGGGGGGGAGGGAAGGAGCAGCAAAGAGAGACACCAGACCCACATGGTAGGGATGGAGAGAAGGGGGAAAGAATACAAGTGGTGCAGATCTACGGGGGGAGGGGGGGTCGAGGAAGAAGAGAGAGAGATGACCTACAGTGGAAACAGAGTAGCAGGTTAGCCCCTACTGCACAGCCCTTGCATGTGCAAAGCACGTCTCCTGCCTGAGCACACTCCCACAGCCGGTACAAACACACATTTTGCCCTGCATTGTCCCAGAGCTGGAGAGCCCTCAAATGTACAAACACATCTCCTGCCACTGAGTACACTCACACACCCATGTAAAGCACACATTCTGACCTGTGCATTCTCCCATAACCTTCACATGCGCAAAGCACATCTCCTGCACTGTGCACACTCCCACAGCCTGTGCAAAACACATTCTGCCCTGTGCATTCTCCCACAGCCCTCAAATGCAAAAAAGCACATCTTCTGCCCTGCACACACTCCCATAGCCCATGCAAAGCACACATTCTGTCCTGTGCATTCTCCCAGAGCCCTTACACGTGAAAAGCACATCTCCTGTCTTGTGCACGCTTCTACAGCCCACACAAAGCACATATACTGCCCTGTGCATTCTCCCATATCCCTCACATGCGCAAAGCACATCTCCTGCACTGAGTGGAGGAGTAGCCTAGTAGTTAGAGCACCAGTCTTGACATCCAGAGGTGCCTGGTTCAAATCCCAGTGCTGCTCCTTGTGATCTTGGGCAAGTCAACCTCCCTTGCTTCAGGTACAAAATTAGACTGTCAGCCCGGCATGGACAGGGAAATACCCAGTGTACCTGAATGTAATTCACCTTGAACTACTACTGAAAAAGGTGTGAGCAAAATCCAATCCAAATAAATAAATAAAAGCATATCTCCTGCCCTGTGCACACTCTCACAGCCCGTGCAAAACACACATTCTGCCCTGTGCACTGTCCCAGAGCCCTCACATGCACAAAGCACATCTGCCCTGCAAAAGCTTCAAAGCAATATCTGCCCTGGACATGCCCCAGAGCCCTCACATACCAAAACACAACTCCTGCCCTGCGCATGCTTCCACAGTCTTATGGACTTACAGAGGGGACTGTTGCAGCAATAGGGATCATCAGGACAGAAAATACTCTAATACAGTTGGTCACATACTTCTGGAATCTCGACAGCTCAACATTTCGCAGAGCAAAAATCTGGTGAAGAACAAAAAAAATCACAATTTATATATATTATTTTTGAGGATTTATAAGTTTCAACATTTTTTATTAAAGGCAATTCAAACCAAGTTACACAATTTGCCACAAAATACATAACAGTACAACATAAACCAGATTCAGTAACAGCTCTATAGTTTATATATTCCCACCTCAGAATATGTCTAAACCCCATCCAACCTCCCACCCACCCCAACGTCCCCGCCCCCCCCTCCCCTGTGACCCCTATAGTCCTTAAAGCGCCCCCCCCCCTTCCCCTCCAGGAATTTATTAGGATTTATTTACCACCTTTTTGAAGGGATTCACTCAAGGCGGTGTACAGTAAGAATAAACATGAGCCAATAGACAATTACACCAGTAAAAAATATTCAAACAACAATACAAAGTATAGCATAGTATACTATAGGACAAAATCACAACCCCTCATGGCCAGCCTCTCTACTTCTCACACACCTAGTGTCCATGTTTAATCAATATTTGATCTACTACCCCATTCAGGAATCCATTCTGAGTGGTTGACATTACTCTAATTTGAACAGTAGAGAACGAGGGAAGGAAGTTACATCATGGATGGGATAGGGAAGTGAAGAAAGAGGAAAGAAAGTTACATCATGGATAGAATAGGGAAGTGAAGAAAAGAGGAGTGGTTCTAGGCTACAAATGGCGCTCTCAGCTACCCTATAAGGGATGGAAAAAGTGAGGATAGTCAATGTTGGTTAACAATATTACATTACACTCCATAGGGATCATAGAATAAAAAAGGTCTTTAGACCTTACCCTAAATTTTGGAGCACATGCTCCAGTCGAAGATGTAAGGATAGGGCATTCCAAAGAGTGGGTCCCATAATGGAGAAAAATGGTAAGCTAGGTAATGAGGTGCAGGTCTTGCTGGGACGATTGATTGTAGAGACCTGGTAGGAAAGTGTGGTATGAGCAAGCAGGGTAAGTAAGGCGGTGGGCCCGAATGTAAACCCAAGGTTAAGATTTTATAAGTGATCCTATATGAGTAGAAAGTAAATCGAATTTTACTCGTTCCAAAAGTACAAAGACTAGGGGACACTCGAGGAAGTTACATGGAAATACTTTTAAAACAAATAGGAGGAAATATTTTTCACTCAACGAATAGTAAAGCTCTGGAACTCTTTGCCGGAGGAGGTGGTAACAGCATTTAGCGTATCTGAGTTTTAAAAAGGTTTGGACAAATTCCTGGAGGAAAAGTCCACAGTCTGCTATTGAGACAGACATGGGAAGCAACCGAATGCCCTGGGATTTGCAGTATGGAGTGTTGCCACAATTTGGGTTTCTGCCAGGTACTGTGACCTGGCTTGGCCACTGTTCGAAAATGGACCAAACCCCCCCAAAAACGTCCAATCACAAGACGTCCATAGTATTTTCGAACACAAAGATAGATGCCTATCTTTTAATAAAATGACCTTTCCTGTTCAGAATTTGGAAGTTTTTGTAAAACATCCAAACTCTGATTTAGACGTTTATCGAAAATGCTCCTCTATTTATTTTAACCATTTATAGCCTGGCCTAAAACCTAAGTGGCTTACAGTACTAAAAAACACAAATAAAAATATATACATACAAACAAGATGTCATAAGACAACTGCAGCAGTACAGCAGTGTGTCTGTCTTTGTGCTAACTACTCACCCAATCCTGGCACTATCAAATTACTAAAATGCTTGTACAAAAAGATGCGTTTTAAAAAGCTTCTCAATACTGTCCCAACACCCCATGCAAAGGCCCCTGGCAATCTGTTTCACAAAAAGAGGCCTGCCACAGAAAAAGTCATGCCATGGTCTCAGCATTACAGTATCAATGAAACCAGTAGATATGTCAGCCATTGGTGGCAATATAGTGACAAAAACTCAATACATCGCCTGCTAATTATCATTAGATAACAAGTAACCACAATACTCACAAATAACTACAAAAGTGAGAAGGTAATGCCTCACTGCTGAGCACCCCAAACAGGACTAATGTCCAAACAACAGGGCTCTTCAGCTTGGAAAAGAGGCGGGCTGATGTCTCAAAAATCCTGAGTGGTGCAGAATGAGTAGAAGCGCATCGATGTTTTACTCTTTCAAAAATACAAAGACCATGGGACAACCAGCATGGTTAAGAGGTGAAGTGAGAAGAGGCCAAAACACTGTCCTTCAAAGAATGGGAAAGGACCTAAATGAAGAAAATAAGAAGCAACGTTTAGCACTGGCAAGTTCAGGTGCAAAGCATTAATAAGAAGGCTAAAGAGAATATAAAAGAAACTGACGAACAGGCTAAAACAATAACAACTTTTTCAGGTACATCAGAAGCAGAAAGTCTGTGACAGAATCTGTAGAACCATTAAGATCACAAATGAGCAAAAGGGGCTCTCAGGGAGGACAAGGCCATAGTGGAGAAACTGAATGAATTCTTTGCTTCCGTCTTTACGGAAGAAGATGTAAGAGATCTGCCTGTACCGGAAATGGTTTTCAAGGGTGATGATGCGGAGGAACTGAAAGAAATCTTGGTGAACCTAGAGATGTAAACGAGCCAAATTGACAAATTAAAGAGTAGTAAATCACCCGGGACCGAATGGCATACAGCCAAGGGTACTCAAAGAAGTGAAGCATGAAACTGCATATCTACTATTAGTAATATGCAACCTGTCATTAAAAACATCCGTAGTACCTGAAGATTGAAGGGTGGCCAATGTGACACCAATTTTTAAAAAGGGTTCCAGGGGTGATCCGGGAAATTACAGACCAGTAAGCCTGACGTCAGTGCCGGGCAAAACTATTATAAAGAATAAATTACGGAACACATAGACAAACATGATTTAATGGGCCAGAGTCAGCAGGGTCAGGCAAGAGAAGTTTGCCTCACCAATTTGCTTCATTTCTTTGAAGGGAGTGAATAAAAAATGTCGATAAAGATGAGCCGGTTTGATGTAGCGTATCTAGATTGTCAGAAAGCTTTTGATAAAGTTCCTCATGAGAAATTCATGAGAAAATTTAAGAGTCATGGGACAGGAGGCACAGGAGGCAATGTTTCTGGTGTGGATTAGAAATTGGTTATTAGACAGAAAACAGGGGTAGGGTTAAATGGTCATGGAGGAGGGTGAACAGTGGAGTGCCACAGGGATCAATATTGAGATACTGTTATTTAACATATTTATAAATTATATGGAAATCGGAATGACGAAAATGATTCCTAGTATTTTATTTGTGTTTTGATTGTGTAAGATTGTTGGATCTATTATGAGGTTTTGGTAAGTAGTGGGATTTTGCTGGCTGGATAAAACCAGGAGTTTGGTTTTTGTTTCAGTTCAGTTTAACTTTGACAGTTGTGGCCCAATTTCCATAAGGTAGAGTCCTTTTTTTGGCTTTATCCAGTATCTCTGTGATGCTGTTGTTGAAAGGTATGCAGATGGTGACATTGTCTGTGTATATGAATGGGTTTTAAACCATTTTGTCCAGTTGCTTGCCAAGTGGAGCCATCAGGACACTGAATAATATTGGTGATATCAGGGAACCCTGAGGGTCCCCGCATTCAGGGATCCAAGAGGTTGAGAATTCATTGGACATCTTGACAAGGTAGTAATCTAGTTCTTAGAAAACCACTGAACTAGGCTGTACTGCTCCAGTTACTCCTATGTTGTTGAGCAGGGTTATTAGTATTTTTTTAAATTATTTATTTGTTACATTTGTACCCACATTTTTCCACCTATTTGCAGGCTCAATGTGGCTTGTGTGATCAACTAGGTCAAAGGCACTTGACATATTGAATTGTAGTAGTAGTATTGACTGGCCTTGGCTTATTCTTCTGAATTTGTGATCAGGGTGGTTATGACTGTTTCAGTGGTACAGCATGGTCTGAAGCCTGATTTAGAGCTGTGAAGGACCGAGTAGTGTGTTAGGTATTCAATTAATTGTTTTGCTACTAGTCCCTCCATTGTTTTTGTCAGCAGTGGTATTGATGCCACTGGTCTGTAATTAGTGAGTCACTGATCTTTCTGGTGTCGTCTTTAGGGATTGGAGTGAGTAGGTTGTTGCCCTTGTCAAAGAGAAATGACCTTTCGAGAACATGTATTGTATGGTTCAGTTAAGCTTTTGATGAACCAATCTGGTGGGTTTCCATCATGTAGTTTGGGCAGCTGCTAGTAGGCAATTGGCGTGTGCATATTTTGTCAGTAGTGCTTTAACTGAACCGGTTGTTGGTATCTTAAAGGAGGACCAGATTCTGTCTGCCTTGATGTGGTCCTCGATTTCACATTTGTGTAGGAAATCTATGAATGTTGTTTGTGTTGCAGCAAGGTTTGATCTTATTTTATTATTTTTTCTTCAAAATATTGTGCGAGCTCGTCTGCTGTTGGTAGTTTTTCATTTAATGTTAGCAGAGCTTGTGTGTTCAATACGTTTTTCATTAGTTCATATATTTTATTTGTGTTTATCTCTTCTGGGCACATGCATGTGCTAAAGTATTCTGCTTTGGCTCTTTTTATGGTGTGTTTGCACTTGCTTAGGGCTTTCCTCCATGTGGTTTTTCTCATGTCTGATTTGTTTTTTTGACCATTTTCCTTCCAGTTTCCTGCACAGTTTTTTCATCTGTAATAGTTCCTCGTTGAACCAGGGCGTGGTTGTTGTTTCCTCTTTGTTTTAATTTTGAGTGGTGCTATTTCATTTACTGTGTTTCCACTTAATTTGTCCCAGTTTTTCATGAAGTGAATGTTAGTGGGTATTATGTTTGTTTGTTTGGTCGTTCATTGCTGTTGACCAGAAGCTATGGTTGTCCACTTTTCCTCTGGTTAGGGCAGTGTGTAGTGTCCTCTGTCTTTTTGCCGTTCTCTTTCCTTTGAAGTGTGAAGGTGAGTTTGTTATGGTCTGACCATGGCACCTCTGCCTAGTTATGATTCTCTATTATACAGTTATTATTGTTTAAGAGCCTGTAAGCTAGCTTACTTAACTGGTGATCTTTTACATGAGATGAGATGGCTGGTGCCATTTTGAAGTTCCATTGGTTCAGGAAGTTTCTTAGAAGCCTGGTGTTTGCATCATATTGCTTGTCTAGGTGTAAATTGGTATCACCTAGTAGAAGGACATTTGAGAAGTTTGTGCATATGTTGGATATGAAGTCCAATGGAGAAAGTGTGTCTAATGTCCAGGTGGATGGGCATCAGTGATCCTTTGGTGATCCTTAGGTGTAAAAGCAAACCATTCACACCAAACTCAGTCCTAGATTTCAAACTAAACTGAAAAGGGTTCTAAAAAGCGCAATCGATCTTTATAAATAAAAGCAGGTGAAAAGGAAATGGATATGGTTCTTCAAAGAAAGTGCTGATAAGGAAGGCAAAGAGGGACTTTGAAAAAAAAGATTGCGTTGGAGGCAAAAAACACATAGTAAAAACTTTTTTAGGTATATTAAAAGCAAGAAGCCGGCAAAAGGATCAGTTGGACTGCTAGAAGACTGAAGGGTAAAAGGGGCACTCAGGGAAGACAAAGCCATAGTATAGAGATTAAATTAATTGTTTGCGTCAGTCTTCACCAAGGAAAATTTGGGAGAGATACCGGTGCCAGAAATGGTATTCAAAGCTGATGTCCAGAGAAACTGAATGAAATATCTGTAAACCTGGAAGGTGTAATGGCACAATTTGACAAATTGAAGAGTAGCAAATTGCCTGGACCGGATGGTATTCATCCCAGAGTACTAACAGAATTAAAAAATGAACTGTAGAACTATTGTTAGTGATATGTAATTTATCTTTAAAATCAAGCATGGTACCAGAAGATTGGAGGGTGGCCAATGTAACGCCAATATTTTAAAAAGGTTCCAGAGGTGATCTGGGAAATTATAGACCTGTGAGCCTGACATCGGTGCCGGGCAAAATGATAGAGACTATTATAAAGAACAAAATTACAGAGCACATTCAAAAGCATGGATTAATGAGACAAAACCAACATGGATTTAGTAAAGGGAAATCTTACCTCACCAAATCTACTACATTTCATCGAAGGGGTGACAAAGACCATACGGCCTATCCAGGTCTGTCCAACCATGTCATTTACTCTCGCTTTCACTCCCTTACAGATCCTATGTACTTCTCCCAAGCTTTCTTGAATTCAGATACAATTTTCATCTCCACCACCTCCACCGGGAGGCCGTTCCATGAATTCACCATCCTTTCCATTAAGAAGTATTTCCTCAGGTTACCCCCACGTCTGTATGTGTATAAATATGAGCCCTGCCCACACTCCGCCAAAATCTCCATCATGTGAAAACTCACCTAAAATATGTGCTATCAAATATTGGTGCATACCTACAGACTTGTGGATAGCCAGAAAATGTGTGTGTCAAAGACACGTAAATATGGCATTTAAGTGTGTTCTTGCTGCCGGAAAACTAGGTGATTCCTGACAGAATTAGTCTCATACTGCAGAAAGAGAGATCTGAAGCTACCTGGTGTTTACTTTCATTGACCTGCCGTCTTACCTCTTTTAGCTGCAGGAACCTTCTTCCCTTATTCTGCACCACCTCTCCCCTTTCATTTCATGTATTTTAATTTATATCCCACAAAAGTCTGAATACATTTCAGCACATTACACATGACAAAAGTAACACATGAGATCAATTAAATGTACAATTACAGAAAACCTCTGTTTCTATTCTCTATCATCCCACATTCTCCACATGGATCTTGGTCTCTCAGCTACATACTCATTTCTTCTCTAGCCTTGTTCATCATTTTCTCACTCTCCTCCCCCCCCCCCCCCCCCCCCGTACGTGTTTTTCTGTAACTTTATCGGCTATTGTCTTTGTTCCTTTGTTTCATCCTGTCATTTCAACATCTAAGTTTAAAGTTTTATTGAAATGTGATGTGATATGCCACACATAAGTAACCATCTAGGTGGTTTACAATTGAAGTTAGAAGAACTACAAAACCAATACAACAGAGGCATCATGAAACAAAGGAAAGAGACTTAAAGGACAGGAACTAAAGAATAGAATATAAGGGAAGGATGAAAGCAGATTCCAAGCTACTGTGGGACCATTCCATACAATACTGCAATATCAATGTTAAAGATGATCATCTACATCAGAAAATAATGATTTTAATGCTATTTTAAACTGTGAGAGAGAAGACTCTAAATATAAACATAAAAGGAAGCATATTCCAGAGAAAAGGTCTCTCTTACCATCCCATTCATCCTTTCTAGTCAGGCCTTCCCTACTCCTCAGCCATCACTCTTATCAATCTTCACTATTCCCTTCTTTATCCATTATGTTTCTCTCTTTCGCCCTCCCTCCCTGAGTTTCACCTTGCTGGAGATAAAAGCAGGCATTAACCAATGCCACCATGTAGCAGCTACAAGATTCTGGCCTTGCAACGCAGCGGACAGCACAAGATCAACAAAGGGGAGGGACTGTGGTTACAATCAAATGGGTTTACATATTATATGCAGGTACTTATTTTGTACCTGGGGCGATGGACTTGCTCAGAGTCACAAGGAGCCGCAGTTTCCCTGGCTGTCAGGCCATTGCATTAACCACTTAGGTTACTCCCCCACTCCTGTACAGCAGCACTACACCTCCCTTCTTTGCTGCAGCTGTACCGACCATCTTCAAAACTGGCAGACATTCTTAGAGGAGGGGAGGGAAAAAATTCCTATTTATTATCCTCTTAACAACTGGCTGTGATTAGCAGCCAGCTCTGTATTGAGGGACCCTCTTCAATATAATGAATTAATGACCAACAAGCATCCAAAGGCAATCAACTGTCGCCTTTTTCCTGAAGCTTTGAAAAGTTTAACTAATTGTAGTGGAATCTACATTAAATGCAAATTACAGTAAGCTTACTACCTTTTACCAAGAACGAGGTAAAATGGTTTTCAGTCTATTGTGCAGCAAGAATGCACAATAGCTTAAGAAAATTAAGTAAAAAAAAAAACCCCTCACCTCTACAATGAGCAGATTGAGGAGTCCCAGAGAGATAGTAGAATCCATGTTGAGTCCGGCAGAGTCAGGTCTGGAACCACAGTGCTCCGCCTGCCACCATCTGCGTGTACACAGCATAAACTGCCCCCATACCCCCAAATAATGCATTCATTATTCACTCACATAACTACAATTTCATAATCACAGGCACAGACAAGCTAGAAAACTGCCTCAACTCTTATACATGCTTTTACTGTGCTTGTACAGTATCACCCTTCAAGCCTGCTAACAATTCACATTACTCCTCCCCATTCAAAAAGGCAGGGATCTGCTACACTAAATCTAGCAGCAACAACAGCAGACCACCACAGAATCACAGAGCAATAGTAGTATAGAAAGTTTTAATACATCAATAAAATCGTAATGCCCATTGTGACTATGTTTCGCCTACAAGGCTACACCAGGGGTAACTGTTGATCATATATAAAACAATAAGTAAATCAATAATCAAAGACAGAGGAGGAAGTGACGTCAGCGAGTAAGATGGACAC
This sequence comes from Microcaecilia unicolor, assembly GCF_901765095.1. Taxonomy (NCBI): domain Eukaryota; kingdom Metazoa; phylum Chordata; class Amphibia; order Gymnophiona; family Siphonopidae; genus Microcaecilia; species Microcaecilia unicolor. Next base: position 627,504,405 of record NC_044031.1, read on the forward strand.
TTAAGAGTACATGCTGTGCCGTCAGCTTGAGCAAACCCCATCCTAGAGATTCTTACCCCCCACAGCTTAGACTGGGGCCCGTGTTAACCTGGCCGTACGGTATGGCATCAAAACAGAAACTGGAGGATGGTAAATTGGCCCCTAAGTAGGAGACCGCCAGACGAGCAAAGTCCCATGTGGCGCATGTCTGGTGGAGGAGGAAGGCCGTGGCACCTCCATGGAGATTGGAGTCCGACAGCTGAGCATTCCGAGCCGATGGTGCTGGAGGTATTGGCTGCAGTAACAAAACCAATTTGCAGGCATGGATGGTGGACAAGTGAAACTGGTTCTATGAAGACCCAGATACAGGATTCAGTTCATTAAAAGCAGATCTTGCTGACATGGGCATGCACATTGAGGGAGTGGAGACCCATAGGATGGTTGTGAAGATACCGTGTCGGAGCTTCAGTGTGGAGTGGAGGTGCTACGAGGAGAAATATCAGGAGCTTGTGGCCAAACTGGAGAACATTGAGAACAGATCCAGGCGGAATAATGTGAGATTGCTGAAATTAAGAATATTGAGGAAGTGGTTCAATCATTCTCAGTATGGCTTTTACAGGTTGAGTCCTTGTCTATTCCCACTGAGCGGGTGCATAGGTCTCTAGGGCCACCGAAACTGCAGATAAACCATGTACCGTTATAGTGTGTTTTCCACAATTTACTGATCAGAAGTGATTAAATGTGTATAGTCAGAGAATCAGGGCCTCTTCAATGGCATGGCCATCAGTCTGCGGTTTATCAAGACTTGGCTTAAAGCACGCTGTAAAAGCACAAGGCATTTCGAGATGTTACTAAAGCAATGCAGTGTGCTCAGTGGAAATATAAATGGATATTTTCCTTGGGATTGTTGGTCACGGTAATATGGTGTACAGAAGAGAGTTGCCACAGTGGATGATGCCATGTACTCAAGAAGGAAAGTGCGGATCTAACGCCCATAGCAAATAAAAGTGCTGAGCAGCTAGATGTCCGCCAGAAACTCACAGGCTTTCAGTGGCAAAAGGTGGATAGGAGTGTGCACCAGTGAGGCCACAGAGCCAAGAAGGGAGTGAGCACTGGACTTCGGTGATTGGAGTATGGCACTGGGCCTTGTTCTAAAACTAAATCTTGTTTCAGTGCCCAGTTTTTTACAGTCTTTTGGAGGCTATGATGCAGGACTTAAACAGACGGATGGGTATGGGGGCGTGTGAGGTGTATAAAAACATAAGAATAGCCATACTGGGTCAGACCAATGGTCCATCTAGCCCAGTATCCTGCTTTCAGCAGTGACCAACCCATGTCACAAGTACCTGGCAGAACCCAATGGTAGCACCATTCCATGCTACCAATCCCAGGTCAAGCAGTGGCTTCCCCCCCATGGTCCATCTCAATAAGACTATGGATTTTTCCTCCAGTAACTTGTCCAAACATTTTTTTAAACCCAGATACGCTAACTGCTGTTAACCACATCCTCTGGCAGCAAGTTCCAGAGCTTTAACTATTCTTTGAAAAATATTTCCTCTTATTTGTTTTAAAGGTATTCCCATACTATTTCATTGAGTGTCCCCCTGGTCTTTGTACTTTTTGAATGAGTGAAAAATCGATTCACCTCCACCTACTCCATACCCACTCGGTATTTGGTAGACCTTGATCATATCTTCCCTCAGCTGTCTCTTTTCCAAGCTGAAGAGCTCTAATCTCTTTAGCCTTTCCTCATATGGGAGGAGTTCCATCCCCTCTATCATTTTGATGAATGAACAGGTCTCTGTTTGGGAGGGGGGTGCAGGGCAAATGAGTGGATGTGGGATGGAATGCGGGGGTTTGGGACCGCATATAGTTTATTAAACTTTCTATACTGCATTGGCTTATTATAAGCAAGAACATAGCAGTGTACATCATTAACAGACTGAAAAAAAATACCATTTAAAATAGGAAAGGCTTCAACCACACAGATCACTCAACCCCCCCTCCAAAAAAACCCCATACATTAAAAAAAAATTTAACCAAACCATGCCAGATCCCAGACTACATTACTTTACTTCTTAAGGATGACAACATACCAAAGAGGTTCAGCGAGATTACATAGATAAAAGAGCTGGCCATTCCCTGATCCTCAGACAATGAGGCCAAGAAGGCCTTCATAAAATAATGAGCCTTCAACAAATGCATAAAATGTGTAAGAGACTGAACATCTTGCAAAATTTGCGGGCAAGCAGGCCACATGGAAATTGCTAAAAAGAAAAAAAACGCTCCCTTCCTTGTGGGCATCAAACAAGTTTCCATGACTGGGGGAATCTCCAAAAAGCATTTATCTTGCGATCGCAGTAACCTCGTCGGCTGATATTGTCTAATTTAGTGAGCGTCACAGGCACTTTTTCATACACTGCTCTACGAGTCAAAACCATTAGCTGAAATTGAATCCTGTAAAATACAGGCAAGCAAATGATAATTATGTATAACGGAGGTGACATGTTCAAATCTAACAGCCTGACCCAACACCCTAATCACAGCGTGTTGAAGGGTCTGAAGTTTCTTAATATTCTTGTTGGTAATACTTGCCAAGACAGCATTAGCATAATCAAACTGTGCCATAAAAAGCATCTTCAAAAAGCTCTCTTCATCCACATATCCTCGAATAGCACGCAGTTTACGAATAGTAACAAATCCACGTCAAACCATGAATATTTGGTGGGAGATTATGTTTTCCCATGGAAGTTTGGTTGGGAGAGGAGAAGTAGGGGGAGGGGGTGTGGTTCTTGGGGCCGAGTTATCAGAGAGTAGCTGCTGTCTGTTAGTACTATGGGATCACCTGAGAGGCTTAAACGCCCCATTCAAAAGGTCAATGTTGTTTAGGGAACTTTCTAGGGTGGGAGGTGCTATATGTTTTCTTCAGGAGACCCCCTTACTAAGGAGGCATAGCATTATGTAACTGATGCCCGGTTTCCCACAACTATTAGGTTTCTATCTCAGTGCAAGTCTTCTGGATCAAACAAGACATACAGGATCATTTTTTTTATTGGTAGTTGTGTCAGTGAATAGAACAAAATATACATTGGTTAACTTACGTGCCTAATGAAAATCAGGGGGACTTTTTCAAACTTCACATGGACATTATTTTGAAAAACCAGTGTCACTTAGTTGTAGGTGGTGAGTGTGACTTTAATTTAACTAGTACACCAAGGCTGCATAATACGGGAGTTATAGCAAAAAGGATAGACAGCAGTTTGTAGACCTCCCTTAATGTGGTGGACATATGGCAGTGGTTACATCCGATGCAGAGGGGCTACACATGCTTTCACCTGTCCACCACTCCTATTCCTCCATTATGTTTTTGTAGATAAGGGGTTGCTGAATGCAGTAATGGGATCCAAATTTGAGTCCATTACAGTCTGAGAGTGCCTAAAGCTCCAGGCCTCGTATATCGGAGGCTCAATGATAGCTTTATTAGTTGACCCCCTTATAGTGAAGTGGGCGTGTAATTGTTTGGAGGAGTACTTGAGGTTTAACAGTAGACCTGATGTTTCCCCTGAAGGGTTTGTAGGAGGATTAAAAGCTACTTGTGTGATTAATTTATCTCCACTGCAACCTTTGTTAAAAAGATGAGGGTGGGGGAAATTCATACTACTTTACAGAGACTGGAGATTGCTCATAAACAACAGCCGGGGAGGAGGGACCTGTGGCTACGGTTGGAGGCTTTAGGACAGGGGAGGCAGAAGATCTCCAATATCGGTTACAATTGGTTAAAGCAATGTTCCTTTGAGTTTAATAATAAGGCTAGCTGACTTTTGGCACATAAGTTAAAGGTTAGCAGAATGCAGAACAACCTCCTGAGGATTAAAACAGCTGATGGGCGGGATGGTTTGGGGAGAATAGGATATACGAGCGCGATTTGTTAAGTACTACATACTGTTATACACCCCCGATCATGTAGGGGACGATGTTAGCATTGACACTTATCAGGATTCCATCTGTATTAAGCAGGTAGCTTCATCCATCGGGAGCGCCTTGTTAGACTGATTATTGGCTTAGAGATTAGACAAGCCCTTCGGACTATGAGACTTGGAAAGTCCCTAGGGTTGAACAGATTTACTGTTAAGTTTTATAAACTTTTCCAAGACTTACTTATTCAGCCTTTTCTGGAGTTATTTAATTTGCTGGAAGAGGGTAGTAAACTATACTATTTTATGTGATTAGCTGGGGTGACGATACTGCCTAAGGATGGAAAAGATGCTACTTTCTGTGGCTCCTATTGTCCAATCTCACTCTAGGGGGTGGATACAAAGATTTATACCAGAATTTTGGCTGACAGGTTAATGAATTGGTTACTTCGGTTGATTTCTGTTTGTTTTTAGCACAAACAGTATACATGTTTTTTTTAAATTGTTATTATTTTAAATGGTTTGGTAAAGGGACTTTTTAAAAACTATTTTTTATCTATTGTTTTATGTCTGGTCAACAGTTGCCCAACACAGCCTTGTAGGTGAAATATGGCCACGTCAGGCATTGTGCTTTCTACAGTTGCTCTGTGAGTCTGTGGTGGTCTGCTGTTGTTGTTGCTGGACCAAACAAAAAGGCTCCAGTGGAGAAGCACAATCCCTACCCATAGCAGAAACAACAACTTTGTGCAAGCCAGAGAGAGGGAAGGTGGTGGAAGAACACATTGCCATTAGGCCTCCCAACCTTAGCTGCTTTCAAACAGTGTGGCTGCTTCCCTCTTCCAATGCCCAGACATCAATAGGCTGAGAACAGAAGTTCTCCAAGACCCAACGTCACCCAGTTTCAGCAGCTTGTCCTCAGAATCTAGGCGTATTGACTCCATGGTATATCTAGTGTCCTAGGTAGAGGAAAACTCAAACAATTTCCTTTCTTTTTTTTTTTGGGGGGGGGGGGGGGGGGTCACCAAATCCAAATCTGTGACCAAAACTTATCACTCAGTTCAGCTATAACCTGGACCCTGCCCCCTCCACGGCCTACCTCTCACTGGTTCATCTAGTGGCGTCATTGGGGCAGGAGCGATCCTCAGTCACTCCTACCCAAGTGGCTCTACTGTCAAAATGGTTGCCATGACCTCTATTGGCGGTCTCACAAGTCTACTGCTTGAGGCTGCAGCAGCCATTTGGACACCAGAGCCACATGGGCAGGAGTGACTAGGAATCAACAGGCAGACTGGACGGACCTGTAAGGTCTTTATCTGCTGTCATCTACTATGTTACCAGTAAAACACCAGTCAGTGTTAGGTAGACGGGGGGTGGGGGGGGGGGGGGGTCTAAGGGTGGGTAGGAGTTTCTTGGTGGGGGGGGGGGGGGGGAGAGGAGAGGGAGTCCAGGAGCACAGCTGCTCTTGCTTGAGAAAGAGGGGAAGGGGCTGCTCCTTTTGTGGAAGGAAGGAGGAAGGGTTCTATGGGCACAGCACAAAGTTTTGGTTCCAGCTAAAGATACACTGGGATTTTTGGCCAAAAGAAAAACCAAGGCCAAATATGGATTTTTGGGCTACTTTACTTTTGGCAACAAAGCCAAACAGAAAATTTGGTTGGCCTCTAGTCTTGGGCAGACCCACATATCACAAAGCAACAGGAATGGCCTCAAGCATTCTTTTCACTTTGGAAATGCAACCACATCTCAGCAATCCATACTTTCCCATTGATAGCTCAAAATGATGATTACTTTTTAATGAAATGGTTTAGAAGAGAAATGCTACATTCTCCAGAGGTAGAGGTCTGCCAGTGGTGGTGCTTGTTACTCAGGACTCCTGCTAACTGAGGCAGGAACAGGGGAAGGGAAAGGGAATAGGACTACTACTAATAATCATTTCTATAGTGCTACTAGACATATAGAGCGCTGTACACATATATGCAGGTACTTTATCTGTCCCTAGAGGGCTCACAATCTAAGTTTTTGTATCTGGGGCAATGGAGGGTTAAGTGACTTGCCCAAGGTCACAAGGAGCTGCAGTGGCAATTGAACCCAGTTCCCCAGGATCAAAGTCCGCCGCACTAACCAGTAGGCTACTCCTCAAAGCAATCCAATTTGCATAAGCAGCGCTGAGGTCTGTTTTACAGGGTATACACACCAAATATTCATCAGACATATATGCTTATTCTGCAATGCCAACCAGTCTGTGACTTTAAAAGAACCGTAGCTCCCTACCCTGCAGTCCACAGAACTACACTTTCTGCAGCTACAAATGGTTAGAAGACATGCAGAGACAGTAGATCAACCAAAATTTACATTACCGTCTCCTGAATGAAGTGTCCCCCACACTCAAATTGCGCAGAGCCACAGACATGAAGACCCACATGGGGATCTGAATCCACATCAGCAGGCTGGCCTTGAATGGATGGCAGTTATCTCGCACATACAACCCTGAAATGATCCTCTTCAAGTTTTTTCTGAAATGGAATCTAAATGAAAGAGAGCAAAAGCAATTTACAGAAAGAGACTCCAAGTAAGGGTGACAATTCCTTACTGCCTGAGGCCAAACGCATGTGAAGCAGCCACAATCCTCTGGCTCTAGCTTGAGGAAACTTTTTCCACGTGTGAAACCTCTTTTACATGCAGAAAAGGGCTTTTAGGAACTTTGCGATTGTATACATGTGTGTAAGTACGTGTGCCAACAAGAGGGCATGTAGATTATAGTTTATTTTGATTTGCTAAACAACTCTAGCTGCTAAAGCAGTACAGAATGGTGTACAGGCTAAAAAAAAAAATTGAAACATGAAAGGAACTCCAATTAAAAATAGTAAAGATCATCATTCACACCATACAGTTTAGAAAGACAAGCAAGGTCTCTAGCTGGTGAACCTCATGCCATCTAATCAGTCTGACTCTCCGAAAGCCTGACTACAAAGGCAGGCCTTCAAGTTGACCTTCAAGGTTTTAAAGGAAGATTCACTACAATGGGGAAGCGGGAGATATGCATATATGCACCATGTGTAGATGTTCCCAGGGTGTAGTGTCGGCACAGCATGGATAAAGTTGTAATGTACATGTGTGTTTTATAGAATATGAGAGTACAAACATGTGCAGCTGTAAGCTTGTGTGAGAACATATGTATGCTACTGGGGCTGGATATTTTCTAAAGGCGAGCATGGAGGAAAATCCTGAACAAGGACCATGGTCATCTGCCAGACGTATATACGGGATTAAGAATTGGTTACTGGACAAAAAACAGAGGGTAAGGTTAAATGGCCATTTTTCTAAATGGAGGAGGGTGAATAGTGGAGTGCCGCAGGGGCCTGTACTGGGACCGGTGCTATTTAGTATATTTACAGTGGCATGCAGTGACATTTATAGCAGGGGATTCAGTAAATGTGCTTACCAGGGGTGTCCAACCTTGGCCTTTGCCACAAGTGTAACAGGTGGGAGAGGTATGGGCCTGGGTCCATCTGTCTGCAGTGCACTGCACCCACCGCTAGACTACTCCAGGGACCTGCATGCTGCTCTAATGGACCCGAGTATAATATCTGAGGCTGGCATAAAGGCTGGTAAGTAATGTTTTAAATCACATTTTTGGGAGGTGGGAGGGGTTAGTGACCACTGGAGGAGTAAGGGGAGGTCACATCCCTGATTTCCTCCAGTGGTCATTTGGGCACTTTTTTGTGGCTTATTCGATAATAAAACAGGTCTAGACCAAAATTTCCAAATTATAGCCCTGGATGTTTTTGTTTTGTTCCATTAGGGCAGAAAAATGGCCAAGTGTTAGGAACGCTCAGATTACACCCTTAACACGCCCCTGACAGGCCACCTTATGATCTGAACGCACTTCTGACGGACAAGAATTTTTAATCGAATGTATAGATGAAACAATCCTAGAATGGATCTGACAGGGTCCGTGTTTCGGCGCACAGCGCCTGCGTCAGGGGTCACGAAGTGTAGCAAAAAACGTATGGCTGTGGGCTGGAAGCAATATGCTGCACCACCGTGCTATCCCTTTGTACAATATCAAAAGGAGAGACACTCTCAAGAGCTTGTGACCAGAAGTTGTTTGGTGAGAGTATCTCCTTTGATATTGTACAAAGGGATAACACGGTGGTGCAGCATATTGCTGTGCGCCGAAACATTGTTTCATCTATAACATACAAAGTAACATAGTAGATGACGGCAGAAAAAGACCTGCACGGTCCATCCAGTCTGCCCAACAAGATAAACTCATATGTGCTACTTTTTGTGTATACCTTACCTTGATTTTTATCTACATTCGATTAAAAATTCTTATTCCTTTTTTTGAAGGCTCCTGGTACTTTCTGTTTTGCTGTTTGGACTTCATAGAAAAACATCTAAAAATTGGCCATCTTTTTTTTTCGATAATACGGTTTAGCCCGGCCAAATGGTCGCCGGTTGTGGGGGCAGTGTTTGCGCTGGAGGAGGAGGCGGTGCCCGGGCGCATTGGCCGGCGTCCTTGTCTCTCCCGGGCGCGGAGGTTTGGAGCTCCGCCTCTGAGGTGCTGGATTGGGCAGACAGAGCCAATCAGAAGGGCTCTGTCAATAGCCAGGCTCGGGTTGGTTGGCTATACCTGCGGGGGCGGGGCGGCTGATGCTGTGCAGTCTTAAAGGAAGAGACTGAGTTAGAACTTTGCTTCTGGTTCTGTTCCCGAGGCCTGTTTCCTGTGTTCCTCTGCGTTCCTTGTTCTTCTGGTTTTGACCTTTGGACTGTTCCTGGTTTTCCCTGCTCGCTGCCTGCCTCGACCTCTTGCAGGATCTTGACTTCGTTGTCTGCTGCCTGCCCTGAACTTTGCCCATTTTTGGATGTTCTCTTTCTCCATCTGCCCTCTGCTCTCCTGGTCCCTGTCCGGGTCAGCGCGGCACCCCGCGTTCCTGAAGTCCCGTTGACCGCCTGCAGCTGGGGGCTCAACCCTTGTGGAACGGCGGTCGCCGCGGGTGAAGACTTGGGGTTGCACGGCTGTTCCTTAAGGTCCCTCGGGGCCTTACGGGACCTAAGGGCTCACCGTCCTTGCACACAAGTCAGTGAGGTGGACTTCAGAAAACCTCCCACATGCATAGCTCCCTTACTTGGGGTGCTGAGCCCCCCAACCCCCCCCCCAAAACCCACTACCCACAAATGTACAACACTACCAAAGCTCTTAGGGTGAAGGGGGCAACTACATGTGGGTACAGTGGGTTTTGGAGGGCTTCCATTACCAGCACAAGTGTTACAGGTAGGGGGGGATGGGCCTGGGTCCGCCTGCTTTAAGTGCACTGCGGTACCCACTAAAAGTGCTCCAGGGACCTGCATACACGCAGATCTCTAGGACTTGTTGCTGCTGTATAACCTTGGCACACCAGTTGACAACCTGAAGACTAATCTCTTGAAAAGTCCTTTATTTGAATAAGTACGTTTACTCACAGTTAACTGCAGATCAGAGGTTCTGCCCCACTGGCAAAGAGTCTCCCTGGTACTGAGATTAGCAGTAGGTCAGAACTGGCAGAATGGTGTACAATGCCCTCTTTCAGCCACATTCAAGGTAATAACATTCTCTAACGTGGGTAACACATGAAAGGGATCTAAAACTGGCTTACAAAAATGGCCACTACCTCATGGACTACTGGAAACAAAACAGGGCACACTCTGACCCAGTTAGCAGGGGGGAAAAGCACCATGGGAGTATAGCCCAGTACCCTACACCCACCACAATAACATTGCTAATGTGACTCTGCAGGGCACCTAACAGAAAAGGTGTCACACTCACCCAAGAGCCACATCGCAACCCTGGAAAGGGACTTCTCCAGGCTCAGTTAGGGAGAAGGTCTATAGATCAATCCCTAAGAGCAGCAACATGGCAATGAAATTTGTCCTCTGGGTTACAGACCATAGTCTACACCCTAGAGAGCCAGGCCACATGAGAGAGACTGTGCAAGCTGCAACCATCCTTATATTGGTAATGACATCACTGCAGGTCAGTGTTCTCTATCTCCATCTGCTGGTTGGCTGGGGAGCACAGCTCACTTGTCAGAACCGTTGAGGGGCCTGGAACTGGAAGGGAGGGAAGGAGGAAGGGAGGGACGATGAACCTGGAACTGGGAGGGAGGGACGAAAGTGCAACCGAGACGGAGGGACTGAGCGAGGGTGGTACCGGGACAGCCGGAGCGCGCAGAGAAGCCAAGTGCGGAGATGGCGGAGGCCATCCGAAAAACTACTAACGTGGACCCATAACGTTAAGGAGGGAGGGGACGCTCACTCACTTTAATGTCTGTTCCCTGACTTACAAAACCGTTCTTCAAACAACCCCGAGGCACTGCCCGCCCCTGTGGAAAACGCGCGGGTGTCAGAAACTGCAAGGAAGGGGGGACCTGCACCACGCACGGAATGGGTGGGGGACATCCCCTCGGACAGAACGGGGGAGGCCCTGCACTTCGGACGAAAAGGGGGGGGGGGGTGGCCGGCCTGCACATCGGGCGGAAGGAGAGGTAGGGAAGGAACGGGTCATGGTAGTTGTAGCCACACACAAACACACACATACTCTGTCACACTGTAACTCACTGTCACACACACATTTGTATGGTATTTGAAACACACACTGCATCTCTCACACACAGAAACACTCTCTCACATACACACACTGTCTCAAATGTACACAATCCAAGGAAACACATACACACTCAGACATACACTGTAGGGAGCCTGCACGTCGGACAGAAGGGGGGCGCCTGGACCCTGAAACTGGGAGGGAGGGAGGGGGGTGCCGACCCTGAAACTGGGAGGGGGAGGGGACAGACCCTGAAACTGGGAGGGAGGGAGGGGAGACGACCCTGGAACAGGGAGGGAGGGGGGACCCTGGCACACACTCTCATTCTCACACATTGAGGCGTATTTTCAAAGCACTTAGACTTACAAAGTTACATAATAACCAATGGAACTTTGTAAGTCTAAGTGCTTTGAAAATGAGCCCCACAGACACACTCGCACCCGGTCTCACTTTCTCTCTGTCACACACACACACTCGCACATTCACTCTGTCTCTCACATAGTCACTCTCACAAACATACACAATCCGAGGAAAACCTTGCTAGCGCCCGTTTCATTTGTGTCAGAAACGGGCCTTTTTTACTAGTATTAAAATAAAAGGTAATTTTTACTGTCTGCTTAAGCAGAAAATAAAGCACACACTCACCTGGCAACTCTTTCAGACCACCCTTTCTGCTTTCCGTAAACAGAAACTTCAAACTGGAGCTGTTTCACAAGATTTTCTATTTCAGGCTGTAAATTCTCCACCTAGTTAAAGAAAAGGAAGAGGCTACACATTCCACATGCGGTAACTAGACTGAAAAAAACCTAGCTGATTCCATAACTCACTACTATGCCATGCCTCTTCTCTTTCCTGATGCTGCACATCTCTGCCCCCCACCTCCCCTCTCTTAATGCTGTACCTCTCTGCCCTCCACCTCCCCTCTCCTGATGCTGCACCTCCCTCAACCCCTCATCTTCCCTCTCCTGATGCCACACCACCCTCTGCCCTCAACCGCCCCTCTCTTGATGCTGCACCTCCATGACCTTCCCACCTCCCCTCTCCTGATGCTGGACCTCCCTCTGGCCCCTCCTCTCTTCTTCTGATGCTGCACCTCCATCTGCCTCTTACCTCCATTCCTGATGCCACACGTCCGTCTGCCCCTTCCTGATCCTGCCCCTTTCTTTGCCCCCCCCCTTCGCTCTCCTGATCCTTCTTCTGTCCTCCTTTCACTCTCCCTTCACCCTCTCAATCTTTTCCCTTCCTCTGTCCCTCTTCACTCTCCTGATCTCTTCACGCTCCTGCTCCTTCCTCTGTCCCCCTTTCACGCTTCTGATCCCTTCACTCTCCTGATCCTGCTCCTTCCTCTGTCCCCCTTCACACTCCTAATTCTGCTCCTTCTTCTGTCCCCCCCTTTTACTCTCTTGATTCTGCACCTTTCTCTGCCTCCCCATCATTCACTCTCCTGATTCTGCTCGTTCTTCTGTCCCCCCCCTTCACTTTTCTGATTCTACACCTCTCTCTGCCTCCCCATCTTTCACTCTCCTGATCCTGCTACTTCCTCTGTCCTCCCTTCACGCTCCTGATTCTGCTCGTTCTTCTGTCCCCCCCCCTTCACTTTTCTGATTCTACACCTCTCTCTGCCTCCCCATCTTTCACTCTCCTGATTCTGCTCCTTCCTCTGTCCTCCCATCACTCTCCTGATCCTGCTCCTTCCTCTCTCCCTCCTCCCTTCACTCTCCTGGTCCTGCTCCTTCCTCTGTCCCCCCCCACTTCTCTCTCCTGGTCCTACTCCTTCCTCTGTCCCCCTTCACTCTCCCAATCCTGCTCCTTCCTTTGTTCCCACCTTCATTCTCCCGAGCCTGACCTTTCCTCTGTCCCCCCTTCACTCTCCTGATTCTACAGTTCTCTCTGCCTCCCCCTCTTTCAGTCTCCTGATTCCACGCCTCATTCTGCCCTCTTCGCAAGATTAGCCAAATCCAGCATGGGGAACTGAGGCCAATGCCAGACAGACTTCTACACTCTGTATCCCGCAAATGGCAAAAAACAGGTGAAGCTTCAGCAACTCCAGTGTTGTAGATCACTTTATTGTCATGTGCTGCAAGTGAGGATGCTGTGCAGCTCAGGGGGGAGGGAAAACATCTTGACTGGTAAGTTGAATACTGTAAGCAACACTTGAGATGATATATGGTTCTAATCAAGACTCCATCATGTCTGGCTGCCTATATGGTTGGAATGATGGAGACTTGACAACCAGCGTTTAAGCATGACTGGGTCTGCATGCTCTAGCCACTTTGTTAGGCAGACTGGATGGACAATGTGGGTCTTTATCTGCCTTCATTTACTGTGTTACTATTAGGGGCTCATTTTCAAAGCACTTAGCCTTCCAAAGTTCCATAGGTTTCTATGGAACTTTGGAAGGCTAAGTGCTTTGAAAATACGCCTCACGTGTTACTGATCCCAGGCCTCAACCTGCCCCCTTTTTCCACTCTCTTGATCCTGCACCTCAATCTGTCCCCCACCCCTTCGCTCTCCTGATCCTTTTTCTTATTCTTCCCCCTCCTGCCCTCCTTTACTTTTTTGGTCAGGCTCCTCATTCTACTGTTTTGTCCTTCCCATATCCACTGATAGATTTCAGCAGTCAAGACGTCTTAAACCAGTGTTTCTTAAGCCGGTGCTGGAGTACACCTTAGCCAGTCTGGTTTTTGGGATATCCATGATGAATATGGGTGGGGAGGGGAGAGAATCACATGACTCAAACCTTCTGGAGGTTCAGATAAGTGATCCTGCACAAGACGAGGGTGCACAGAAGGTACCATAGGAGGCATACATTAACTATACAGTAACATTTGCCACTCCCCATCCCGTCTTACCTCATACTCTGAAAATCTTAACAGAGTGCAGCTTCATATCATCCTATTAAAACCATACAAACATAGTAACATAGTAGAAGATAGCAGATTATTATTATTATTTGTAGCATTTGTATCCCACATTTTCCCACCTATTTGCAGGCTCAATGTGGCTTACATTTGCCGTTATGGCGATTGCCATTTCCGGACCTGTATGGTCCATCCAGTCTGCCCAATAAGATAAAAACTCATAGAATAAGGCATGATGCAATACGACATATTTATACTTGATCTTGATTTCTCCTTGCCATTTTCAAGGCACAGAACATAGAAGTCTGCAAGGCCCTGACCTTGTTCCCAAACTACTGAAACTAAGCAGTGCATAATTGCATTAGACACCTCCACTTCACTCTGTGTGTCTTTCCAACCCACCTTGGCTATGATGTACATCTGATATATAGCTAGAGGTAAGGTAATAGCTGTCCTCAGTGCCACTGTGGCACAGATAATATTTGCCCACCATGGCAACCCGGACACCTCCTGCAGACTGGTCAGCATGTTCTCTGCCATGTGAACTGGAGCTGAATCAGCAAAGCTCTCATACCAGCCGAGCCTGCTGCTGTTGTCAGAAACTGATGCTGTTGAAAAATAGGCCAGCATCCCAGTTTTTCTCTGCCATGATACTGGCGTGCATAGTCTAGTCGGGCTTTTTCTAAAGGCTTTAAAAGAAAGAATGGGTGTGCCAGACACAAGTTGCTCCTTTCCTCGAGTGACAATCTGTTCAGTTCGAGCGGTAAAGACTGCAGAGGAAGTTGAAGCTTTCCAAAGAGTGTGTCTCTGTAAAATGAAGCCAAGTGCATATGGATGGCAGACATTGCAGCGTGGAAGGGCCACCATTCCTCCATACTTGCAGAACATCCTAGGGAACCTGACAAGCAAATTGTAAACTAGTTACAGAATGCATAGCAGAAGAAACTAGTTATTTCCATGGAGCAGAGAAATGGAAATAACTTTTAAGTGACTAATTCTGTTCAAACAGGCATAGAACAAAGCAGGGACTTTGAAAGAAACACTTTAACCTAAATCGTGTATTTAATAGTACATCCTTAGCATTGACTTATCAGTTCTTGAAGGACCTGTCATGTCAGCAAAGCAGAAGTCACATAAGCAGGACACACCCTGCTAGTTTACATTTTGGGATATCCATAATGAATATGCCCAAGACTATTTGCATTGCTCCCATTGCTTGTAAATCTCACTCATACACATATTCATTGTGGATATTCTGAAAAACAGACTAGCAAAGGTGTATTCCAGGACAGGCTTGTTAAACAACGACATTTAATACTATCAGTGGAGTGTTAGGTCCTGCTACAAAGCCTTAGAGAGGAAGTATTGCATATGGTCAAAATTAAAATTAAAGACATTATGGGCTTGCATTCATCCTTCAGTTCAATGAAAGTACAGTGCCACAGGTTCATGTTGTAACAAGGGTTGGCTGTTCTCTGATCACAGCTGTAAACCTCTGCATCAGTAAACACTCCAAGGTCCATTTTCTGCATCAACCTGTCTCCTCCTCCTAAAAGAATAAGAATAGTCATAACAGGTCAGAGTAATGGTCCATCTAGCCCAGTACCTGCTTCCAAATGTAGCCAGGTCACAAGTACCTGGCAGAATGTCAAAGAGCAGCAAGGTTCCATACAGAATTCCAAAGAGAAATGTGGAGAAGAACAGCAAAGGTATTCCTGTAAGACCCCTAAGCTTATCCTAAGAAACAAGAAAAATGATAGGGGGAGTAATCCTCAGTTTAGGGACAACTCTCAAGGGAAAGAGGATCCTGGAAAACGGGGGCATGCTACCCAGCCCAATAGAGGGGCGGACACAGAAGGGAGGATGTTGAGACAGGAAGAGGAAGATCTTGAGCCCATGGACTGTGAACAGACACCTTTTAAACCAGATGAAACTTCAGTAGAGATGGAGGAGACCTCAGTTCTACTGAACCTATGAAGTTAAGTTTGTGAACATTATCTTGCTTGCTTTATTTCTGTACAGAAAACAAGGCCGGAAGGTTTTGGTTTGAAAGGGTCAACAGCAGCTGCGGGTAGTTCCAGTTTGATGTCAAACACTAGGAAGGAGGAGGGCTGCACAGCCTTGGCAAAAAACAAGGCTGTGTTTTTGTTGAACTGGTGCTTTTTAATGTTTGGAGTAAGAACAAAAACGACAAGAGAAGGACATTAAATGACAAGAGAAAGACATTAGGTTTTCTGTTTCTCCATTAAAAAGGGCTCCTAGGGAAGGGGAATGGAGAAGGGGTGGATGGTGAGAGAGGACACCCTAGTGGTGAAATAATTTAACTGAGTACTGCATGAATAAATTGCTACTGAAAATAAGGCAGTGTTTTGGGAAATTTCTTTCTTTCTTTTTTGTTTTTGAGAATGAACTGTGTCATTGGGGGAAGGTCTGGTGACTTCCTCATGGAAGTGTGTGCAAGAACTGGAAAAGAGCAACCTGAGTGTTGAACTGGGACTTTTCAAAGCTTATATTGCAGATACCCCATGACAGTAGCAAGATTCCATGCAGAATCTCAAAAAGCAGCAAGATTCCATACAGAACCCCAAAGAGCAGCAAGATTCTATACAGAACCCCAAAGAGCAGCAAGATTCCAGGAAGAACCCCAAAAAGCAGCAAAATTCTATGCAGAACCCCAAAGAGCAGCAAGATTCCATGCTGGCCTCACTAGGCAAAACTTTCACATAAATAACCAGAGATTAGCTGCACTTGTGGTTCAATTGATATCACTTTCTTGTTTCTTCAGTCTGAATGTGTGCAAGCTCTACTTCCCGGCAGTTCTCACTAAACCCTAGGGTGGAGTGCCCCAAAAAAACTGAACCAGTAGGCGGTCCAGAAAGCAGCCCCTGGGGTTGTTAGTTAATTCAATGGGGCTCAAAGGGTTTCTTTAGAGGGATGAAGTGCAGTGGCTAACAGAACCATGTGCTAAATCATACTTTACTTGTATTTTGAATTTTCTTTATACCCAGAAGAGAGAAATTAATGTCAACCTACTGGGGATTAGTACTACTTCTGTTTAGTACATTTATTTAGTGGCATTTCTGGGGAAGGTGTTTGAAGAACTTGAGGCGCAGGACCTTCATTGGGATTCATCCCATTCAGTACAGCCACGAGGCTCAGTATTGGTTCTATTCAGTATCTTTATTAGAGATGTTAGTGGGGAAGGTGTTTTAGCTGGAGGTGCAGGATTTCTGCTGGGTTCTGTCTCTGTTGGGGTTGGTACTGGTTCTGTTTATTAGAGATGATAGTGGGAAAGGTGTTAAATTTAGCGGGAGGTACAGGATTTCTGTTGGATTGTTTCTGTTGGGGTTGGTACTGGTTCTGTTTATTAGAGATGATAGTGGGAAAGGTGTTAAATTTAGCGGGAGGTACAGGATTTCTGTTGGATTGTTTCTGTTGGGGTTGGTACTGGTTCTGTTTATTAGAGATGTTAGTGGGGAAGGTGTTAAATTTAGCAGGAGGTACAGGATTTCTGTTGGATTGTTTCTGTTGGGGAAGGTACTGATTCTGTTTATTAGAGATGTTAGTGGGAAATGTGCAGGATCTCTGTTTGGTTCTGTCTCTGTTGGGGTTGGTACCAGTTCTGTCTCGTTATTAGAGATGTTAGTGGGGAAGGTGTTTGCAGAGCTGAAGGTGCAGTATCTCTTTTGGGTTGTCTCTGTTAGAGTCGGTACTGGTTCTGCCTCGGTATTAGAGATGTTAGTGGGGAAGGTGTTTAGGAGCTGAAGATGCAGAATCTTTATTAGGTTTCTGTTGAGGCAATGTCTCCACGTGGGTTATTTTGTGCATAGCATAAGAGTAATGGACTTCATACCTAAGTCAAGCAGTGTGGATTATGATCTCAGTCTCCCAAATTTACTGCTATTGTGGCTAAGGGAGTTTCTTTCTGGAGTTCATGTGATATTACACATATAGGCAATTTATTCAGGTGTGCTTGACAATTCTTTTTATGTTTAACAGTTTTTTATTGATGACCATTCCAAAAGTACAAATCCACCTGAACATGGCAGTCTCAAAACATTTGTATAAAACTCAGTGGAACATCACTGAAAACATGTATCATTACATATAGCCATCAATTTTGTCATATAACATTGTCCCTCCCTCCCCCCAATCCCTATTCTGTATTATTTTAGAAGAGAAAAAATTATTCTATTGATGTTACTGTCAATTGTAAATATTGTCAATAAACATTTATCTAATACAAGTCTTTGTCTGTTTCCCCCCCCCCCCCCCGTTTATTCCTTATCATAATCGAATCTAGAGTGTCATCAAAAGGTTTCATTAAAGGTTCCTTTCCTCCCCTTCCCCCCCCTCCCCTCCCCCCCTATTCCTATACCATGTAATTCTATATTAGCGTTAACCATTAAACATATAAAGCCATTTATCTTCCCCTACCTTCCTCTCCCATGAGTGTGTTCACCAATAAACTGCGAGCTCTGCTGGATAGAGCCTGTACGTATGGTTCCCAGACTTCCCAAAATCGTTGTCTACTTCTAGGGCTACTAGTCATAGCACGTGCTTCCATTCGCACCAAGGAATGAAGCGAGCTCCTCCATTGCCAGAAGGAGGGCCCTATGTCTTGTGTCCAGTGTTGTAATATACATTGTTTCCCAACCATTAGTACCTTATAAATAAATAGGTTTTCTTTATGTCGTAGTATTGACCCTCTTCCCCTTAATCCAAGCACAACAGTTTTAGACTCTAACCGAAGCTTCCTGTGTAGCATGGCCTCACAATATTCCAGCACTGGGCCCCAAAAATCTTGTATGACCGGACATCCCCAAAACATGTGATATAGTGTTGCTCTCTGAAAATGACATTTACTACAATGTGTTTCTTGCAATCTACCTGCGTAATAGGCCTGTATGGGAGACATATATGCCCTCAGAACAATTCTAAATTGTATCTCCCTATATCTGGCACTCTCCACTTTATGTACTATCTCCTTTAGAGATTGGACTATATCTCCACTGCTGATCTCTACCTTTAAATCCTCAGACCATCGTCTTGCCACTGCTTCATAACTACGATGCTTGGCTATCAAATTTAACTGTTTATATAGTATGGACACCGTAGTCTGTTCTCTTCCCTTAGGCAAAAACAAATTCATCAGCAGCTCATATATCCCTCTATCACATTTTCCCCTATGTAGTTTCTCAATATAACTGTGGATCTGGCAGTAAGCATACCATGTCACATTCTCTGCCCCCACCATGTCCTCTAAAGCCTCTCTTGATACAATCTTTCCCGTATCTTGCATAACATCTGCCACTAGTACCACTCCCTCCTGTGCCCACTTGACAAATTTCGGACAATTATTCCCCGGTCCGAATGCTCCATTCCCTACTAGTGGGAGGAGATCCGTACATCGTGGGTTTTTATTTAATCTCCTCAATATGTACTGCCATATACTTCTCATTGGGTCCAATAAGATATGATGTTTCCATTCCTTTGGTATCATTTTACTCTCTACATGCATCATATAATAAGGGTGATATGGTCTAAACAATGCACTCTCAATATTCCATTCCGTATGCTCTTCTGTTTCCATAATCCAATCTGCTAAGTGTCTAGCTAGACAAGCCCAATTATACTGTTTAATGTCAGGCAGCCCCAGTCCCCCCTCTGTTTTTTTCCCATAGAGATATTCCAATTTAACTTTAGCCTTTTTCCCACTCCAACAGAATCTAGTCAACATTCCACGGATCTTCTTTATATCTTTAGTCTGTATGACTAGTGGCAATTGTCTTAATACATACAGCCACTTTGGGAAAAGTATCATTGTAAACAAACCCACTCGCCCACTTAAAGTTAAGGGCAGTCCCTCCCATATTGCTAATTTATGTCGCGTATATTGCAGTAACTGGTCTATATTCTGTCTATATAAGCTACTCATATCACTTGTTAGTATTATGCCTAAGTATTTAAATTCCTTGTTCGCCCATCTCAATGGGAACCTGCCCTTCCATTTCTTCTTTACCAGATTGGTTGTGGGCAATCCCTCTGACTTTTGAAAATTCAATTTAAATCCCGAAAAGGCCCCATATTCTTCAAAAACCTCCATCAATACCGGTAGCGATCTCTCCGGTTTAGCTAGGTGAACCAAAATGTCATCGGCAAACGCCGATATCTTAAATTCTCTGGTTCCCAGTTTTATACCTTCAATCTCAGGGTTACTTATGATTTCCCGAATCAACGGGTCTAGCGTAATAGCAAACAGTAAGGGAGACAGAGGGCATCCCTGTCTGGTACCTCTATTAATTACAAAATTTCGAGAGTACGCTCCGTTAACCATCACTCTCGCCATAGGATTCTTATATAATATAGAGATTGCTTGTGTGAAGTAACCTTCAAATCCATACGCTCTTAATGAAGCAAACAAGAACTCCCACTCTACTCGATCAAACGCCTTTTCGGCGTCGAAACTAATCAATAAGGAATCTCCTCCCTCTCTGCGTACGTTCTCTATTGATGCCAGTATCAGTCTAATATTTTTCCCACTCTGTCTCCCCTGTATAAATCCCACCTGAGGGGTCGCCACTATGCTTGGTAATACTTTTGCCAATCTTGAGGCCAGAATTTTAGCTAGCAGCTTGGCTTCATAACTAATCAGTGAAATTGGTCTATATGAGTCTGGTATGGTCGGATCTCTCTCAGGTTTTGGAAATACTATTATATCCGCTAATCGCAAAGACTGTGGAAGTTCACCTAATTCAACTGATCTATTAAAGAACTTTGTTAAAGGGCCTCCTATATCCTGCATTAAAATTTTGTAGAATTCAGCCCTATATCCATCTGGCCCCGCCGCTTTATGCAAGGCACTAGCTCTAATTTCTTTAAGGACCTCCTCAGTCTCAATCGGTTTATTTAGCTCCCTCTTCTGTTGTTCTGAGATCTTTGTCTTATTGATATTTTCTAAGTATATGTCAGGGTCTAGATCATCATCATCATTTTTGGCATATAGTCTAGCATAATAATCTTTAAATACGTCTCTTATCTCTGTATCATCATGTACTAGGTTCCCCCTCTGTGTCTTGATCACCAACACTCTCCTCTGCCCCTTCACCTTCCTCACCAGCCCTGCCATCAGTTTCCCGGGTTTATTCCCAAATCTATGCAATTGATATCTATAATATTCAACAGATTTAGTGGCTCGCTGATGTAGCAGTTCATTTAAATTTACCTGAGTGGCTAACAGTTGCTCTCGGATATGATTTGCTACCCCTTGTCCATAAGCCCTCCTCAATTGCACCAACTGCTCCCCCAATCTAATGATCTCTCGATCTCTCTGTTTTTTCTTTCTGACACTGTATGCTATAATCTCACCTCTTAACACAGCTTTCCCAGCCTCCCAGAACAATATTGGTGTATCCATGTGTGCATCATTATATAGTGCATATTCTTCCCATTTTCTCCTAATATATTGCCTAAAATCCTGATCATAATACAGATCTAAGGGGAATATCCATCTGAACTCTCTACTTTGCGCATTCAGATCTTTAAACTCAATCGATATTGCCGCATGATCCGAAATTATCGTGGGATCTATTGCTGCCTCCAAGATGTCTGCAAAACTATCTTCATCTATCAGTATGTAGTCTATTCGCGATTGCGTGTGATGAGCTCTAGAATAGTGCGTATAATCTTTAGTATTAGGGTTAAGAACCCGCCACACATCAACCACTCCCAGAGCCCCACACATCAAATTGATACCTTTATCTATCCCTCCCATCGCACCTGCTATATGGTGTGATTTATCCATGGTGGGATCAGCTACCATATTGAAATCACCCCCAATTATCTTCTTCGAAACATTAAATTGCTGTATCTTACTTATGAGAGAGTGGAAGAATTTCTTACTGTACACATTAGGGGCATATATGTTACTAATAAGGTAGGTGGTGTTATTCACCTTGACCTGTGCCAGAATATATCTCCCTTCAGAATCAATACACATCTGCCCCACCTCAACCTGGAGTGATTTATGGAACAATATCACTACCCCAGCCTTCTTCCCCACCGCTGGGGTCTCCAGTACTGTTCCCACCCACCAGGTTTTAAGCTTAAGGTGCTCCTGAGACGATAAATGTGTCTCCTGGAGAAGTGCTATATCCGCTCTTTTCTTTTTGAGACTATGTAAGATTTTCTTTCTCTTAATGGGAGATGAAATACCCCCCACATTCCAAGAGTATATCCTTAATCCCATCAGTCTCCTAAGTCTCGCTTATGCAGCAACCAATGTTCCACATTCACATAAGAGCAGTCATGGTGTCCCAGCAGCACCACTCCTGCTGTTTGTGTACGCAGCCACTCCTCATTCAACTCACTCATATTTCTCTTCTGACTCCATATGTCTGATTGAGGTTCTGTTAACCTAATTTTATATAACCCCCTATCTCTCACCCCCCCCCTCTCTCCCCCCAAGCTCCCATCCTTCAAATCCTCCCTCCCTCCCTCCCTCCTGTTCCAAGAACTAGTCACTTATTAACCCCTACACTCACCCTGCCGTTATTATTTACCCCTCTAACTCTTCCCAGTCTTAACCACCAACATATTCACAAATTTACACATCACTTTTCGTATACCAGTCTTTGATCATCTTCTTTCACCACATCCTGGCAATGGTTCAGCATACTGTGCTGTAATTCAGTTCTGTGTATTCTTTCAGCCTTATTTTGCATTCCGCCTCTCCATGCTCATACGACCCTTGTAATTCAACATTATATTCCACAGTCCATGTCTGATTCCTCTGTTGTATATATGTATTATATCATCCCCACTATCCCATATGTTCAAGCATTGATCAGGACTTAACTAAATCTCTTTTCCATCCTTCAATGTTCAATCTTTGAGAAATCCATAAGTTTTCCGGGGGTGATTTCCCATAGCAAATTAGTTTCAAATAAGCCCCTGTCTTGTGGAGCTCCCTCAGATGCTTCTGTAGTTATATCCTTCCCCTTTGAGGGTCTATTCACCGCCATGTTGTTGAATGTATGCTTTAGCTGCTTCAACAGTGTCCAAAAATTTAGTGACTCCATTGATCGTGAGACGTAACTTAGCCGGATACAAGAGCGCAAATTTTATTTTTTTATTGAAAAGGTCCGTACATAAAGGTGCAAAGGACTTCCTCCTCGCCTGCACCTGCTGAGAATAATCCTGAAAACAAAGGATCTTCTTGTCTTGGTAGGTGAGAGTTTTGCCTCCTCTTATCGCTTCCAGAATATGTTGTTTATGCCGAAAGTTCAGAGCTTTTAGTATGACTACTCGCGGCCTGTTCTCAGGCTGTCTCGGAGGCCCAACTCTATGGGCTCGTTCAATACAAAAACTCTGTAGTTTGTCCTCTATATGTAATGTTTTCGGCAGCCAATCCTCCAAAAAGGTAGGCAAATCTTTATCTAGAAGCGATTCTGGTAAACCAACCAAACGGAGGTTATTTCGCCGGCTCCTATTTTCCAAATCATCAATCTTTGTCTCCAGATCCTGTACTTTCTTCTCCAGTTTCTTGTTGATCTCCTTCTGTGCCTCCACCGTCTCCTCCATCTCTGAAATCCGCTGCAAACCTTCATCTAGCTCCATATTTATACTGTCTATACGCTCATGAGCCTCCTCCGCCCGATCGAGCAATTGCTGAAGCTTTTTGTCCAACGCGGCCTCAACCGCTGCTGTAACCTCGGCCGTGATCTCCGTCAGCCATGCGGATCCCACCGCTAATTCGCCGGGATCTCGCTGGTCGGCCATCTTGGTTTCTGGCGGTTTCGATTTGTCTCGTTCTTTTCTCACTGATTTCGCTGCCATTCTCGGTTTCTTCGCTCAATCTCTACTCGCCAGTCGCTTTCCCACCTTTTATGATTGAAATTGTGGCGTTTCGCTCCTTGGGTAAGTCTAATTATCTGATTTTCGGGTGAGTGTGCGTGGAGCTTAGCTTTCCAGCGTCAGCCCCGCACCATGGCGTCACGTGACCTCGACAATTCTTTTTAATGAAGCCTGTGGCACCCAAAACAATGAGGGTATGTGTCTATTGGGAGGGGGGTCACTACTGGTTCTGTTCAGTATTAGTGGAGTACGTGTAGACTGGTTCTGATCAGTATTAGTGGCTATTGCAGGGTGGACAGTGGGCTTCCTGGAACAGGGAAAAGGGAAGGATTTTGATATGCTGCCTTTCTGTGGTTAAAATCAAAGCAAGTTTACATTTTATATGTGAGGAACTTATTTTGTACTTGAAGCAGTGGAGGGTTAAGGGGTCCTTTTACAAAGGCGCGCAAGCGTTTTAAGTGTGCACTAAAAATAAGCACGCGTTAATCATTAGCACATGCTAAAAACACTAGCACGCCTTTTTAAAAGGACACCTAAGTGACTTGCCTAGAGTCTCAAGGAGCTGCAGTAGGAATCCCAAGCAGTTCTCCTGGTTCTCAGGTACTGCTACTCCTCCACTCCACTCCTTCACTAACACTGATTCATTTTTGGGAAGGAACAAGATGGGGGTGGGATATGTCCTCTTTGTCACTTCTATTTTTCTTATTGACAGTGTAAGCAATCTGACACAATGGTCTCTATTGGATACTATATGTCGTCTCACAAAACTCTGTCATTTGTTGGCATGTTCATAGCATGATCTTTTTGTGAGATTTAGAACGAAAATTGAGTACTGTCTAGTTTATTTAATTCACTCTTGACTTTACTAATTTTTTAAATATATCTCATTTGATGGATTTAATTTATGTTTCTCTTATTTTTCTAGTTGGGTGTGTAGCGCTTGAGGTTTTTTGTCTGTTTTTTTTTAAATAAAGTTAGCAAGAGATGATATATGACCTCTTAGTACAGCCTTTCCTACTTCCCATAATGTACATGAAAAAATATCAAGGGATTTATAGCACTTGTTATTTTTTTTGCTGCTATGTGTTTGTTTTTTATGATTATGTATTTGTTACCTATTGTGAACCATCTAGGTTATAGGTGGGTTATAAGCAATTTAGACAGATAGACGTCAAGTATTCTTGCCACTTTTTTAGCAGATTTGTGAATTCTGCATTGTTCCGTAATTGTCCCTTCATACTTCACAGTCTAGAGTTCTTTTCTTTTAATCCTTTTAGGATAAGACTCATTGGTGCATGGTCTGAGATTATCCCTTGTCTATCCAATAAAAGCATTATTTATTGGTTCAGTCTCTTTATTTATCATTGAAGTGAGTAATAGCAGAACTGTTCTGCCCTCTATTTGCGTGGAGGCAGATGATAGGATACACAGTAAAACTACAGATCTCTGTAGTTCCCTGTAATAGGCTCTTTCAGAGCACATGTCCAGTTCCCTGTGTTTTATGAGACTCTTTCTATGGGCTTACCTTGTTCTCTGCGGATGTTGGCAAGTTACCCCCC
Source organism: Microcaecilia unicolor (assembly GCF_901765095.1). Classification (NCBI taxonomy): domain Eukaryota; kingdom Metazoa; phylum Chordata; class Amphibia; order Gymnophiona; family Siphonopidae; genus Microcaecilia; species Microcaecilia unicolor. Next base: position 627,529,156 of record NC_044031.1, read on the forward strand.
CCCCCCCCTCCTTCCCTTCATCGGGTGTGTAAGAGTTAGTCTGCAGCATATCTCCTCTGTAAACTGACACTGCCTATGCTGTGTTCTGCTGCATGATCTTTTCAAGATTCTGTGACTTCATCAAAATTTCATCAGTGTAAAAGTATAAACAGCATCACTACTCAGCATATTGCTGCCATTCTCCCAGCCTCTTTTGCATGGAGAGCTAGTTGAGAAAAGACTCCAACTCTGCAAGGCAAAAACTCTTGTCTAGCATATCTGAACTAAGTTATTTTTCCTTGTTTGATAACTGCATTAAAGAAAATTTTAGTTCAAGAGTTCTGAGTTATCGTAACGATGTTTTCTATACTCTAGTTTAAACTGCATGCTAGTCCAGTTGAGAGGGCAGAACAAGAACACTGGAAATGTGGATGAGCTCCCATTCAGAATGAATGGTTACAAGTATGGGATACAGTTAAACTGGAAAAACTGACATTTTTGTTAAAAGATAACATCAAAATATTTCAGGAAATATGGAATCCTTTTATTACAAACTAAGCATTACAATTTCTAAGTGCAAACTTTTTTCAAAATTGCATTATAATTCCTAAATGTAAACTTTATTTGTCAATTTGTAACATTAGATGGTCATACTCAAAAACATTACATCAACAGATTATTTTTGCTTTGATGATTTTTTACTATGAAAAAATCTTGGTATTATTTGAAACAGAATCTTGAAGAGGATACAGTACCCATGGAGCATCTCATATTGGGCAGATTTTACCAGCAAATATTTTTAAGTTGGTCAATTGTTAGTTGTATACTTTATTAAAATTGAAGGTGGACAAAGCCATGGGACCAAACAGGATCCATCCTAGGATATTGAGGGATACTCAGAGAGGTTTGGTGGGTCCTCTTAAAGAAATCCTTGGAGATGGGGGAAGTTCCTTGGGATTGGAGAAGAGTGCATATAGTCCCTCTTTACAAAAATGGTGACAGAGAAGGAGCTGGAAACTACAGGCCGGTAAGCCTCACTTTAGTTTTTGGAAAAGTAATGGAAGCAATGCTGAAAGAAAGGATAGTCAATTTCCTGAAATCCAATAGGTTACAAGATCCGAGACAACATGGTTTTACCAAAGGTAAATTGTGCCAAACGAATCTGATTGAATTCTTTGACTGGGTGACCACAGAATTGGATCATGGACGTGCGCTAGATGTAATCTACTTAGATTTCAGCAAACCCTTTGACACGGTTCCTCACAGGAGGCTCTTGAATAAACTTGACAGGCTGAAGTTAGGATACTACGAGGGGCATAATTGAACGGGGACGACCATCTCTAAGGGCACCCATCTCTAAGGTTGGCGCCACGAAGGGGCGGGGCTACCCGTATTATCGAAACAAGATGGACGTCCATCTTTTGTTTCGATAATACGGTCGGAGACGCCCAAATCTCAACATTTAGGTCGACCTTAGAGATGGTCATCCCCGGTTTTCAGCGATAATGGAAATCGAGGACACCCATCTCAAAAACGACCAAATCCAAGGCATTTGGTCGTGGGAGGAGCCAGCATTTGTAGTGCACTGGTCCCCCTTCCATGCCAGGACACCAACCGGGCACCCTAGGGGGCACTGCAGTGAACTTCACAAATTGCTCCCAGGTACATAGATCCCTCACCTTGGGTGCTGACCCCCCAACCCAAATCCCACTCCCCACAACTGTACACCACTACCATAGCCCTTAGGGATGAAGGGGGGCACATACATGTGGGTACAGTGGGTTTTTGGTAGGTTTTGGAGGGCTCCCATTTACCAGCACAAGTGTAACAGGTAGGGGGGGTATGGGCCTGGGTCCGCCTGCCTGAAGTGCACTGCACCCACTAAAAACTGCTCCAGGGACCTGCATACTGCTATGATGGAGCTGGGTATGACATTTGAGGCTGGCAAAGAGACTGGAAAAAATGTTTAAAAAATTTTGTTTTTTGTATGCTAGGGAGTTGGTGACCAGTGGGGGAGTAAGGGGAGGTCATCCCTGATTCCCTCTGGTGGTCATCTGGTCAGTTCGGGCACCTTTTCGAGACTTGGTCCTGAAAACAAAGGACCAAGTAAAGTCGGCCAAATGCTCGTCAGGAAAACCCTTCTTTTTTCCATTATTGGCCGAGGACGCCCATCTGTTAACCACGCCCCAGTCCTGCCTTCAGTACACTGCCGACACGCCTCTGGGAACTTTGGTCGTCCCCGCGATGGAAAGCAGTTGAGGACGCCCAAAATCGGCTTTCAATTATGCTGATTTGGGCGACCCTGAGAGGACGCCCATCTCCCGATTTGTGTCAGAAGATGGGCGCCCTTCTCTTTCGAAAATAAGTGTGAAAGTGGTGAACTGGATAGGAGCTGGATGACAGACAGATGCCACATGGTGGTGGTTAATAGAATTCACTTGGAGGAAGGAAAGGTGAGTATTGGGGTGCCTCAAGGATCAGTGTTAGGGCTGATTCTGTTCAATATATTTGTGAGCGACATTGCTAGAGGTTTAGAAGGTAAGGTCTGCCTTTTTGTGGACGATACCAAGATTTGTAACAGAGTAGACACTCTTTAGGGAATTGAAAATATGAAAAGGATCTGCAGAAGTTAGAAGAATGGTCTAATATTTGGCAATTTAAATTCAATGCTAAGAAGTGCAAAGTGATGCACTTAGGGAGTAGAAATCCAAGGGAGACATATGTGCTAGGTGGTGAGAGGCTGATATGCACAGTCAGGGAGAGGGACCTTGGGGTGTTAGTATCAAGAGGATCTGAAGGCGACGAAACAATGTGACAAGGCAGTGGCCATAGCCAGAATGATGCTAGGCCATAGAGAGAAAGAGGAGGTGTTGATGCCCCTGTACAAATCATTGGTGAGGCCCCACCTGGGGTATTGTGTTCAGCTTTGGAGGTCATATCTTGCTAAAGATGTAAGAAGTCTTGAAGTGGTCCAGAGAAGGCAACAAGAATGATGACACTTTCTCCAAAGGACATATGATCTTAATATGTATACCCTAGGGGAGATATGATTATAGATGTTTAAATACTTGAAAGGTATTAATATGAAAAATATTTTCCAGAGAAAAGAAAGTGATAAAACTAGAGGACAAGAATTGAGGCTGTGGGGTGGTAGCCTTAGGAGTAATGTCAGAAAATTCTTTTTCACGGAGAGGGTGGTGGATCTCAAATTAGAAAATGAATGATATAAAACACAAAACTTAAAGGGTTGCATATGTGTTTAAAGTGGTGCTTTGATGGCGACTCTGGCTGCATCAACTAAGGCCGGTGCTGGGCTGGCTTGTAAGGTCCGAGTCCAGCATACCGTGATCCAGTTTACGATGGGCTGCAGAGAGCTTTGACAAAAACTCCAGTAATTTGGAATCAGGATGGTGCCAGGAAGACTTTTACGGTCTTTATCCTGCAAATGACAAGATGGATTTGGCTAGGCTGGAGTGGGCTTTGACGGTAACTCCAGTAGTGCTGGGCAGACTTGTACGGTCTGTGCCAGAGCCGGTGGTTGGGAGGCGGGGCTGGTGGTTGGGAGGCGGGGATAGTGCTGGGCAGACTTATACGGTCTGTGCCAGAGCCGGTGGTTGGTAGGCGGGGCTGGTGGTTGGGAGGCGGGGATAGTGCTGGGCAGACTTATACAGTCTGTGCCCTGAAGAGCACAGGTACAAATCAAAGTAGGGTATACACAAAAAGTAGCAAATATGAGTTATCTTGTTGAGCAGACTGGATGGACCGTGCAGGTCTTTTTCTGCTGTCATCTACTATATTACTATGTTAGTTGGAACATAAGAACAGAGCTGGGCGGAACTTTACAGTCTATATCCCAGAAACATCAAAGAAAGACCATATAAGATCACATTCATTGTTGATTTGAATCTTTAATTAATAATGAATGTGACTGTTGGGCAGACTAGATGGACCATTCAGGTCTTTATCTGCCGTCACTTAGTAAAACCAAAATATGTTTATTTTTGCATAAATGTATACACATGATTGTACATTTGATGTTCTTTTTTGTTGTTGCTGTAACAGTAGTAGTACTCTATGCTACAAAAATTTCAATAAAAATGTAACAAAATATTGATGCAATCAGTTACATTACACAAACGTACAGTCATGTATAAACATTCATGCAAAGATAAACATATTTTAAATTTAATAAAATAATAACTAACGTGACCAACTAACAAAACCTGCATGTAAAATCTGCCTGATATGAGAGGTCTATGAGTATTGCATCCCCTTCAAGATTCTGTTTCAAATAATACCAGGCTTTTCCAGAATAAAAAAATGTATCAAAGCAAAGATAAATCTAATTTCATCAATATTTTGTTACATTATGTTATAAACATTTATTGTAACAAAAAAAGAAAATTGATTGGATTGAAAGTATTTAATAAAAATTGTATATAAAAAAAAGAAAAAGGAACCTGAAACATTATACTCACAGTGACACCTTAACTCTCTGGCCCACCATGCAGTATTACGTCATCTTTAAGCATCCAATGTCATAGATGTGCCAGCAATGTCTTCAAATACAGAAAATGCGGGAAGCAAAGTTCGGAATTTAGGAAAATCTAGAGCTTTGGAATAAAGAAAAACTAAGGACAAAGTCTGAGTTTACAGTAAGGCTAGGAACGCAGAAACGGGCAGAATTAAGACAGGGATAGTGGGAATAGAAAAAGGAAGAAACGGGCAGGGAGTGTGGACATTAAGACTGGAAAAGTAGAAATTGAAAGAGGGCAGAGTTTGAATTCAGAACGAGGCTTGTAACACAGACACAGGAAGTAGTAAAGCAGGGATGGATTGGAACAGCTTCCTTGGGGCAGAGTTTGAGTTCAGAACGAGGCTTGGAACACAGAAACAGGAAGTAGTAAGGCAGGGAGAGTGAGAATTGAAAGGGGCTGAAACTTGGAGCACAGAAACAGCTAGCCTAGACTAAATCAAGGACCTCATTGGATTAAAGGCAGGGAGAATGGGCATTGAAAGGGGCAGAGTTTGAGTTCAGAACGAGACTTGGAACAAAAACAGGAAGAACAAGTAAGGCAGGGGGAGTGGGAATTAAAAGGGGCAGAGTTTGAATTCAGAACAAGGCTTGGAATACAGAAACAGGAAGAAATAAGGCAGAGAGAGTGGAATTCGAAAGGGGCAGAGTTTGAGTTTAGAGTGAGGTTTGGAACACAGAAACAGGATGAAGTAAGGCTGGGAAAGTGGAAATACAAAGGGGGCAGAGTTTGAGTTCAGAGCAAGTTGGATCACACAGTGAGCTGATGGAGAAGGGCCGCCTCAGGCATTCGGGTCCTGGGAAGTGCGTTAATAGGAAGCGGCGGCGGGTTCATCGTTCTGCCCCGGGCCTGGGGTACAGGGTGCAGGAGACGGACGCGGATATGCTGCTGGTGGTGCGGAGCGGGAGCCCAGAGCGTGAGAGTCGGCCCCGGAGCAGCAGGATGCGAGGAGAGGCCAGGAAGTGTCCAGCGGTGCTTCGTGGGGACCCTGGAGAGAAAAGCTGCCAGTGGAGCTGCTACTTCGTATCTTTCGGCTGCTTGTCGCGTCTGAGGGGGCCGTTCCCGCTTTGTGCAGGTACTAGGGAGAGAGAAAGGGAAGAGGTAGGGGCTCGTATCCCGTCCCGCTCTGTACAGGTACTGGGAGAGGAAGAGGCTTGTAACCCCCCCCCCCCCCCCCCCCAGAGCAGAGGATGAAGAGGAAGGGGCCTGTATCCCTCCTTGTACAGGTAGCTGCCGGTGAGGACAGCAGGACGAAGGGGACCATACCCTTCCTGTACAAGGATTGGGGGTGGAGAAAGGGGCCTCCCTCTCCCATTTGATTCCCTATCAGACCCCAGGTTGCCTCCACCTCCCAGAGTAAAACATTTTAGAACTGCCATCTTCAACTTTACATCCAAGAAAAAGAACTCTACTTAACTTTTAAACCCTTCCTCTTAATCCTGAACCTGACGTTTACTATACCTTAGACTATCTCTCAAGCTCTTTATGCCTTTATCTTTTTCCTTTCCATCCTTTGCCCTTTATCTTTCCCACTCCATCCTTCCTCTCCTCACATCTCCCAATCTCTCTTCCTTTTGCTTATCCTAATCCTACCTTTGTTGCCTTTACATACTCAACTTATTCTCAAAACCACACTTTCACTGCTTATAATATTCTCCTCTAATTTATTTATTTATTTGTGGCATTTATACCCTGCTCAATAGCAGGTTCAATGCAGCTTACAAAGTATCACAGAGATAATACAGGGATGGAAACAATGTATCAAAGAGATTACATAATTACTTAGACTATGCTATTGTAATTGTATTAACTATGTAAGCCGCATTGAGCTTGCAATATGCGGGAAAGCGCGGGGTACAAATGTAATAAATAATAATAACTATTGTCCAGTTTCAGATGTACATGGTCCTGCTAAAATAATGGAAAAGGCTGTTTTATTCCAACTCTATGAATTTTTAGGAAAGTCAGAAATTGGATCACTTCCACTATGGGGTTTGGAGAGCGCACAGTACCGAATCACAACTAATTTCTAGTGTGCATGTTGGCTGAGTGGTGAGAGGAATAGAAGTTGGTGCCTGTGATTAATTCATCCCATGTGGACGAGCTTACTATTCAATGACTTATGCACAGGACAGGGCCATAGCAGAGGTTAAGAATGGCAAATAGCGACTTATGCATTTGCAGAGAAGTACAGGCAGTACCTCATGTTGATTCTTCTGCGTTGACCCAGCTTAATGGTGTTTTGGCAGTACTTCATAGAGCTGATGAGGCTGCTGTTCGCTGGCTTGACTATACACTGCTTTATTTGTACACAAATATTATAACAATCTTATGAACTGAGGCAGTTCTATTCGGGTGAGGTGGAAGATAACTGTTGCCTCAGTATCAGTTTGACTTACCAGATCCTCTCTCATGCATACATACATGCCAAATTAGAAAAAGACCAAAGCACCCAGAAAACCCTCCTGAACAGTGTAGCCATGATAGAGAACACAACAATAGGGGAATAAAGAATATGCAGTATCTCACCAATGATGATGAAATGGTAACAATAAATATAGTACACATCAGGTAACATATTTTTGAAGATGACCTCAGCCAAATCAGCAGACAGAATAAACTTTTAGAAAGAGACCCAGCTCCAAAAACAGAATAAAAATAAAAGCATGGTCTTCCTTTCAGGTATCTCTTATAGGAACTGTGAACTTCAGTCTGGACCAGGGCAGCCACATTGTCTACCCTTACCAAAGTCAGTCATTCATCTGCTCTACCCTATGATTTACAGAGGAAACAAGCTGTGACTCCTCGTTAGCAATTTCTAAACATATATCTTCCATCTTAAGTAGAGAGGTGTGGTAGCCGTGTTAGTCCACTCTTAAAGGTAATGAATAGAAATCAAACAAAATAAAACATGGAAAATAAAATAAGATGATACCTTTTTTATTGGACATAATACATTTCTTGATTAGCTTTCGAAGGTTGCCCTTCGAAAACTAAACATATATCCAAAGTATTGAATTTGTAACAAAAGTTGTTGTAATACCTCCTTCATTGCAGAAATCTCGAAGGTCGGAATGAAAAGTCTCAACTTTAGTGAATTGTTGGCGAATCCATCAGTCTCTGTCTTATCTGCAGGGTATGACTTCTCTGTAGTGTTAGGAATGGATTGTTTTTTTTCTTTCCTGCTTTGACCACATAAGTGATTGTGCCATTCCCATTCTCCTTAGTTGCAGTTTACACATTGTTGTGCTGATCAGGGACTGTGGAATGTACTCTCTGCTCATTCTGCCATCAGCACAAGCCCCCTTGTGCTTGTTTAATCTACTTTCTTCTTTTCTCTTTACCTCTGTGGAGGTTGCTCCAGTGTCTTCTCAGAATATGTCACTCCTTTTCAAACCAAAGAGCCACCACCCTGCCTCCAACCCTGGCCAAATCCACATCACAAGTACCTGACAAGAACAGTAGATTTTTTTTTTTTTTGCTGCTAAGTATGCCTTCCCCAGGTTTTTCTGACTAAAATTGCTTATTGACCTTCCTTAGCCAAACGCTTTCTAAACCCATCTGTTAACTTCTTTCAACACATTTCCAGCAGCTATTTCCAGTATTTTCTTTCATTTTATCTTAAATGGTGCTACCTGCTAGTTTCATGACTCTATTCATAGCCCATGGTTCTTGTTGCATATTTTTAAATATTTATATTAGCGCATTAAAAAAATTTCCTTTAGCTAATTTTTCTGGGAGAAAGGGATCCTTGGGGTTAGTGCTGGGGAAAGAGAAGGGATCTGGGAGGTAAAAACAGAGAAAAATGTAAGCAGATAAAGACCATGTGGCCTATTCAGTCTGCCCATCCACGCCCTCTACTCTCCTTATCGCTCCTTTACAAAATCCTGTGTACGTGTCCCAAGCTCTCTTGAATTCAGTTACTGTTTTCATCTCCACCACTTCCACTGGGAGGCTTGTTCTGTGAATTCACCACCCTTTCCATGAAGAAAAATGAATTTCAGCAGAGACAATCTCTTCTAGATACTGATCTTCACTGAATCCCTCCAGTCCCTACATTCACATTCTGCACCTCATTAAGTCCCTTCAATTAACCCTCTTATTTTTTTATTTTAAGTTTTATTTATTCAATTTAAAAAGTAATACACAAAATTAACACTTGTTCAAGAAATACAGAGCTTAACATACAAAGAAATAACAAATCAACAAGGAAATAAATTTTACTCTTCCTTAGACCACATACCAAAAGGGGGAAGAGAATCCAGAAATGAGTCACAAAAAGGGGAGCAAAATACAAAGTAAAACATGTAACAGTCTATCCCTTGTAGCTTCAATAAAACAAAAAGCAAACTAATTCCCTTGTTTATTTAAAGTCGTTCTGAGATATTTTGTTGACAGATTCTTCAAGGGTAGTTGAAATATTGTTCAAGTCTAAAGATTGCTTAGGAATTAAATCCGCTCTTTCACTTTGGCTATTTTTAGAGAAAACTGGCAAATAGAAAATCTTATTTATAGGAGGAAAAGCATCAGGGGAAAATTTCAAAACATCAATTAAATATTTCTTAAGTCCAAAGGTGTCATGGTCAGGAAAATTCAGAATTCAGAGATTAAACCTCCTATTCTGATTTTCTATTTATAATTTACATTGAACCATCAATCTGTCCACCACCGCAGCAGCTTTAAATTTTTGTAGGCCTTTAACGTCAGTCTGGACTTGATTAATTTTGTCCAGAAAAATCCAGGTTTATTTTTTCCAAATTTTTATTCATATCTAATTTAGAGCTTTACCTCCGAAGTGTTTTTGTTAAAATTACACTAAAATCTCGAATGGCTTTCCAGATAAGATCCAAAGAAACCGCCTTGGGGGCAAATATTCCGCTCTCGTCTCACCTGGAAGTCAAAATCCTGGGGCCCCGTCATCACAAGGCATTTCTAATGCCGAATCTGCGATAAAAGTGGCACCTTTAGGAGTCTCCAATCTGACTGCTGGACACGGCAGTACGTTTGTAGCTGGGGACACTCCTCTGCCGTTCAACGCAGAGCCTCTGCTTACAGTAAGTACCTTTTAAGGGCTCAATTGCAGAGCTGCTGATTCGCCACTGGTTAGGGGGAACCTCAACAGCTGAGGACACAGCCTTAACAACCCCCTTCTTTTTAGTATGAGGCATAATGAGGAGAAATAGAAGAAAAGGGAATCAGAATGGCACCAGCTAGCAATTCAGCACTCACTGCAGCGACAACCTTCCGCCATCTTGGACTCCTCCCCTCCCCACCATAAAAATATGTCCGCTTAACACTTTTCTTACCCCATTTCCTTACTTGCTGTTGGCTCTTCCCATGCCCTCACTTGTCTGCCCCTTCCCATCCTCTTACTTGCTCATTCTTGCCATCCCCTCAAGCTCTCACTTGCCCGCCCGCCCGCCCTTCCATCCCCTTACTTGTGCACTCTTCTCCACCATGACCTCACTTGCCATGCTCTTACTTGTGCACCCTTGTCCCCCTTCTTCATGCCTTCACTTGTCTGTGTACTCTTGTCCATCCCCCTTTATGCCCTAACATCTCTGCACACTTTTGTCTCCACCCCTCGTGCCCTCACTTGTCTATGCGCTCTTATCCCCCTCCTCATGCCCTCGCTTGTCTGCGCACTCTTATCCCCTCCTCATGCCCTTGCTTGTCTGCGCACTCTTATCCCCCACCTCTTGCCCTCGCTTGTCTGTGCACTCTTATCCCCCACCTCTTGCCCTCGCTTGTCTGCGCACTCTTATCACCTCCTCATGCCCTTGCTTGTCTGCGCACTCTTATCCCCTCCTCATGCCCTCGCCTGTCTGTGCACTCTTATCCCCTTCTCATGCCCTCGCTTGTCTGCGCACTCTTATCCCCCACCTCTTGCCCTCGCTTGTCTGTGCACTGTTATCCCCCACCTCTTGCCCTCGCTCGTCTGCGCACTCTTATCCCCCACCTCTTGCCCTCGCTTGTCTGCGCACTCTTATCCCCTACCTCTCGCCCTCGCTTGTCTGCGCACTCTTATCCCCCACCTCACGTCCTCGCTTGTCTGCGCACTCCTATCCCCCACCTCACGTCCTCGCTTGTCTGCGCACTCCTATCCCCCACCTCACGTCCTCGCTTGTCTGTGCACTCTTGCCCCCCCACCTCACGCCCTCGCTTGTCTTCGCACTCTTAGCCCCCACCTCATGCCCTCGCTTGTCTGCGCACTCTTATCCCCCACCTCATGCCCTCACTTGATGAAAGAAAGTCAAGAGTGTTTAATGGGAGAACAGAGTAAAGGATACAAATTATCCCCGTTAACTTCAAAGCAGCCTGTAGATGCAAGGAAAAAAGGCAATTTGAAGTGTCTATATGCAAAGGCTAGAAGCCTCAAAAAATAAGATAGGAGAATTGGAATATATAGCACTAAATAAAGAGGTAGATATAATAGGCATTTCATACACCTGGTGGAAGGAGGGCAATCAATGAGACACTATGTTAGCAGGGTACAATTTGTGTGTGGGGGGGGGGGGAGGGGTTGTGCTATATTTTAAAGAGAGAATTGAGTCAAACAAAATAAATATTCTACATGAAACAGTATGGAATCCTTGTGGATAGAAATTTCATGTGTGAAGGGAAAGAGTATACTGGTATGGCTGTACTACTGTCCGCCAGGACAGAACAAACAGATGAGCAAATGTTTAAGAAATTAGGAAAGCTGAGAGCGGTGACGTCATGTCCAGCAGTGGAGGTATGATCGAGTAGCTCTGCTTGCCCCGCGGGAAAAATGTTGCCTGTAGCCAGCCAAACGAGCAACATCCCCGGTTAAATTAGGCTATCTGATTGCGAATGATTTATTGATCTGCTATATGGCCGGGAAAGTACTAATTCCATCATGCAAATCATTAAAAGAGTTTGCTTATCTACCACGAGCTCCTGCAAACAAGATGGCGGTGGTTGCAGGCCAATAATCACTGCTGTGGACGGGGTGGACGAGCTAACACAGGAGGGAGTAATGGAGGATGGCGAATTTAATATCTGTGATTTTCGTGCCCTGTTGGAAGAGATTTGAACCGATATTAAAGGGGTATGTGAGGATCTCTCGGCGCTGGCAACGGACCTTCGAGGTGAAATCTTGGAACTGGGCCACCGCCTGGAGGATGTGGACAATAGGGTGGAGGATCAACAAGAAGCTATGACTACTCTCGAAACATCTATGGCAGAACAACAGGCCCTCTGTGTGTTCCTATTAGATAAAGTGGAAGACCTGGAAAACCGCGGTCATAGAATGAATATCCGTATCAGAGGAATACTAGAGCAGGTGGACTATGTAAACTGTGAGCTAGTGACCCAGCAAATAGCAAGCATGCTGTTATCGACAGAGGACCAGGAGGTAACCCCGGAATCAATTAAAATTGAGCGGGCGCATAGAGTGGCTACCCGCCTGAGAGCAAATATTCCCAGAGACATAGCCTGCTTTTCGGAATATAAAACTAAAGAGATGTTCTTGATAAAGGTGCGCAAATCCGCTCCCCTGCAGTGGGACACATTTCCAATAGAAATATATAAAGACTTGGCCCCCACAACTCTAAAATGTTGGTCAGAACTGCGGGGGTTTACTAGATACCGCCGAGAAAAGGGAGTTAAATATCGGCAGCACCCGTTTGCATTGGCCTACTATATGGAGGGGAAACTGCAGCAGATTCATAACTTGGAGGCAGCTCCTTGGTGGGCCTGCGATCTTCCTATCTCTGGATGCAGAGAAGGCCTTCGATAGAGTCCTCTGGACAAATCTTTTCACACTTATGGAGAAGCTGGGATTCATGGGGCACTTTATGCAGTGGGTTCAAGCACTATACAGGCAGCCATTGGCTCAATTAAAAATTAATAACACCAATATCTCACCCTTTGAATTGTTCCGAGGTACACGGCAAGGCTATGCACTTTCACCGCTTTTATTTGCGCTTTCCATGGAGCCCTTAGCCATACTCATTCGGGAATCCCCTCTAGTGCAGGGAATACGTGTAGGGCAACAAGAAACTAGGATTATGTTGTTTGCTGATGATGTACTCCTTACCCTATCTAAACCATCACCTGCAGTTATGGATATCTTAGCATCGTGTAGTGAAATAGCAGGCTTGAAAAATTAATATACAGAAATCGGAGCTAATGCCTGTTCAGCTATCATCAGAGTTGCAATTATCATTGAAAACTATCTTCCCATTTAAATGGATCCCCACCAGTACATTAGGTATCTGGGGGTTAATCTGACGTCAAATGTTAGTGATATATTTCGAGAAAACTTTCCCCTAAACTGAAGGAGCTATTCTCGGAGTTGGAGAGGAGGGGAGGCCTTCGGCTATCCTGGGTGGGTAGGATAGCAGCGGTGAAGATGACATTGTTGCCTAAGTTGTATTTATTCATGGCCCTGCCAATCCATGAAGTGTCACATAATAGAAAAGTCTTTGCATTCATCTGGCGCAAGAGACCCCCCAAGAGTAAACAGGAATATCCTTTACCAATCTAGACAGGATGGTGGTATGGGGGTTCCAAACTTCATATTGTATTATAGGGCAGCCCTATTTCAAACATTGGCTATATGGCAGAAGGAGCTCTTTAGACTATGGACATACATTAACCAACATATGTTGGGAGATACTCCCCTTTGGGCGGTCCCCTGGCTTCCGTTACCACTGTTGCGGGGGCTGCTCCCCAGATTAGGAGGACAGATGGGAGTGGTGTTGGGGGCATGGCCAAAATGAAGAGCAAATATGTTTCCTGATCGGAGGTATCATTTATCAACCCCTATCATGTATGCCTTGAGCTTTCCCCCAGGTAAAATGGACTATACATACCAAAGGTGGGCAGCATCATCCCTTCGGGAATTGGGGCAGATCTGGGAAGAGGGGGAATGTATTGTATTGTGTTTGAAGCATTGAAAGAGGAATATGGGCTAATGGACAGAGAGAGTTTCCAGTACATAAAAATTAAACATTTTATTCACCGTAAAACTAAAGCTGATTTAATGCTACCAGAAACTGAGCTGGAATGTGCAATACGTTCAGGCACTGGCAGAGAGGGGATCTCTAGGATATATCTTGCTCTGATACACAGATCCTAGCCTTTGCTTACTTGTCAAAATATATGGGAATCGATGTTATCTTCTAATTACGACCATACAAAATAGTCAAAGACATTTAAATATTTACTGAGACTCTCGGTGGTAACCCCCTTAGTGGAAAATGGTTATAAGATGTTATACCAGTGGTACTTAACCTGGGGTTATCTCGCATATTCAAGATGGGGTCGGCAGCATGCTGGCACCAGTGTGGGGAAACCGGTACCTTCTGGCATATCTGGTGGGCATGCCCTGTCATTCAGGGGTTTTGGACAGATCTTCACTCAACTGTTGAAAGGCTTCCCGGGGCTGCCAAACGCAGAGCCTGCTGCCTGCCTCCTGAATGTACAACAACCGGGAATTAAGGAAGATCTTCATTATCTCATCTCCCATATCTACACAGCAGCTCGGATAGTGATCGCGAAGTACTGGAAGCAAGCCACAGTGCCATCAGTTAAACAAGTTTTCATCAAGGTGGACTATTGTTGTCTTATGGCTAAGCTCACTGCCAAAAAACGGGGACAAATTATACAATTTTCTAAAATATGGATTCCCTATATAAAATGGCGGGGCATATCAGGCTGAATGTGTAGCGCTGGCACAGAGACGGGTTCTTTTCTTTGAGAGTCACCATATCTGAATTTAATGTTAGGCTTGGTTAATTTTGTGAGGGGAGGGCGGGGGGTGGGAATACAATGGGGGGGGGAGGACATATGGTATGGTAATATTGGTCCACAGAACTATCCACGGCCAAGTCCCAGGATACATGCCAAACCTCATTGACCTACCAATCAGAAACATAACCAATTCATCTCGAAAATACCTAAACCTCCACTACCCAAGCTGCAAAGGACTCAAATACAAAGCAACCTACGCATCCAGCTTCTCCTATATAAGCACACAACTATGGAACGCATTGTCAAAAGCTGTGAAAACAACCTACGACCACCTAAACTTCAGGAAATCACTAAAAACCTACCTATTCAAACAGGCATACCCCATCAACCCAACATAGATACCTACACTCTGCAACACAGCAAAACCAAAGATCGAAATGGACACTATATAACCTTTCTTCTCCTCAACCCCCATTGTACCTGACACACATATACCTTATTCGACCACAATGTCACCTTGTATTTGTTTCTCTTCCGGACTTGGCGAATGCCTTATTCGACCACAATGTCACATTGTATTTGTTTCTCTATTGGACTTGGCGAATGCCTTTATGGTACTATGTAAGCCACATTGAGCCTGCAAATAGGTGGGAAAATGTGGGATATAAATGCAACAAATAAATAAATTGCAATAGATATGAAAGTTGTTATCTCTGTATACCTGTTCATAAAGATTGATAATAAAAGAGAATTATAAAAAAAAAAAATTAGGAAAGCTGGCAAATTGGGCAACATTATAATAATGGGTGATTTCAATTATCCCAATATTCAGTGGATAAATTACATCAGGGAGCGTTGGGGATGTAAAATTCTTGGATGTAATAAATGACTGCTGCTTGGAGCAACTGGTCCACAAATCAACAAGAGGGGGAGCTATTATAGATCTAGTTCTTGATGGAATGCAGGGAATGGTACGAGAGGTAACTGTGTTGGATCCCCTGGGAAACAGTGATCATAACATGATCAAATTTGAGCTGCTATCTGGAAGTGAAGTCACTAAAGAAATCTACAGTAGCAGCATTTAATTGACTATGACAAAATGAGGAAAATGGTTAAAAATAAGCTGAAAGGGTCAGCCGCAAAGGTTAGAAATGTAAATGAGGCATGGAATTTGTTTAAAAATACCATCTTTGAAGCCCAGATCAGATGTATTCCACATATTAAAGGTGGAAAGAAGAGCAAACGACAGCCAGCATGGTTAAATGGTGAAGTGAAAGAGGCTATTAGAGCTAAAAGAGCATCCTTCAAAGAATGGAAAAATTATCAGAATGAAGAAAATAAGAAGCAACATAAGCAGTGTCAAGCTGGATGCAAAGCATTGCTAAAGAAGGCTAAAAGAGTATATAAAGAAAAACCACGGAGACAAAAACACCTTTTTTAGGTACATCAGAAGCAGAAAGCCTGTGAATGGAATCTGTGGGACTGTTAGATCATGAAGGAGCAAAAGGGTCACTCAGGGAGGACAAGGCCATAGCAGAGAGATTGAATGAATTCTTCCTTTGGTATTTACGGAAGAAGATGTAAGAGATCTACCTGTACCGGAAATGGTTTTCAACGGTGATGATTCGGAGGAACTGAAAGAAATCTTTGTGAACCTGAAAGGCATACTGAGCCAAATCAACAAGTTATACTGTGATAAATCAACTGGACCGGATGGCAAATACCACAGGATAATGAACTCAAAAATGAAATTGCTGATCTGTTGTTAGTGATCTGAAACCATAAGTACATAAGTATTGCCACACTGGGACAGACCAAAGGTCCATCAAGCCCATTTTCCTGTATCCAACAGTGGCCAATCCAAGTCACAAATACCTGGCAAGATCCTGAAAAAGTTCAATACATTTTATGCTGCTTATCCCAGACATAAGCAGTGGATTTTCCCCAAGTCAATTTAGTAATGGTCTGTGGACTTTTCCTTTAGGAAGCCGTCCAGACCTCTTTTAAACCTTCTACCTTTACAACATTCTCTGGCAACGAATTCCAGAGTTTAATTATACGTTGAGTGAAGAAATATTTTCTCTGATTCGTATTAAATTTGCTGCTTTTAGCTTCATTGCCTGACCCCTAGTCCTAGTATGTTTGGAAAGAGTAAACAAACGATTCACATCTACCCGTTCCACTCCACTCATTATTTTATAGACCTCTATCATACCTCCCCTCAGCCATCTTTTCTCCAAGCTGAAGAGCCCTAGATGCTTCAGCCTTACCTCATAGGAAAGTCGTCCCATCCCCTTTATCATTTTCATCGCTCTTCTCTGTACCTTTTCCAATTCCACTATATCTTTTAAGAGATATGGCGACCAGAATTGAACACAATATTTGAGGTGATGTCTCTCCATGGACCGATACAACGGCATTATAACGTCCTCACTTTTGTTTTCTATTCCTTTCCTAATAATACCTAACGTTCTATTTGCTTTCTTAGCCACCACACACTGAGCAGAGGATTTCAACGTATCATCAACGCTGCCGCCGAGATCCCTTTCTTGGTTCGTGACTCCTAATGTGGAACCTTGCATTATGTAGCTATAGTTCGGTTTCCTCTTTCCCATATGAATCACTTGCACTTGCTCAGATTGAAAGTCATCTGCCATTTAGACGTTAAAATCGTCCTTAGTATCTGAAGATTGGAGGGTGGCCAATGTAACGCTGATTTTTAAAAAGTGTTTCAGGGGTGATCTGGGAAATTACAGACTGGTAAGCCTGACTTCAGTGCCGAGGAAAATAGTGGAGACTATTTATAAAGAAGAAAATTACGGAACATACAAACATGGTTCAATGGGACAGAGTCGGCATGGGTTCAGCCAAGTGAAGTCTTGCCTCACTAATTTGGTTAATTTCTTTGAAAGTGTAAATATGTGGATAAAGGTTAGCCTGTTGATGTAGTGTGTCTAGATTTTCAGAAAGCATCTGAAAGATTTCCTCATGAGACACTCCTGAGAAAATTAAAAAGTCATGGGGTAGGAGGCAATGTCTTTTTATGGATTAGGAATTGGTAATTGGACAGAAAACAAAGGGTAGAGTTAAATGGCCATTTTTCTTAATGGAGGAGGGTGAATAGTGGAGTGCCGCAGGGATCTGTACTGGGACCAGTGCTATTTAACATATGTATAAATGATCTGGAAAACGGAACGACAAGTAAGGTGATTAAATTTGCAGATGACACAAAACTATTCAAGGTTGTCAAACCATGCGGATTTTGAAAAATTGCAGGAAGGAAACTGGAACACTGGGCATCCAACTGTTAGAAGAAATTTAATGTGGACAAATGCAAAGTGATGCACGTTGGAAAGAATAATACAAATCATAGTTACCTGATTCTAGGGTCCACTTTATTTATTTATTACATTTGTACCCCACTCTTTCCCACATACAGCAGGTCCAATGCAGCTTACATAGTAAAAGAAAGCATCTTGCATGGTAAAGAATACAGTAAACACAAGGAAATGTAGGAACAGTATTATAAATTGTGATGATCACAACTACTTACATTATGAAAGGCATTACAAAGGACATGTGAAAAGAATGTAATGAACTAGAATAGGGAAGGTAGACAAGGATATGATAGGTGAAAGGGAAGGAGAATGGGAGGGAAATGGTAAAGGATGGAGGGAAGAAGATGAGGGATTGAGTATAACATTGGGGTCAGAGTAAGCGTCGACGACTTAGCAGGAGTATTGTAGGTGATCTGGTGGAATTAAGCTGGTCCATTAGGGTAAACTTGCTTGAAAAAATGGGACTTTAACATTTTCCTGAAAGGTAAATAGTTATTAATAGCTCGGATGGGTCTTGGGACAGCTTGGCTACCCAGAAAGGAGAAACTGGATGCATAGTATGTTTTGTACTTGACACCTCTGCAGTTTGGGAGGTGTAGATTGAGGTATGTTCGCGATGACATTGTTGTATTTCTAATTGGGAGGTCAATCAGGTTGTTCGTATAACTGGCATTCAAGAAAAAGATCTAGGTTTCAATGTAGACGATACGCTGACATTTTCTTCCCAGTGTGCAGTGGTGGCAGTCAAAAAAGCAAACAGGATGCTAGGAATTATTAGAAAAGAGATGGTAAATAAGACCAAGAATATTATAATGCCTCTGCATCACTCTATGATGCGATCTCACCCTGAATACTGCATTCAGTTCTGGTCACCGTATCTCCAAAAAGATATAGTGGAATTTAGAAAAGGTCCAAAGAAGAGAAATGAAAATGATAAAGGGGATGAATTTCCTCCCATATGAGACGGCTGAGAAGAGGATATGATTGAAGTCTACAAAATCCTGAGTGGTGTAGAATGGGTTAAAGTGAATCGATTATCACTCTTTCAAAAAGTACAAAGACCATAGGACTCTTACTGAAATTACATGGAAATACTTTTAAAACAAATATGAGGAAATATTTTTTCACTGAAAGAATAGTTAGCTCTGGAACTCACTGCAGGAGGATGTGGTAACAGCTGTTAGTATATCTGGGTTTAAAAAAGGTTTTGACAAGTTCCCGGAGGAAAATCTCATAGTCTGTTATTGAGATGGACATGGGGGAAACCACTGCTTGCCCTGGGATTGGTAGCATGGAATGTTGCTACTAATTGGGTTTCTGCCAGGTATTTGTGATCTGGAATGGCCACTGTTGGAAGCAGGAAATTGTGCTACAGTAGATGGACTGTTGGTCTTACCCAATATGGCTGTTCTTATGTTCACGCTAGTCTCCTCCCCCTTCGTGCCCTCACTTGGTTGCACACTCTTGCCCCCCCTCCCCCCTTCATGCCCTCAGTTTCTCACTCCTTGTTCCCCATCCAGTCACTCATACTCTGGCCAGTAGATCCACCAAGTGCCTTTGGGTTCCTTTAAAGTGTTAGGATGGTTTACTTTGTAGCTCTGTAACTTTACCTGCTAATAGTTTTTCTAGTTCCACACCAGTTCTTTCCAAAAATAGTGGAGCATCTATCCTACTGCCATAAACACCCTTGACAACAATCAGTCTATTTCCAGACCTCTCAAGTGATTACCAGACAGAAGGGTGTTTAGTATTTCTGTTTAATATCCAAAAAGACTTTATTGAGGATACTGTGTATGAAACAAATGGGCATTTGTTTCATACACGGTATCCTCAAAGTCTTTTTGGATATTATACTGATCTGCTGGTTTGTTTTCCACGTTGGATTTTGCAGATCGTTTGCCTTGTTGCTTTCTAGTATTTCTGTTTATTCTTGCCCTCCTCTTAGTCTTGGAGGTGTGAGTCTGTGCTGTGACTTTGGGATGTGTTACTGGCATCCAAGGTGTGATATTCTGCTATCTGACCACTGCGTATGTTACTTGGGTATTAGGTGTGAGACTGCCATAGTCTGATCACTGTGTACATTTCCTGGTATTTCGGGTGTAATTCTGTAGTGACTGACTGACTTCTATGTGTGTACTGCGGAGTGTTTTGGGTGTTACTCTGTAGTGACTGACTGCTGTGCATATACTGCAGGGTGTTTCAGGTGTTACTCTGTAGTCACTGACTGCTGTGTATGTACTGCGGGGTGTTTCGGGTGTTACTCTGTAGTGACTGACTGCTGTGTATGTACAGCTGGGTGTGAGACTGCCATAGTCTGATCACTGTGTACATTTCTTGGTATTACAGGTGTTACTCTGTAGTGACTGCCTGCTGTGTATGTACTGTGTGGTGTTTCAGGTGTTAGTGACTGCCTGCTGTGTATGTACTGTGTGGTGTTTCAGGTGTTAGTGACTGCCTGCTGTGTATGTACTGTGTGGTGTTTCAGGTGTTAGTGACTGACCTAGTGCTAAGTGTGTACTGTAGGGTGTTTTGTGTATTACTCTATAGTGACTGCTGTGTATGTACTGTGGGGTGTGACTGCTGTGTGTGTACGGTGGGATGTTTCTGGTATTACTCTAGTGACTGACTGCTGTATGTTTACTGTGGGGTGTTTCAGGTGTTACTCTGTAGTGTGACTGTGGGGTGTTTCGGGTGTTACTCTGTAGTGACTGCTGTGTGTGTACTGCGGGGTGTTTCGGGTGTTACTCTGTAGTGACTGCTGTGTGTGTACTGCGGGGTGTTACGGGTGTAACTGTAGTGACTGCTGTGTGTGTACTGCGGTGTGTTTCGGGTGTAACTGTAGTGACTGCTGTGTGTGTACTGCGGGGTGTTTCGGGTGTTACTCTGTAGTAACTGACTGCTGTGTGTGTACTGCAGGGTGTTTCAGGTGTTACTCTGTAGTAACTGACTGCTGTGGGGTGTTTCAGATGTTACTCTGTAGTGTGACTGCTGTGTCTACTGCAGGGTGTTTCAGGTGTTACTCTTGTGTGACTGCTGTGTCTGTACTGCAGGGTGTTTCAGGTGTTAGACACTAAACTAGACTTTGTAGTGATTGACCTCTCTGTGTACATTGCCTGGTATCGCAGGTGTTAGACTCTGCAGTGACTTTCATTCTGTGTACTGCAGGGCGTCTCAGGTGTGCCGGATGTGGCACATTGCTGCGGTTGACCCGTTGCTGTGGCAGGATGCGTCTCTCGGCTTTTGTTGGCTGGAACCTGGGAGAAAGCAGCTGCCACAGGTTGAGAAGAAAGTCCGCAGCACAGCACAGTGGCTCATTGAGAATCGGTGAGAACTAGATTTTCACATCCTGTTAACATTTTTCTGTTGCTTTCTAGACAGTCTTGTGAAATGTAAGTGTTCTCGGTTTATGCCCTCCTGGCTGCAGGTGAATGTGCGGGAGTGCCATGTAATGCCTTCATTCTGCTTCTTACACTCACCAGGGGTTAAACCTTGGCTAATTCAGCGTCCAGGTCTCAGCTGCACCTATCCTGCAACCTCCCAGTGCTGCTTCTGCAGATACCTGCCCACAATATGTCCTGTGAATTTTTTTCGGCACCTGACGATGCCACATAAGCCAGTTACTCAGTGCTGAGAAATGTATGTGCAGGTCACTCCACAAAAATACTGGGAACATTCATCAGATTTCAAACTGTGTTAAAAAAAAAAAATACAAAGTGCATTAACAAGGACATACAGTGAATGCAAAAAGATTTAAAAACTGCATAAGCAAGCAGAATTAAAAAGGTGGGTTTTTACAGTTAACAGTAATGTGTTTTACCCTGCCATTTTCAACACAGGATTGGTGTTAGTCTTCACAGGTTTTCTACTGTTCTCAGGTGCTGAGCGCTCATGGCTGTAAGCACGGCTCATTGTCAGTGGCTTGGGGCAGTAGTAGATGAACACTTTCAGTTCCTGTGAGTGTATAATGAAGTTGATCCTGGACTGAACATCTACTGCATATACTAGATAAGGAAAAGTTCTGGGGTTTTCCCCAAGGAGAAAAAAACAGCTTAGAGTAAAGAAGCCCGTTTAACATAAATAAGAGCCCTGTTTGTCATGGGGCGGATGGCAGACCTGGAGCTCAGTTTGTCAGAGATATGGGGGAAGGGGGAGCACTCTGGGCTTCTCTTCTGGTTTTGGCTTAGCATGTGGAGGGCCAGAGATTTTGGTTCATTTTCTAGCTGTAGCTGAAGGGGAGCAGGCAGGGTTATTTTGCAACAGTTGAGAAAAGGGGTCCCTGGTAGTGGAGGTGATGAGTTGAAAAGGAACTGCCATAGCTGCTAGTGCTGTGGGTCGTTTAAACCTGATGGGGAGCATGGGTTAGGGAGGGGTTCAAACTAAATTGAGGAGTGAGACTGCTATGCGGGGGGGGGGGGGGGGGGGGGGGGGGGGGGGGGGGGGTGGAGCCTGGGCAGAGAGAAGCTAGGGAATGTTGGACAGGGCAGGGAGGAGCCAGACCTTTATGATGGGAAACAATATTTATTATCTGAATTTCGTTTAGTTGGTCTAACTGAATTAGGAGTTGACCAAATGGATGTACAAGTCTTGAAGTATTTCTTCCTTGTCATCAACAGCAGATGAATCCATTAACTGATGGGTTATATCTGTCTACCAGCAGGTGGAGATAGAGAACACTGAAAAACCACAGTGACCTTGGACGGCTAGCCCCTTCTGCCTTCAATATATCTCTATCTCCCAGCAGGTGTGGACGTCGCTTGATGAGCTCCTGGATTTCTGTCTGGGGTGGCTCCTGTGCTTTGCCAGTAGAGCGGGGGTGTTGTGGCTGATGGTGCCCACTTTGAAGGCATACTTGGTTTTGTTCCCTGTCCCTGCCTTACCCCATCCCCCCTCCTCCCGGAGGCCCTCTGTTGCTGCCTGCCTCCAACTTTCCTCACAGTGTTGAAAAAAAAAAAAAAAAGGCGCGCTTTTTCAGCGTTGCTGATTCTGAGGCTTTCTCCAGAGATTCTGGTTCTGTGCAGCTTGACCAGAGCTCGTTGACTCGGTCTTTTGAGGTGAGAGTGGTGCCCAGCTCCTCCGGGGAGGTTCCCGCGGACAGCGCTCTGTGCGGGGTAAGTTTTGGTGCGAAGCCGCCATTTTATTTCTATATCTCCGTCCGGTTGGACAATGGCTGCTGAAAACGTTAAGCGCTGCTCCCGCTGTGGTAAACGCAGGTCAGCAGCGGGGCTTTGCAGTACGTGCTCCTTAGACGCTCGTGCTAGTACGGGCATGGCGAGCGGTGATTCTTCCCGCTCGATGGAGCTGGCAGCGGGCGCCATTTTGGAAGCGCCGCATGACCCTCACGGTTGCGGAGGAGTCTGAGTGCAGGGGGACGCCTCGTTCCGAGGCTGCTAGAGGAGCTCTTTTCTCCGCTTCTCCTAATTAAGGGGCGGAGGGCCAGGGTGAGTTTTTCTCTCCTGAATTTGTGCTGCTAATGCATAAGGCCTTTATGTTAAAAAGGACTCTGCCGGAGGTATCTGACACTACGTTGCGGACTGGATTCCCTCCAGGTTTTGATAGTCCAGTTTTGGCTGCTGAGTTTCCTTCTTCTCCCCCAGTGTTGGGCTGGCGCTAAACGTAGTAAATTCCCTGTCTGAGAGTGGCGTCTCTCCCTTTTCCCCCCTCTGGTCAGGCTGTGGGGCGTCTGAGGAGTCTGGTAGGCCCTCATGGACAGATGATCCAGATGAGGGTCCCTGTTTGCCACAGGATTTGGATGATCCTAAAGCGGTATGAATTTTCCACCGCGACGAGCTGCCAGCACTCATTTCTGACGCCTTGCAGGTCCTTTCTATTGAAGATCCGGCGGAGGGTCATGCCTCCTCTGTTAATCCTAGGATGGCTAGTACTAAGAAGCCTTCTCGGGCTTTTCCTGTGCATAACTCCATCCAAGAGCTTATTTCTGCTCAGTTCTGACCCTGATGGGCCTTTGAAAGTTGCCAGGGCTATGGGTCAGCTTTACCCTCTGAGTGAGGATCACTTGGCCCCTTTGGGGATGCCTAAAGTGTATGCGTTGGTCACGGCCGTGACTAAAAAGACCACTTTCCCGGTGGAGGGAGGAGTCGCTTTGAAAGATATGCAGGACCGGCGGCTAGAAGCCGTGTTGAAGCGGTCCTTTGAAATCTCAGGCCTTTCCTTAAGGGCGGTGATTTGCAGTTCTTATGCAGCCCATGCCTGCCTTTCCTGGTTACAGCAGGCAGGTAATTTGCCCGAGGATGGTGCGGGTTCCCTCTCTGAGGTTGGCCTGCGTATGGAGTCTGTCTTGTCTTTTTTGGCTGATGCCCTTTATGATCTGGTCAGAGCTTCGGTTAAGCAGATGTCTGTGGTGCCTGTTGCCTGCCGCCTTCTTTGGCTGAGGCATTGGGTGGCTGACATGGCCTCTAGCAGAGGCTGGTAAGGTTACCCTTTCGGGGCTTTCTGTTATTTGGCGAGGAATTGGAGAAGATTGTTAAGACCTGGGGGACTCTAAGTCCCAGCGGTTGCCTGAGGATAGGCCGCGGCCTTCTTCCAAAAGCTCTGTTTTTCCCTCCTCTTCCAGGCCATGTTTCCGTGAAGCTCGCAGGTATCGCCTGGGGCGCTCTGCTGGGTTTTCTCAACGTGCCCGTTTTCAGCAGAGGAACTCCTTTCGCTTGGACAAACGTTCCGCAGCGGCCGGCCAACGGCCAGGGGTTCAGGGGCGTCCTCCACAATGATGGGATGCCGGTCCACTCGTCGATTCCTGCAGTAGGGGGTTGTCTTTCCCGCTTCATCGAGGAGTGGACCAAGATTTCTTCAGATCAGTGGGTCCTGGACCTGATCAGAGAAGGCTACTGATTGGAATTCGGTGCCCCGGTGACAGACGCTTTTATGGAGTCCCGATGCAGCACTGCCGTCAAATGGGTGGCGGTAGAGGAGACCTTGCAAGTCTTGCTGCACCTTGGAGTGGTGATTCCGGTGCCTCCCGCCAAACGTGGCTGCGGTCACTACTCCATTTACTTTGTGGTCCCTCGTAAAGGCGGGTCTTTCAAGACCGATCCTCAACTTACGAAGGGTCATCAAGGCCCTAAGAGTGTGACACTTTTGCATGGAAACCCTGTGCTCTGTCATTGCGGCGGTACAGCCAGGAGAGTTTCTCACGTCTCTGGACCTCAAGGAAGTGTATTTGCACATTCCTATTTGGCCTCTGCATCAGTGGTTTCTCCGGTTTGCAGTTTTTTGGGCCAACATTACCAGTTTTGGACCTTGCCTTTCGGCCTAGCCACAGCTCCCCGTACCTTTCCAAGGTGATGGTGGTGGTAGCTACCTTTCTCAGGCGAGAGGGTATCAGAGTTCACCCGTATCTCGACGACTGGCTCATCAGGGCGGATTCGGCAGATGAGAGCTGACTCGCCACGACCAGAGTTATAACGGTCCTTCAGACTCTGGCTGGGTGATCAATTTTCCCAAAAGTCACCTGACCCCCTCACAGTTTCTCGAGTATTTATTGTTCAGCTCCTGGGGATGATGACGGCCACCATGGAGGTGGTTCCCTGGGCGAGAGCTACATGATGCCACTGCAGATTGCTCTGCTTCAGCAATGGTCTCTGATCTCCCAGGAATACCAACGCAGAGTAACGTGGCTCCCTGCGGCCCGGCACAGTATTTATTTGTAGCATTTGTATCCCTCATTTTCCCCCCTATTTGCAGGCTCAATGTGGCTTACATTGTTCCGTAATGGTGATCAGCAATTCCGGAAAAATAGAAATCATAGTTAAGGTGGAGGAGACAGAGTGGGTTAGGTATTCAGGTAAAGAAGTTCATTTTCATAATAAGAATGGATTTGTGGCTCTCAACAGGATTCTGCGACGGGGAATGCAACTCGCGCTTTCTCTGGTGCCTGGTGATAACGGATGCCAGCCTTTCGGGCTGGGGAGCTCATTGCTGGGGAAGTTATGCTCGGGGTCAGTAGACATCCGTGAAGCGGGATGGTCCATCATCTCTTGGAACTGAGAGCGATATTTCAGGTTCTGCTGGCTTCCACAAGATCCTGAAGGGGCTTCCTGTCCGGGTGCTGTCGGACAACACGACAAGCAGTGCCTACATCAATCGTCAGGGCGGCACTCAGTGCAGGGCCCTGGCCGCAGAGGCGCTCAGATTTTCCCCTGGGCTGAGCTCCACTTGCATCTGCTGTCTGCAGCTCACATAGCAGGTCAGATCAACGTGCAAGCTGATTTCCTCAGCAGACATCAAATCGACCCGGCGGAATGGGAACTGGCAGACGAAGTGTTTCTTCAGATATGTGCCAAATGGGGGACTCCCGGTTTGGATCTAATGGCGTCCAGTGCAAACGCCAAAGTCCTTTGCTTTTTCAGCAGAAGGAGAGATTCTCGCTTGGTGGGGTTGGATGCTCTGGCTCAACCCTGGCCCTCGGGCCTTCTATATGTGTTCCCTCCTTGGCCCTTGATAGGGCGAGTCCTTCTGCGGATTCGACTGCATCGAGTATTGGTGATTCTCATCACTCCGGATTGGCCAAGGCGTCCGTGGTACGCGGATCTCCATCGGATGCTGGTGGAGGCTCCACTTCCTTTGCCTCTGGTACCGAACCTGTTGGTTCAGGGTCCAGTGACTATGGAGGATACCTGCCGATTTGGTCTTACGGCCTGGCTCTTGAGAGGGCGCAATTGAGAGACAAGGGCTACTTTAACAAGGTCATCTCCACTCTCTTGCAGGCCCGCAAGCTTTCTACCTCCGCAGCTTATGCTAGGATCTGGTGCAAGTTTGAGGCGTGGTGTGTTTCAAATGCGATCACACCGACACGGGCTACAGTCTTGTCGGTCCTGGACTTTTTGCAGGACGGTTTACAAAAGGTCTGGCTTACAATTCCCTTCGGGTTCAGGTGGCAGCGTTGGCATGCTTCCGAGGGAAAGTCTCTGGCTTGTCCCTGGCTGCTCATACGGACATTGTCCAATTTCTCAGAGGGGCGCTTCGCCTCTGTCCTCCTGTGCGGTCGCCGTGTCCGGCCTGGAACCTGGGGCTGGTGTTGAAGGATCTTCATCGTTCGCCTTTCGAGCTGCTTAGGCGAGCTGCTGAGAAGGATGTGACTCTCAAGACAGTGTTTTTGGTGGCCATGACATCGGCTAGACGCGTATCTGAGCTCCAGGCGCTTTCCTGTCGGGATCCTTTTCTGCAGTTCTCGGAGTCTGGGGTACGGTATGTACAGTGCCTTCCTTCCTGCCTAAGGTGGTTTCAGCGTTCCACCTGAACGAGCCCATTTTTCTACCTTCCTTCTCGGAGAGGGACTTTCCGGATTCCTTTGGGCAATTGCGTCTTTTGGATGTCCGCAGGGCCCTGTTGCAGTATCTTCAGATGTCAAATGACTTCAGGACTTTGATCACCTTTTTGTATTGTTGACAGGTCCTCGACGTGGGTGTACGGCGTCTAAGGCCACTATAGCCCGTTGGCTCAGGGAAGTCATTTTTCTGCTTATCTACTTTCAGGACGGTCTCCGCCTGAAGTGTTTAAAGCGCATTCCACGAGAGCGATTTCCTCCTCGTGGGCTGAAACGGGTGTCCTTTCTCTTCAAGAGATCTGTCGTGCGGCTACTTGAGCTTCTCAGCTCTCATTTGTACGGCATTACAGACTGGATGAGGCAGCGAAGCAGGACGCGCATTTTGGAGCGAAGGTGCTTGCTTGCGGAGTTGCCTGTTCCCACCTACGTAGGGAGTTCTTTTGTACATCCCATCAGTTAATGGATTCATCTGCTGTTGATGACAAGGGAGGGAAAATTAGGTTCTTAAATTGGTAATTTTGTTTCCTTTAGTCACAGCAGATGAATCCATGATCCCTCCCTGTCCGGCTTTGTTTTTGTTGTTCAGATCCTTCATGCAGATATTGTATCGCCTTGGGAGGAGTTGAAGAGCAGTTCTCAGAGTTTCTACATTCTGTTCTATTGCAGGAGGTTGAGACGTCCCTCCTTTGTGGTTATTGCTCAGCTCTGGGGCGGTTCGTTCACTGTGAGGAAAGTTTGTTATTGTTACCTTTCTTTCTCACTCTGCTTTGGAAGTTTCATATACTGAAGGCAAGAGGGGCTAGCGTCCAAGGTCACTGTGGTTTTTCAGTGTTCTTCTATCTCCACCTGCGGTAGGCGGATTAACCATCAGTTATGGATTCATCTGCTGTGACCTAAAGGAAAGAAAATACCAAGGTAAGAGTCTAATTTTCCCATCTTTAGGGAGCCGCAATACTCTCCTTATGAAGGTCCTATAATGGACATATAATAACTCTTCCTATCTATGATTCCCTGGTGTGTCTGTACACGCGAACCTTCTTCTACCACAACATTGCTGTGTTCATCTGGAATTGTGAGCGCCCTTGCGGTGCGGTGTGAGCCACATTGAGCCTGCAAGGGGTGGGAGGATGTGGGATACAAAGCCAACAAATAAGCAACATTAGAACATTCCAATAACATGGATATAATCCAATGTCGGACACGATACCAGTGAAAACACATAGTAAGCACAGATTAGAAACATTCAAGTAAGAGATATAATAGGATGTCAGCATAATACCAATGAAACACCTACTAAGCACGCAGTTAAAACCTTCAAGTAACGTGGATAAGTTCATAAGTATTGCCATACTGGGGGCAGATCAAAGGTCCATCAAGCCAGCATCCTGTTCCAACAGTGGCCAATCCAAGTCACAAGTACCTGGCAAGATCCCATAAAAAGTACAATACGATTTATGCTGCTATCCTAGAAATAAGCAGTGGATTTTCCCAAGTCCATTTTAATAATGGTCTATGGACGTTCCTTTAGGAAGCCATTCCAACCTTTTTTTAAAATCCCGCTAAGCTAACTACTTTACTTCATTCTCTGGCAGCGAATTCCAGAGTTTACACATTGAGTGAAGAAAACGTTTCTCTGATTCGTTTTAAAGGTACCAATTTGTAGCTTCATTGCATGCCCCCTAGTCCTAGTGTTTTTGGAAAGAGTAAACAAGTGATTCACGTCTACCTGTTCCACTCTACTCATTTTATAGACCCCTATCATATCTCCCCTCGGCTGTCTTCTCTCCAAGCTGAAGAGCCCTAGTTGCTTCAGCCTTTCCTCATAGGGAAGCCGTCCCATCCCCTTTTATCATGTTCGTTGCCCTTCTCTGTACCTTTTCTAATTCCACTATATCTTTTTTTGACCAGAATTGAACACAATATTCGAAGTGCAGTCGCACCATGGAGCAATACAAAGGCATTATAACATCCTCATTTTTGTTTTCCATTCAATTCATAATTATACCTAACATTCTACTTGCTTTCTTAGCCGCCGACGCCGCCACACACTGAGCAGAGGGTTTCAACGTAACATCAACGATGACGCCTAGATCCCTTTTCCTGGTCAGTGGCTCCTAATGTGGAACCTTGCATTATGTAGCTATAATTCTGGTTCCTCTTTCCCATATGCATCACTTTGCACTTGCTCACATTATACGTCATCTGCCATTTAGATGCCCAGTCCTCGTAAGGTCCTTATTGTAATTTTTCACAATCCTCTTGCGATTTAACAACTTTGAATAACTTTGTGTCATCAGCAAATTTAATTACCACACTAGTTACTCCCATCTCTAGATCATTTATAAATATGTTAAAAAGCAGCGGTCCCAGCACAGAGCCCTGGGCAACCCCACTATCTACCCTTCTCCATTGTGAATACTGACCATTTAACCCTACTCTCTGTTTTCTATCTTTTAACCAGTAATGCCAATGAAACACTTAATAATCACAGAATATTCAAATAACATAGAATACGATGTTGGTGTAATACCAATGAAACACCTAATAAGCACACGTTAAAACATTCAAATAATGTAGACATGATGCTGATGCTTTTTCTATGCAGCTGAGGGGTCAAGTGCAGATATAGATGGTGACAAGATAGGTAGTAAATAGAGATTAGTAGATGGGTGGCTAAGCTCAAGGCAAAATCTTTGTACAGTTAACCAAGATATAAGGGACTGGTCGTAGGCAGGGTGTACAGCAAGCTAATCCAGGTATGGAATTATTGTATAGTCAGTCACCACATGTGTAGATAATGCAATATTTTTGAAATACTGTGTACAAATTTTCACATTTTTGTACCAGATTTCCCTTGGAGGCATTGTTGCAGTTTATAATACTATGGTATGAGAAATTTTACCAACTCTATTATGGAGAGGACCTGTGGTCAACTCTCAAATCGAGAGGAGAATGGAGAGGAACATGATCTCCCTTTTTCACAAAATAAACCAGTTTCTCCATTGCATCTTATGGGAGGCAGAGGTGACAGGTTAAATGGCTGACTGTTCTGCATTAGTCCAAAGAAATGGCATTGCATGGCAGCAGGAAGAGATGGCTGGATTGGCCCACAAACTATGTTTCTTCAGTTTTCTTCCTGCCTTCATTTTCCACTCCCAGCACAGCTCTGCTGCTAACTTCTGACTCATCAGCCAGCATTTCTGGTGTGTGACCTATGCCCTTGCAAAGGGCACCATGAATAAGGGCGTACTGTTTCATCGGTGTGCCCACATCCTTCCATATCATGTGGAGAGGGGGTTGGGAGGACAATGGCACTGGACAGAAGGTGGTAGGGGAAAAGCAGGGGATGTTTTGTAAGGTGGGGGGTATTGTTCTAGAGTCAGCACTACTACTAAAGGAGGGGTGTGACGAAACAGTGGGTTTCTAATCCTATGAACGGTATTATTTTACTGATATGTATTTCTCCTAATTATTTTATTGATGACATGTATTTCAGCTAATTGGCCAGCAGATGGCGAGTGTCTTTTTTGTTAAAGCTGTTCCAGAAGTGACAGTTTTTCCTGCCAAGAGCTGTTAGCTTAAAGTTGTGAGATATGTTTTAGTTTCAGATAAGGGAGTAGAAAGAGAAGGTTCTGTTTTCCTGAGACCCTGTGAACAGACTTTATAACCTGTGAGTAGCTATATCTTGTTCCTGAACTCCACAGGTAGTACTTAGGTAGTAAACAAATATTTAGTTTTATATTTGATTTATATTTGATCCATATTCAGTTATCTGTTATTGCCTATTCTTTTCCATCTGTTTTATATGGTTCACTGTTCTACTCTGACAATAAACCTGATTAGTTTATTTGGCTATACTGTCCTGGACTGATTAAGAATCCTGGTGGTTTGTGTTTTGCTCTGTGGATGCTTTCTGGGAACTGTGGGACCCCTGGGATTGTGGCCCCAGTGTCCTTAGAAACCACTGAGGAAATACCTTGTGGGTGGGAGACTCACCTAGAGGTAAGTGGGACCCAGCAGGTGGGTGGAAAGGTATGCCAGTGTAGAGCACGTGTGCAGGTGGTAGCAGACCTGAGCAGTGCTGAGACAGACCCTTTAGGTGGCCACAGAGTTAACCCCCCCAGGTGGGCTCTAGGTTTTTGTGACAAACTTGCAAACACTGACAGTGTGTTGAAAATTTGTTTACAGTGATAGTAAAGATAAACTGAACTGCATATAAAATAGAAATAAGTAAATAGTTTTATTGTAATATGTCCCATGCCCCTCTAACAATAAATTAGAAGTAACTATTGTGAAGAGTGATGAGAATTTCCACTGACTGAACCTAATAAAAAGAACATTCGGAGCCTAAGTTATGCACGATATCTCCGGGGGGCGGTGGCAGCTCGGTACCAGTGTGTTCCAAGCTGGCAGCCAAGAGAGCACTGGTCTTGAGAAGAACCACTTAATCTCTGGGCAGCAGATGCTGTTCTGTTCTTCAATTTTTATTTGTTCCTTCCCGCCTAGCCCAGAGGCAAGTGAGATCCAGTCGGTGGGGTGGAGGGTGCTAATGTAGAGGACAAGCAGCAGGTGCAGACAGACCTGAGCTGTGCTGAGGACAGACCCTCCAGGTGGCCACATGGTCAAAAGCTGCTGATAGATCATGCTGGAAGAGATAAGAGTGTAGGCTGTGGATGTTGTGGAGTAAGGAAGAGAGGCTTGAAGACTGGCATGGAGAGGAAGAATGTAGGGTGAGCTGGGGTAAAAGAGGGAAGAGAAGACTGGTGGGGTTTTCAGTGCCCCCCTTGTTCTTCTTTTGGTCATGTGAGTCCTTCTGTCTATGTACCACCTGTTTTCCACATTTAAATGTGGTCAGATCCGTTGAGTCTTTTGACCTGGTATGCTTTCTTTTTCTTTATCTGGTATGGGTAAGTGGCATTTAGGACTCGTAGCCATTTTGAAATTTTCTTTGGAACTCAGGGGTGGGGAGCATAGGGCATGTTGATGGAGTGTGAGGACAGCAGATTAAGCTGAGTCATATGTTTTTATGTTATTATTTTCCTCAGGTTTTCTCTTCTCCGAAACTTTACACTTCATCACTGGAAGAATAACGTTTCCTTCATAGTGAAGGTGAGACGGCTGCTGGGTTCGCTGAGTGTTGTGGGAAGGAGCAAAGCTCAGAACTAGTTAAGAGACGAGGGTATGAACCATTCAGGGACAGTGGTTGCGCGATGGTAAAATAAGCTTTGCTCTAAGCATATACAAGATACAATTGATAATGAAAGTGGTTTCCAGAGGATGCTTCAAAGTGGATTGGAACTTGAAGGGTTCATCTGAATGAGCAAAGCACCGGGGTCATGAGACTTGAAATGAAGAGGTGAGAAAGCTTGTATAGAGGCTCTAAGCAAAAAGAATTGAGGATTTTCTATAAAGTCAATTGGAATGGGAACAATTAATGTGTCTGATAATGGGGGAGGCTGGAATGAAGAGTCAGTGTGATAAAGATGACTTTAACTGTATTTTTAAGATAGACATGAAGAGGTTGCAGCTCAAAGTTATGGTACTGTGAAAGAATACCCTTCCTTATTCATTATAATTGCTATGTGTAATGTGCAGACAGCACTGGATACAGTACTTCCTCAGGCCTGTGCTTCATTTCACACTCAGATGTTCCCAGTTGTCCTGTCTCCACTAGCACATGACCATCAGGGGACAGTGCTTCCTCTAGCCTACCCTTTCCTTCACACCTCAGTCATTCAGTCATCCTGTCTCCACCACATGTCCTTCCTATCACATCTAAGCATTGGGCCACAGCAGTGCTTTTTGCAGTTGTCACTCTGATGAGGTACACGTACCAAACCCCAGCCTTGGCTGACCTCTAGAATCCGCTACCTACGTTCCTGTGCCCGCTCTGCCGAACACCTTTGGCTGAAATCCTGTGCCCATGCTGACTTCATACATTTCAAATTCTTGCTGACCTCCTTCCAGTCTGCTCTTTTACTTGCCAAACTGGACTATTATATCCAGTTGACAAATTCTCTTGGCTCAAACCCTCGACGTCTCTTTGCCACACTGAACTCTCTCTCCTCAAAGTGCCTTCACCTCCAGCCCCTCCTTCACTTTCCCCCAGACTCTGGCTGAGCTCTTTCATGATAAGGTTCACAAGATTAAACTTGAATTCTCAACCAGGTCACCTCCACCTCTCCTTCCCTTAGTCCATTCTCTCAACCCTCCAACCCCTGCCTCCTTTTCTTCCTTTTCTGAAATCACTGCATGGATGAGACGATGGTGTAGGGAGGAGGGTTTTAGATTTGTTAGGAACTGGGCAACATTCTGGGGAAGGGGGAGCCTATTCCGAAAGGATGGGCTCCACCTTAACCAGGGTGGGACCAGGCTGCTGGCATTGGCATTTAAAAAGGAGATAGAGCAGCTTTTAAACTAGAAATGGGGGGAAGACCAACAGTCGCTCAAAAGCGCATGGTTCGGGATAAGGTATCTTTCAAAGATATCACCAAAACAGGGAAGATAGGGTATCCTGATAGTGAGGTTGCAAAAGAGACCATAGTGGATCAGGTGTCCCTAAATAAAAATAAAAATCAGACAAAAGATTGCAAATTAGTACGTGGTGAAGGCGGTTAGCTTGGCAGAGTTTAAAAAAGGGTTGGACGGTTTCCTAAAGGACAAGTCCATAAACCACTGCTAAATGGGCTTGGGAAAAATCCACAAATCCGGGAATAACATGTATAGAATGTTTGGGAAGCTTGCCAGGTGCCTTTGGCCTGGATTGGCCGCTGTCGTGGACAGGATGCTGGGCTCGATGGACCCTTGGTCTTTTCCCAGTGTGGCATTGCTTATGTACTTATATATGTACTTAAGTACTAAGCATGATGTAAATAGGAGCAACAAACATAGTTTGAAATGTCTATATGCGAATGCCAGGAGCCTAAGAAATAAGGTGGGAGAGTTAGAATATATTGCACTAAATGAAAAATTAGATATGATAGGCATCTCTGAGACCTGGTGGAAGGAGGCTAACCAGTGGGAAACTGTCATACCGGAGTACAAATTATATCGTAGTGATAGGGTGGATCAAATTGGTGGAGGGGTAGCATATGTTAAAGATGGCCTTGAATCAAATGAAAATTCTGCAGGAAACAAAACACTTCTTGGAATCACTGTGGATTAAAATTCCATGTGTAAAGGGGAAAAGGATAGTGATAGGAGTGTACTTTCGTCCACCTGGCCAGGATGAACACACGGATGCAGAAATGTTAAAGGAAATTAGGGACGCAAACAAACTGGGCAACACAATAATAATGGGTGATTTCAATTACCCTGATATTGACTGGGTAAATGTAACATCGGAGCACGCTAGGGAGGTAAAATTCCTTGACGAAATGAAGGACTGCTTTATGGAGCAGCTGGTACAGGAGCCAACGAGAGAAGGAAAAATTCTAGACCTAGTCCTTAGTGGATCGCATGATCTGGTGCGGGAGGTAATGGTTCTGTGGCCGCTTGATAACAGTGATCATAATATGATCGGATTTGATATTAACTTTGAAGTAAGTATACATAGGAAATCAAATATGTTAGCGATTAACTTTAAAAAAGGAGACTATGATAAAATGAGAAGAACGGTGAAAAAAAAACTTAGAGGAGCAGCTGCGAGGGTCAAAAATTTACATCAGGTGTGGATGCTGTTCAAAAACACCTTCCTGGAAGCCCGCATATTAAAAAAGCAGGACGGAAGACCAAACGACAGCCGACATGGTTAAAAAGTGAGGTGAAGGAAGCTATTAGAGCTAAAAGAAAATCCTTCAGAAAATGGAAGAAGGAACCAACTGAAAATAATAAGAAACAGCATAAGGAATGTCAAGTCAAATGCAAAGTGCTGATAAGGAAGGCTAAAAGGGACTTCGAAAAAAAGATTGCGTTGGAGGCCAAAACACATAGTAAAAAGTTTTTTAGGTATATTAAAAGCAGGAAGCCGGCAAAAGAATCGGTTGGACCGCTAGATGACCGAGGAGTAAAAGGGGCGATCAGGGAAGACAAAGCTGTAGCGGAGAGATTAAATGAACTCTTTGCTTCGGTCTTCACCTAGGAAGATTTGGGTGGGATACTGGTGCCAGAAATGGTATTCGAAGCTGACGAGTTGGAGAAACTTAATGAATTCTCTGTTAACCTGGAGGATGTAATGGGGCAGTTCTACAAACTGAATAGTAGCAAATCTTCTGGACCGGATGGTATTCATCCCAGAGTACTGATAGAACTGAAAAATGAACTTGTGGAGTTATTCTTCGTAATATGTAATTTATCTTTAAAATTGAGCATGGTACCAGAAGATTGGAGGGTGGCCAATGTAACTCCGATATTTAAAAAAGATTCCAGAGGAGATCCAGGAAATTTATAGACTGGCGAGTCAGATGTCGGTGCCGGGCAAAATGGTAGAGACTATTATAAAGAACAAAATTACAGAGCATATTCAAAAGCATGGATTTAGGGAAGACAAAGCCAACATGGATTTAGGGAAGAGAAATCTTGTCTCGCCAATCTACTACATTTTGTTGAAGGGGTAAACAAACATTTGGATAAAGGTGAGCCAGTTGATATTGTGTATCTGAATTTTCAGAAGGAATTTGACAAAGTACCTCATGAAAGATTCCACAGGAAATTGGAAAGTCATGGGATAGGAGGTAGTGTTCTATTGTTGATTAAAAACTGGTTAAAAGATTAGAAAACGGAGAGTAGGGTTAAATGGTCAGTATTCTCAATGGAGAAGGGTAATTAGTGGGGATCCCCAGGGGTCTGTGCTGGGACCGCTGCTTTTTAACATATTTATAAATGACCTAGAGATGGGAGTAACTAGTGAGGTAAATTTGCTGATGACACAAAGTTAATCAAAGTTGTTAAATCGCGGGAGGATTGTGAAAAATTACAAGAGGACCTTATGAGACTGGGCGTCTAAATGGCAGATGACGTTTAATGTGAGCAAGTGCAAAGTGATGCATGTGGGAAAGAGGAACCCAAATTATAGCTACGTCATGCAAGGTTCCACGTTAGGAGTCATAGATCAAGAAAGGGATCTAGGTGTTGTCGATGATACGTTGAAACCTTCTGATCTGTGCTGCTGAGGCTAAGTAAGCAATAGAATGTTAGGTATTATTAGGAAAGGAATGGAAAACAAAAATGAGGACATTATAATGCCCTTGTATCGCACCATGGTGCGACTGCTTCTCGAATATTGTGTTCAATTTTGGTCGCCACATCTCAAAAAAGATATAGTGTAATTAGAAAAGGTGCAGAGAAGGGCAACGAAAATGATAAAGGGGATGGGACGACTTCCCTATGAAGAAAGGCAAAGCGGCTAGGGCTCTTCAGCTTGGAGAAAAGATGCCTGAGGGGAGATATGATAGAGGTCTATAAAGTAATCAGTGGGGTTGAATGGGTACACGTGAAGCGTCTGTTTTACGCTTTCCAAAAATACTAGGACTAGGGGGCATGCAATGAAGCTACAAAGTAGTAAATTTAAAACGAATTGGAGAAAATATTTCTTCACTCAATGTGTAATTAAACTCTGGAATTTGTTCCCAGAGAATGTGGTAAAGGCAGTTAGCTTAGCAGAGTTTAAAAAAGGTTTGGACAGCTTCCTAAACGAAAAATTCCATAGACCATTATTAAATTGGGCTTGGGGAAAATCCACTAGTTCTGGGATAAGCAGTATAGAATGTTTTGTACATTTTGGGGGATCTTGCCAGGTATTTGTGGACCTGGATTGGCCACTGTTAGAAACAGGATGCTGGGCATGATGGACCTTTGGTCTTTCCCAGTATGGCAATTACTTATACTTATGCTCTGTTAGATTACACAGATCATACAGTACATAATGGACCCCTGACACAGATGCATGCCAAAACACAGCCATATCGGATTACATCAGTAAACTGGTTCCAATAGAGTGGCTCCTGTGACACAGAGAAATGACGGGTTTTAGCAATCTGTTGGACATGTGCAGAGAAAGAGAGGAGTCAAAGGTAGAAGCTGAGCAGACAGGTAAGATGAGGAGTGCTATCCACAGGAATAGAAAAAGGGGGGAAAAGGAGAGGTGGGTTTGGGAGGGAAAATAAGCAGCTCAGTCTTGACCATATTTGGTTTCAAATGCCAGCGGGACATCCAGGAAGCAATGTCAGACAAGGAGGGCCGAGACTGAGCCTGGATTCCTGGTGAATTTTCTGGTGTAGAGGTGCATAAAGATTGTACTGAAAACCATGAAAGGAGACCAGAAGCAACCAAGAAACAAGTACAGAAACAGAAGAGAAATCCTAAGAAAGAGACTTGAGATACACCAGCAGTAGGATAGCAGTGGAAGAGAATAGCTGAGCAGAGTCAGGAAAGGAGACCTAAAGAGGGCTGAAGACTAGGCTGGAACCAAGGAAGGAACTGAGGCAAGGCTGGGTCAAGGTTGGTCCAGAGGTCTGGAATTGTAGGGCTAGGCAAGGCTGGTCTAGAGGTCTGGCAAGGCAGGCTGAAGACGGCTGCACCAGCAGGGGCAAAGTGACCTGCGTTGCCAAGGCACTAAAAGAAGTCAGGACCTTTCTAAAGTAAGACCCAGACAGAAAGGTTTGGTGTCCCTCGGATTACCAGCATTTCCTGCCACTGGCCCTTTAAATGCAGGTTCTTCACCCACATCTCCCCCATGGGAGCGGCAATGCCACAGCAGAGCGTCTGGTGCACCAGGGACTGCGACGTGGGCAAACCTGCCTTGACAGAGTGACCCTGAAGATGCCAGAAGAGTTACAGCCGCTGACACACACCCCCTTGAGGTCCAGATGTGAGTAGGGGCACAGCCGCCACCGTGACAAGACTGCCTCCCCATAGCCACTCCCCTTTCCTCTAAATCCAGGTTTGGGCTTACAGAAAGGCATAAGAAGGGCTCTTCTGGTGAGCAACAGAACAAGTTGGTGTCCAGCAGTCTTCCATGAGCTGTTCTCGGGACATAGGCTCTCCTGGAATCGGGGATGTCCTGTACCCTGTATTCAGCAACCCGCTCTTTGGGCTTGGTACGAGAAGTAGGAGGTTAAGGAAGTTCCTTTGGTAGACTAGCCATATAACCAACCATTGTTTGGTCTTTGGTGCTAAGGGTGAGCAAATTTTACTCTGAAGATATGGCTGCTCTATTCTTTTTAAGACCAATACGCTATTCACAAGAGACTCCAACTTGTACGCTTTGTCTACTTACCTTTCAAGACAAAGTAGCCAGACTCCTGAAGAAGGCACCCCCAGTGCTGATACAGGGTACCTTGTAGAGTCTTCTCTCAATAAAAATATTTTAAATATTGGACGTCTTCAGTCTGTTCTTTGAAGAGCCTGGTTCTGCGCCCACTTCTCTATCTGTATGCAGCACTTCACAATTGAACATGAAGAAAAGACAGTCCCTGCTCAAAAGAGCTTACAATCTAAATCAGGACAGACAGGACAAATAAGGGATAAGAGTAGGACAGACAGATAGGACACATAGGGAAAAGGGACTATTGAAGAGAGGAAGACAAGATAAGGTTATGAGCAGGTGACAAGTTAGGAATTAAAAGCAGCATCAAATAGGTAGGCCTTTAGCCCGAATTTGAAGGTGGCCAGGGATGGAGCTTGACGTAATGGCTCAGGAAGTCTATTCCAGGTATAAGATGTGGCGAGATAAAAGGAACGGAGTCTGGAGTTAGTGATGGAGGAGAAGGGTGCAATTAGGAGAGATTTGCCTAGTGAACGGAGTTCTTGGGAAGGAGTGTAGGGAGAGATGAGGGTGGAGAGGTAGTGAGGGGCAGCAGAGTGAATGCACTTATAGGTTAATAACATAGCATAGTAACATAGCAAATGACGGCAGACAAAGACCTGTACGGTCCATCCAGTCTGCCCAACAAGATAAACTCATTTTACATGGTATGTGATACTTTATATGTATACCAGAGTTTGATTTGTCCTTGCCACGCTCAGGGCACAGACCGTAGAAGTCTGCCCACTGTTCTTATACTAAAAGTTCTGAAGCTAGCGTAGAAGCCCCTTAACATTTACACTCAAGCCCATCCATATCTATTCAGTCACGATCAGGGCATAGACTGTAGAAGTCTACCCAGCACTGGTTTTGCTTTCCAATTACCGGCGTTGCCACGCAATCTCCACTAAGATTCCGTGGATCCATTCCTTCCAAACAGGATTCCACTGTGTTTATCCCATGCATGTTTGAATTCCATTACTGTTTTCATTTCCCGCGTGAGGGCATTCCACGTATCCACCACCCTCTCTGTGAAAAAAATACTTCCTGACATTACTCCTGAGTCTGCCCCCCCTTCAACCTCAATTCATGTCCTCTAGTTCTACCGTCTTCCGAACAGACAGGCAAAACGATCGCGGCTAACAGAGGGCGGGATCCTGGATTCATCTGCTGCTACTAAAGGAAAGAAAGTTAAACAGGTAAGGCATAATTTTACCTTCCTTAGCGTATGCAGTAGATGAATCCAGGAACTGGTGGGATGTACCAAAGCAATCCTTAACTAGGGTGGGAAGCCACTGCTCCCCAAGACAAAACCGCCACTGCAAAGGCAGCATCTGAATAGCGAAAGCACACCCGTTCCGCCCAAGATAAGGGGAGCTTGAACTGTATACGGAAACGGATAGGGAGCCAGTGAAGTGACTTCAGAAGAGGGCTGATATGGGCCATAGCGATTTTGGCGAAATATTAATCGTGCAGCAGAATTTTGAACAGATTGAAGAGGAGAAAGATGGCTGAGTGGAAGACCTGTGAGAAGCAAGTTGTAGTAGTCCAAGCGAGAGGTGATGAGGTTTCTGGTTGCGTAGTGCTTCACCAGTAATACCCAGATAGCACCTGATAAACCTGGCGGACAATAAAATAATGCTTGATAACATGAAAGAGGTGCTAACCTTCTAGCAATTAAAATCTCTTTATATGGAAGAGAGACAGCTGGTATCTCCACAAGCACAATCGACTGCACAAACAACATTGCTAATCCTTCCCCTCTGATCTGACTTCACTATCGATATGTTTTTAAACCCTGTGGGGGTTTAAGTTTTTACTATGTGTTTTTGCCTCCAACGCAATCTTTTTTTCGAAGTCCCTCTTAGCCTTCCTTATCAGCGTTTTGCATTTGACTTTACATTCCTTATACTGATTCTTATTATTTTAAGTCTGTTCCTTCTTCCATTTTCTGAAGGATTTTCGTTTAACTCTAATAGCTTCCTTCACCTCACTTTTTAACCATGCCGGCTGTCGTTTGGTCTTCCGTCCTCCTTTTGTAATACGTGGAATATATTTGGCCTGGGCTTCCAGGATGGTGTGTTTGAACAGCATCCACGCCTGATGTAAATTTTTGACCCTCGCTGCTGCTCCTCTAAGTTGTTTTTTTTTTTTTCCACCGTTCTTCTCATTTTATCATAGTCTCCTTTTTTTAAAGTTAAATGCAGGGCTTTTTTTGAGGGGGTACTTGGGGGTACTGAGTACTGGCACCTTTTCCATTGTCTGCTAAAATTGACTCATGGAACCCAAGTTTTAATGAAAGAGCTCAGGATCTACACACCAATTCTGCCTTGTCATAGGTTCTGTGACTGGTTGCAGGGGGCCTGGCTATTGTGGGGAGGGTCCCTCAATGATTACCCCCACCCCTGAAGGGTGGCCTAGCATTTGAGTACCGGCACCTTTTTCACTAGAAAAAGTGCACTGGTTAAATGTTAACGTATTTGATTTCCTATGAGGCATATTTTCAAAGCACTTAGCCTTCCAAAGTTCCATAGGTTTCTATGGAACTTTGGAAGGCTAAGTGCTTTGAAAATATGCCTGTGTTATACTTACTTCAAAACTATATCAAATCCGATAATATTATGATCACTGTTATCAAGCGGCCTCAGCACCATTACCTCACCCAAAAGGTGTCCCAAGCTCAATAGAAAGGATGAGTTGTGTTGAAAAAAACTAATGTGACTGGAAAAGGTTTTGGAAATACACTGGCAGTTTTATAGGGAATAATAGGATGCATTGGGGAGGCTCTGCAATAAAGAATGGGTTGACATTAGGGCTGCATGTTAATCACAGTTAATGCCACAATTAATAATTGAGTGCTACACAACATTTCCCTCCCTTCTCCGCCCGTGCACGGCCCATGCACAATCCAACCTCTCTCCCTTCCAAATTTCAAGTGTTCTTT
The DNA here is from genome assembly GCF_901765095.1 of Microcaecilia unicolor. Lineage (NCBI taxonomy): Eukaryota > Metazoa > Chordata > Amphibia > Gymnophiona > Siphonopidae > Microcaecilia > Microcaecilia unicolor. Next base: position 627,570,194 of record NC_044031.1, read on the forward strand.
ATTTGCTATACCACTAAAGGGTTTGTGCCATCATAACGGTTTATATCATCCATAAATAGGACAGCCATAGTAGGAAAGGACTTTCCTATATATATATTTTTAGTTCAAAAGAAAGAACAGAGACTACAGATGGGGCAGGGGAGGAAGGACAGGACTGGTTGTTCAAAACACAAATCTTCAGGAATGAGGCCCAGAAAGTCAAACAGTGAGCCTGTATATTTCTCTAAAAAAGTGAGTTTTGAGCACCACTGTAAACACCGAGTGAGAGCGCAACTTTCGCAAATCTGTGGGAAGTTCGTTCCAAAGAACAGGGCCAGCAGCAGAAAACATTGTTTTACGGAAAGTAGCCAAAGCTACCACTTGTATGGTGGGAACAGTGGAGAGATGCTGATCTGAGGAGTGAAGTTGGTGACTGGGGGAGTAAGGTAGTAGGTATTGAGACAGGATGGGGGTGGTGGCTAGAAGTGAGGATTTTGTGGCTCAAAGTCAGAATTTTGTATTGGATACGTGTGCACACAGGGAACCGATGTTCTTGTCTTAGGAGGGAAGTGATTTCAAGTTTATTGTAGTTTTACTATCCCGCCCTATTGGGGTACCTTCAGGGCGACTTACAATCTAAAATATTGTAGAAAATAAGCATTATGGTAAAATTAAAAACCGTAGTCATGACTATTAGAGTAGGGGGAGAACTACTATAATTGATAAGACAGGGGGGAGGGAAAAGAACAAAGGGAATGCTACAAGTATCTTCCAAGGAATAAAAACTTATTCATATGCATCTTTAAAAAGGTATGTTTTATGGTCAGTTTTATATTGATTAACCTATTAGTGCCCAATGTTCCCATATGGGATTTTATTATGGGAGCATTGGGCACTAAAGGGTTAAGTGATGTCTGAGGATCAAGGGATACAGGAAGTGAACTCCCTAGTGTGTTCATGAGTTACTTCACGATGACTCGTTTGACTAATTGGTTTTGTTGTGCTGACCTAAGTGGTTGTGCGGGACTATAAGGAATAAGATAACAAGAGATAAAGGGGTTGTTCAGCACACAAGATTTTAAAACTACTACTACTTATTGTTTCTATAGCACTACTAGATGTACGCAGCGCTGTACACTTGAACATGAAGAGACAGTCTCTGCTCGACAGAGCTTACAATCTAATTAGGACAGACAAACAGGACAAAGAGGATAAGGGAATTACTAAGGTGGGGATGATAAAATTAGGGTACTGAACAAGTGAGTAAGGGTTAGGAGTTAAAAGCAGCATCAAAAAGGTGGGCTTTTAGCCTAGATTTGAAGATGTGTTATCAACAGTGTCAAAAGCAGCAGATAGATTGAGAAGGATGAGGATAGAATTGAGGCCTTTGGATCTGGCCAGGAACAGGTCATTGGACACTTTAGCAAGTGCTGTTTCAGTGGAATGAAGGGGGCGAAAGCCAGATTGAAGTGGATCAAGAATAGCTTGAGAGGAAAAAAAGTCAAGGCAACGGTGGTGAACAGCACGTTCAAGTATCTTGGATAGGAAAGGGAGGAGGGAGATGGGCGATAGTTGGAAGGACAGGTAGGGTCCAATGAAGATTTTTTAAGGAGCGGTTTGACTACGGCATATTTGAAGGCATCAGGAACAGTTGCAGTGGAAAGTGAAAGATTGAGGATATGACAGATAAAAGGGATGACAGTAGGAGAGAGAGTGTAAAGTAGATGGGTGGGAATAGGATCGGAGGAACAGGTAGTTAGTTTCGAGGAGGAAAGATGATGTGTAGTTTGCTCTTCAGTGATTTCAGAATAGGAGGCAGGGGTTGGAGGGTTGAAAGAATGGACTAAGGAAAGGAGAAGTGGAGGTGACCTGGTTGAGAATTCAAGTTTAATCTTGTGAATCTTATCATGAAACAACTCAGCCAGAGTCTGGGGAGAAAGTGAAGGGGGAGTTGGAGGTGAAGGCACTTTGAGGAGAGAGTTCAGTGTGGCAAAGAGACGTCGAGGGTTTGAGCCAAGAGAATTTGTCAACTGGATGTAATAATCCTGTTTGGCAAGTAAAAGAGCAGACTGGGAGGAGGTCAGCAAGAATTTGAAATGTATGAAGTCAGCATGGGCATGGGATTTCAGCCAAAGGCGTTTGGCAGAGCAGGCACAGGAACGTAGGTAGCGGATTCTAGAGGTCAGCTAAGGCTGGTGTTTGGTACGCTTTACAGGACAGGGAACGGGAGGAGCGAGAGTATCCACAGCAGAGGAGAGAATAGTATTATAGGAAGAGACAGCCTCGTCGACAGACTTGGATAGCATAGTGATAGAGAAAAGATTTGAAACACTAGAGGACAGAGTAGAAGGGTCAATAGCCTGAAGATTTCTAAATGTATTGGTTAAGATTGGACGGAACTGGGGAGGAGGGTGTTTGAGTGAAAGTTATCAGATGATGGTCAGAGAGGGGAAGAGCTGAGGCACAGAAACTGGAGAGTGAGCAGTTTGATAAGATCAAGACAGTGGCCATTCTGGTAAGTGGGAGTAGTGGAGCACAGTTGATGATTGAAAGAGGATGTTAAAGCAAGAAACTGCGAAGCATAAGAGTCAGAGGGATCATTAGCGTGAATGTTAAAATCCCCAAAAATGAGGGAAGGAGGTGAAGGTTCAAGAAAGAAGGAAAGCCAAGCATCAAAGTCAGTGAGAAAGGAAGAAAGGGACTTATCAGGGGGTCGATAAATGAGTGCTACTCAGAGAGGCAGAGGAGCGAATAGACAGATGGAGTGGACTTTGAAGGAAGAAAAGCAGTGAGACTGAGGTGGAAGAAGAGGTTGAAATCTACAAGAGGGTGAAAGTAGGCCAACGACACCTCCACGGCCAACCGGGCGAGGAGTATGGGAGAAAAGATAACCTCCATGGCATAGAGCTGCGACTGAAGTAGAGTGTTCAGGGCAAAGCCAAGTTTCAGTTAGGGCAAGCAGATGGAGAGTACGAGAGATAAACAGGTCATGGATGTAGGAAAGTTTGTTACAGACAGAGCGGGCATTCCACAGAGCACACGAGAAAGGCAGGCAAGAAGGGGGAAGGAGAGGAACAGAAATTAGATTGGAGACGTCTGAGAGAGGGAGAGAGGGGGGGTCTGACACCAGAGAGGAGGGGGGGAGGTATCTCTGTCACACACACACTCTCTCTCTCACACAGTCTCACAGTCAGTCTTTCTCTCTCTCACTCTGACACTTTCTCTCACACACTCTGTCTCAAACTGTATCACATTCACTCTCTATGTGTCACACAGTCACTCACTCTCTTGGTCTCATACACTCAGTCTCACAGAGAGTCTGTGTCTCACACACACTCTGTCTCTCGCACACACTGTATCTGTGTGAAACACTCTCTCACACTGTCTCACATACGCACTTGCACACACTCTCATTCTCACACACACACACTCTCTCTCACAGAGACACTTGCACCCAGACTTACTCTCTCTCACTCTCACACACACTCGCACATTCACTCTCTCTCTCACACACAGTCACTGTCACATACTCTTTCTCAAACATACACACTCCGAGGAAAACCTTGCTAGCGCCCGTTTCATTTGTGTCAGAAACGGGCCTTTTTTACTAGTTTTGGATAATCTGTAAGTGACGGAGATCTTTGACTCTAAGGTTTTTATACAAGTATTGCAATAATCCAATTGAGAAATAACTAATGAGTGAACTAATACATTTAGCACCAGTGGATGGAGTAGAGAACGAACAGAACAAATGAGATGTAGAACTACCTGGGAAATGTAAGTATTCCAAGAATATGGACAGTTTCTATTTGGGGCTCGGTAATGTTAGCAAGACAGATTGGTGCTGACAAAGGAGGACTCATTTTATGCTGAAAGAATACAGCTTTTGATTTGGCGGGATTTAGAACCAATTTATGTTCTGTAAGCCAGTCTGAAAGTGAAAGTTTTTGATTGATGACAGAGCTCCCAAGGGGAGTACATATATCACTTGGATGTCATCAGCATAAACGAATGCAGTGAGGCCTTAACGTTGTACTAAGACTAACAGAGGTGCCAGGAATAATGTTGGGGATAAGATTGAACCTTGCGGAACACCAGAGTCTAGAATGAAAGGTTTAGAAAAGGAGTAGTCAAAGAATACTGTATACTGGCGTTTATCTAAATATGAAGAAAACCAGTCCAAGACTGTACCTGACTTGCCAATAGAGTGGAGATGGTCGTATTTTTAGCTGCCGGTAATCAACTTGACCACTCATTTTTGTATTCCCTCCTCACCCTAGTCATGGTTCCGTAAAACTCTCTCAATTTCACCCCTCTCCCCAGGTGTACCTGATAAATATCAAGTTTTCACTCTAGCAGTTCCAGCAGCAGCAATACTGATAGACCTGCCTGTCTGACATTGCTGCCTGAAAGTCTCACTGCCATCTGAAACTAAACATGACCAAGACTGCACTTATCTTTCCCCCTAAACCCACCTCTCCTCTTTCCCCATTCTTTATCTCTGTGGATAACTCATCATCCCTGTCTTATCAGCTCATAACCTTGGGGTCATCTTTGTCGTCTCGCTCTCTCTCTGCACATATCCAACAGACTGCTAAAACTTGTTGTTTCTTTCTCTATAATATCACCAAAATTTGTCTCTTCCTTTATGAGCGCACTATCAAAACCCTTATCCACACTCTTATCACCTCTCACTTAGACTACTGCAACTTCTTTCTCACAGGTCTCCCACTAAGCCATCTCTCTCCCCTTCAGTCTGTTCAAAATGCTGCAACACGACTTATTTCCCCAGTGTCATTATGCTCACTGAACCTCTCCTTAAGTCACTTCATTGGTTCCCTATCTGTTTCCGCATACAATTCAAACTCAAGTGCATTCACTCTGCAGCTCCTCGGTACCTCTTCACTCTTATCTCCCTACACTCCTTCCTAGGAACTAAATAGGGTAAATCTCTCTTATTTATTTGGATTTTTTGCTCACACCTTTTTCAGTAGTAGCTCAAGGTGTTACATTCAGGTATACCGGGTATTTCTCTGTCCCAGGAGGGCTCACAATCTAAGTTTGTACCTGAGGCAATGGAGGGTTGACCAACATCACAAGGAACAGCCACCTCTGGATTTCAAGACCGGTGCTGTAACCATTAGGCCACTCCTCCACTCCACTTAGTACTTATTTTATACCCTTCTCCTCTACTGCCAACTCCAGACTCTGTTTCTTTTATCTTGCTGCATCATATACCTGGAATAGTCTTCCTGAACTCAGTACATCTGTTTCTTTTATCTTGCTGCATCATATACCTGGAATAGTCTTCCTGAACTCAGTACATCAAGCTCTAACTCTGGCCATCTTCAGATCTAGAGTAAAAGCCCACCTTTTGAGGCTGCTTTTACTCCTCAAACTCCTATTCACTTGTTCAGTATCCATGTCTGTTTTATCATTCCCACTTTGAGTAATTCCATTATCTGTTGTTGTTTGTCATTGTAAGCTCTGTTGAGCAGGAACTGTCTCTTACATGTTCAGTGTACAGCGCTGTGTACTTCTAGTAGCGCTATAGAAATAAGTAGTAGTAGGCCGCCTGTGGCCTGCACCCAGTGGTGTGCTGGTAAATTTTTAACAACAGGCTCTCTCCCTGGTCCACCTTGGCGCCCCCCCCCCAAAAAAAAAAAAAAAAAAATTGCAGAGCTGGCTATACCCCGTGGGGGGGGGGGGGGGGGGGGCAGCCAACACATTACTCTCTTCAGGAAAAAAAAATTAAATTATCCCAGGTTCCAATCTAATTCATGTTTAATATGGGATAAAATGCCATAAATAAGTAAATATAAACTTTTAACGTTCAGCACCTGATTCTCAAAGTGGACATATTCCAAACACTATAATGAAAATAAAATTATTTTTTTTCTACCTTTGTTGTCTGGTGACTTTGTTTCTCTGATCATGCTGGTCCAGTATGTGATTCTGCTGCTCTCTATCTGTTCCCTTGACTCCGTTTCCAGGGCTTCCTTTCCATTTATTTCTTTTCTTTCCTCCTTTCTTCTTCATTTCTCGTCCTCCACATACTTGACTGTACAGTGGATCCAGCTTCTGCCAATTTTCTCCATCCATGTGCAGTTTCTCTTCTCACTTCCTTTTCCCTCATCTAATCTCCTTCCTCTATCTTCCCTCCATGTCCAGCATTTCTTCTCTCTCCTTTCCCTCCCCTCCATCCATGTCCAGAATTTCTCTTGCTCTCCCCTCCATCCATGTCCTGAAACTCTCCTCTCTCCCCTGCCCCTCTCTATCCATCCATACCCAGCAATTCTCTTCTCTCCCCTGCTCCCCTCTACCCACCCATGCCCAGCAAGCCTCACCCATGCCCAGCAGGTCTCTCCCCTGCCGCTCCAAAGCATGTCCAAAGATGTCCTCCGCTCCCCTCCGTCTTTTTTTAATTACCTCCATCGAAGCGCGCACCATTTAAAGCCCTGCTGCGTGCTGGCCGTCTCCAGGCTTCCCCTGCTTGCTTCGGATGATGTTTGTGCCTTAGTCCCGCCTTCGCGAAAAAAGTAAATGACGTCAGAATTAAGGCGGGACTAAGGCACGAACATCATCCGAAGCAAGCAGGGGAAGCCTGGAGACGGCCAGCATGCAGCAGGACTTTAAATGCCGCGCGCTTCGACGGATGTAATTAAAAAAAGATGGAGGGGAGCGGGAGGGGAGGGTGGGAGCGAAGGACATGGTTGGATATGCTTCGGAGCGGCAGGGGAGGTAAGCATGGCCTGTGATGGCGCCCTCCTGCCATGCTTACCTCCCGCAATGGAGCCGGCTCGCCCCCAACAACAACCGGCTCGCAAGAGCGGTCAAAATTTAACAAGCGGCTCTTGCGAGCCGGTGCGAGCCGGCTCCAGCACACCACTGCCTGCACCTAGCCATTCCTTCTAACCCATCTGCCCTTGCAAAAACAGGAAGTTGTGTCAGAGGGAAAGGCCCAGGATAGGCCCCAGGAAGCTTATGAGTATTTCTGATGCTGGTGGAGCAAATACCTTTCTTAACAGGTATGGTGGGGGGGAGGAGGGAATTGAGAGTTTTATGGAACCATCGTAGGGTTAGGAGGGAAGGGAGAAACACTGGGCCGTACATGGGGGTGAGGAGAGGGAGAGATGCCGAACTGAGGGATGGAAGAAAAAGAGATAATGGACCTGGGTTAGAGAGGGTGGAGGGAAGGACGAGAGAGAGGTATTGGACTCTGGGGAGGGGGGATGAGTGAGAAGGAAGAGAGAGGTAATGGACCTGGGGGTAGAGATGGTGGATAATGGGAGGGGGTTCTGGGGGACCTGGACCCCCCACTTCGGGCTAAGGCCTCTTCCAAAGCTGCAGTACTTGTTCAGTGGCTGGTGGGATAGCCAAAGCCCAGCCAGCCAAAGAAATCTGTTGCCCGAGTCGCCCCCTTCCTCATACTGCTTCAGGAACGATGAAGTTAATGGTATACCTCCAGCTGCCGTCACTGGCATTCCCCGATCATGTCTTCTGGCAAAGTAGAGGGCCCAGATCCCCAAGGAACCCTCCCCCTCCCACTGTCCAGCATTTCTCTCTCTCTCTTCCCTCTATCCTCGGGCCCTTTATCTCTCTCTTATACCCCCTTTAATCATTCGATTAACTGTGTAATTAAAATTAGTGCTAGTGCAATTACAATTTTTAATTGAAAATGGAGCTCTAGTTGAAATAGAGAAAGATGGTCTGAACTGGAGAGGTAATATAAAAAGGGTTGACATAAATCTGAGAGTCTCAATTGTTTCACATTAAACTTCATATTACAGGCCCTCAGCGAGAACTGCCGTCACCTCAGCTCACTCAAACTGTTGCATTGCTCTGGTGTTACCACGGATTGTCTGCTTGCAGTTGCTTTGCGTTGTCCGCAGCTGGAGAGCCTGAATCTGCAGAACTCCCAGGTACAAAGCCACATCTATTTGTTGGAAGGGTCAAGTGCTTAGGCAGATAGCTTTTGGTAATGTCCAGTAGTGTCTGTAGACAGAGCTTAGATTTGGGGGTTGGGAGGGAAGGGTAGGGATTATTGTGTGGTTTATGAACATCAGTGGCCAGTGTTGTGTGTCTTCAGTACTTAACTGAATAAGCTATTCGGTGGGGAATGTCTTTCCATCTTTTCTAGGTCTTCTGTGCTTTGTTTCCATGTTGATTCTTTGTACAAGAGGTTTTGGTCCATTACTTGAGCACTCGAGTGAATATTTTTCATTCTTTCTCATTCTCTGCTGTCTCTTCAGGTTGATAGCTCAGCAGTGGGCGTCTTTTTGGAGGTTGCTGGTTCTCGGCTCAGACATTTGTGGTTGACTTACAGCAGTCGTATGAATTTAATTCTCAGCATGATCACAGTGAGTCCTTGTAAAATGAAGGCATTTCACCACAGAAAGGAGGGGGATTCAGAGCTGAAAATAGCATCTGTCAGAGAAACTTTTGTTTTTCTCCGAGGACAAGCAAGAGCATTAATTCTCACAAGTGGGTAACGCTGCGCCACGTCGCCTAGTCCAGGCTTTATGACAAGCCAAAAGATATTTTGTGGCGTGCAAGACATACTCCACCACGCATGCATGGGTATGTTCCTGCCTGCCGCTCGGGTGCGGTTTCCGCAGTTCTTTTTTTTTTTTTATTGCAATGAAGAGAAGACTGCGTTTGTGACTTCTCTTCATGCTCGGTCTGAAGAGCTTCTTTTTTTGGTGCCTTTGACGTGTGTTCAACAGTATTTTCGCTGTGCCTTTTCAGGCATTTGTTTTCCCTCTTCTTGTCGTATCTTTTTAGTTTAATTTGTCCAATTTTTAATTTTCTTTTATTTTCCGTCCACTAGGCCGTGTTTATGCCTGGTCTCCGGTAGGGTCTTTTCCGTCTTTTTTTTTTTTTTCCTCATTCCTTTCCCCTTTATTCAGGCACCATTGTGTCTTTTGATTTAGCTGAAATGTCTCCGTCCTTGTCCTCTAAAGCTCCCAATGGCTTTAAGCACTGTACCCAGTGCAATCAGACAATCTCTGGCATGGACACCCATTCTTGGTGTCTTCAGTGTCTAGGGGCTGACCATAGCCCTGCTAATTGTGTCCTTTGTCTTTGTATGACGAGAAGGACTCAACTGTCCAGAGAGGCTCAACAAGAAAAGATCTTTGAAGCCAAGTCCGGGTCCTCGACGTTGGCATCAGCATCGAGGTCGGTGATGTCGACGTTGAAGACAGCATTGGGAGCATTGGTTCCTATAGCAGCCTCAAGGCACAGAAACACTGGGAACAGTAGTGCATAGAGTGGGGCTCCACCTGTCTCGACACCAACTGCTGGACAGGGCCCCCAGGACCGGCCAGTGTCGGACCGAACCTGAGAAGATGTGAGGATTCATCATGCTCGTCTGCACCGAGGAGTCTGGACAGCGAGATTCGGGCGAAGGCCAAGAAGCATCGGCATTAGTCGTCCTTGTCACATGGTGCTGGGAGCTCCGGGGCGTCGAGGGACTCAGCACCCAAGAAGTGTCGGTGCGGGGAGGAAAACTCCCCCTCTCTCTAGAGTATTGACCAAATGTCTAGTGGTAGTCTCAGCATCGCTACGCAGACTGGGAGTCCATGTATTCCCTTACCTCGACGATTGGCTGGTAAAGAGCATGTCAGAGGATGGTGCTCAGGAGTCCATGCAGAGAACTGTTCGGGTGCTAGAACTACTAGAGTTCTTTATAAACTACCCCAAGTCCCATCTTCACTCTGCACAGCAATTGGAATTCATTGGAGCCCTGCTCGATACGCAGAAGGTTCGAGCCTTCCTCCCAGGGCCGAGGGTGGACACTCTAGTCGCCTTGGCCTCTCAGGTTTGAGCCTCTCAGGTCATGGTTTGGCAGATGTTGAGGTAGTTAGTCCCACATGGCTTCCACAGTGACACCCATGCCATGCCTTCACATGACATCAGCCCAATGGACCCTAGCCTCCCAGTGGTACCAGGCTACGAGAGACCTGAAAGATGTCATCCAAGTGTCTCCAGACCTTTTTCACTCGCTGCTATGGTGAACTTTTCAATCCAATTTGACCTTGAAACTTCCATTCCAAATTCCTTAGGCACAAAATGTGCTGACAATGAATGCATCTCTCCTAGGTTGGGAAGCTCGTGTAGATGGGCTTCACACTCAGGGAGCATGGTCACTCCAGGAAACAAGTCTTCAGATCAATCTTCTGGAGCTCCAGGCCATGTGGAACGCTCTAAAGGTTTTCAGAGATTGGTTGTTCAACCAAATTGTGCTCATTCAAACAGACAACTACATAGTAACATAGTAGATGACGGCAGAAAAAGACCTGCACGGTCCATCCAGTCTGCCCAACAAGATAACTCATATGTGCTAATTTTGTGTATACCCTACTTTGATTTGTACCTGTGTTCTTCAGGGCACAGACCGTATAAGTCTGCCCAGCACTATCCCCACCTCCCAACCACCAGCCCCGCCTCCCACCACCGGCTCTGGCACAGACCGTATAAGTCTGCCCAGCACTATCCCTGCCTCCCACCACCGGCTCTGGCACAGACCGTATAAGTCTGCCCAGCACTATCCCTGCCTCCCAACCACCAGTCCTGCTTCCCACCACCGGCTCTGGCACAGACCGTATAAGTCTGCCCAGCACTATCCCCGCCTCTCAACCACCAGCCTCGCCTCCCGATGTTGACTAAGCTCCTGAGGATCCATTCCTTCTGCACATGATTCCTCTATGGTTATCCCACGCATGTTTGCATTCCGTTACCGTTTTCATTTCCACCACCTCCCGCGGGAGAGCATTCCAAGCATCCACTACTCTCTCCATGAAAAAAATACTTCCTAACATTTTTCTTGAGTCTGCCCCCCTTAAATCTTATTTCACGTCCTCTCGTTCTACCACCTTCGCATCTCCGGAAAAGGTTCGTTTGCGGATTAATACCTTTCAAATATTTGAACGTCTGTATCATATCACCCCTGCTTCTCCTTTCCTCCAGAGTATACATGTTTAGTTCAGAAAGTCTCTCCTCATACGTTTTGTAACCCAAATCCCATACCATTCTCGTAGCTTTTCTTTGCACCGCTTCAATTCTTTTTACATCCTTAACAAGATACAGCCTCCAAAACTGAACACAATACTCCAGGTGGGGCCTCACCAACGACTTATACAGGGGCATCAACACCCCCTTTCTTCTGCTGGTCACACCTCTCTCTATACAGCCTAACAACTAGATTGCAATGTATTACACCAACAAGCAGGGAGGCACCGTATCACACCTTCTGTGTCAGGAGGCTGTCCGGATGTGGTGCTGGGCTTGCCAACACGGCATGTTCCTTTGGGCCACTTACTGGCGGGCGCAAAGAACAGCCTGGCTGACAGACTGAGCAGGGTTATGCAACTGCATGAGTGGTCTCTCAGTATGGGCATTGCCTGCGAGATCATTTGAGAGTGGGGCACCCCCTTGATGGATCTCTTTGCCACTCAGCTGATCACAAGGTCCCTCAGTTCTGTTTCAGGCCCACGACAGACTAGCGTCAGATGCCTTCCTCCTGCATTGGGGGACAGGTCTGCTGTGTGCGTATCCTCCCATTCCTTGTGTAAGGAAGACTCTGCTGAAACTCAAGCAAGACCATGATCTTAATCATGCCATACTGGCCTTGGCAGATCTGGTTTCCTCTTCTTCTGGAGTTATCCTCCAAAGAACCGTGGAGATTGGAGTGTTTTCTGACCCTCATCACGCAGAATGAGGGATCCCTTCTACATCCCAACATTCAATCTCTGGCCCTCACATCCTGGATGTTGAGAGCCTAGAATTTGCTTCTCTTGGTTTGTCAGAGGGTGTCTCCCTAGTCTTGCTGGCTTCCAAGAAAGATTCCACTAAGAGATGTTATTCTTTCAAATGGAGGAGGTTTGCTGTCTGGTATGAGGTCAAGGACTTAGTTACTGTTTACTGTCCTAAATAGTCCCTGCTTGAATACCTTCTGCAGCTTTCCGAATCTGGTCTCAAGACCAACTCTGTAAGGGTTCACCTCAGTGCAATTAGTGCTTATCAGCGTGTGGAGAGTAAACCCATCTCTGTACAGCCTCTAGTTGTTTGCTTCATGAGAGGTTTGCTTTTGTCAAAGCCCCCTGTCAGACCTCCACCTGTGTCATGGGACCTCAACATCGTTCTTACCTAGCTGATGAAAGCTCCTTTCGAGCCACTAAATTCCTGCCATCTGAAGTACTTGTCCTGGAAGGTCATTTTCTTTTTGGCTATTACTGCAACTTGTAGGGTCAGTGAGCTTCAGGCTCTAGTAGTGGATGCACCTTATACTAAGTTTCATCACAACAGAGTAGTCCTCCACATGCACCCAAAGTTCCTACCAAAGGTTGTGTTGGAGTTCCATCTGACCCAGTCGATTGGGTTGCCAACATTCTTTCCCTGACCTCATGCCCATCCTGGCGAGCACTTTGCACACATTGGACTGCAAGCATTGGTCGCCTACATGGAGGGGACCAGGTCCCACAGACAGTCCGCTCAACTTGGTTCTTTTGATCCCAACCAGTTGGTGGTCGCCATTGGGAAACGCACAATCTCTAATTGGCTGGCAGATTGCATTTCTTTCACTTATGCCCAGGCTGGGTGGACCCTGGAGGCTCATATCAGAGCCATGGCTGCGTCGGTAGCCCACTTGCGGTCATCCTCCATTGAAGAAATTTGCAAGGCAATGACATGATCTTCAGTCCACACATTCACATCTCATTACTGCCTTGAGCAGGATACCCGATGGCAACAATTGGTTCGGGCAGACAGTGTTGCAGAATCTGGGGTCTAGAATCCAACTCCACCCCCCCCCCCTCCCCAAACCAGGCCTGTTTTATTCTGTTCCAGGCTGCACTCTCACTCAGTTTGTATATAGTTTCAGGTTGATCTGAGTTTATGTTCTCAGTGTTGCGAGGCCCAATTGACTGATGATTGTTGTTTTCTGTGAGTCTGTATGCTAGGGATACTCCACTTGTGAGAATTAATGCCCTGCTTGTCCTTGAAGAAAGCGAAGTTACTTACCTGTAGCTGGTATTCTCCGAGGACAGCAAGGCTTATATTCTCACAAGCCCTCTCACCTCCCCTAGGAGTTGTCTCCTATTTTTATTTTTCCTTGCTGTAGTATTTAACTACAGTAACTGTGCCCGATTGGCGGGTGAGATGGCATGGTGGAGCGTGTTTTTGGCTTGTCATAAAGCCCGGACAGGGCAGCACAGCGCCACATTTACCCATGTGAGAATATAAGCCCTGCTGTGTTTAGAGAATACCTGCTACAGGTAAGTAACCGCTATTTTTTAGGTTGTAATATGATGTTTTGATAGAAAATTGTCATGTACTTTCATGGTCACAGAGGCCCCTTCTTAGGTGGGGTTTTTTTTTCCTATTTTTGTTGCTTATTTCTTTCTTACAGTAAAGAAAAGCACATCAGGCTAATACAGTAGGAAGACTAGTTGATGTGTCCATCTGCCATGTTGATTTCCTGCTGTAGTGCTACAGACCCAATTTTGTGCGGCTATATGTTTCCTAGGGTTATTCATTCTTTTGTCAATTCTTCCTCCACCACGTTATCTTACATTCCTCACTTTTTCTGGGAACTAATCTCTGATGTTAGACTGATCAGTGTATCGCCTTTTGGCCTTGTATCTTCAGCTCTTGTTCTAAAACATTGTATATGTTGAAAATTTTTCGCTTGTACCTGTTCTACATGAGATATTTTGAAGTATTTCAAGGTTTCTGTCATGTTCTCCTCTGTGTGTCTACATGTTTAGATAAATAGAGTGCAAGGCATGTGAATAGAAATGGAGAAAAAGGGAGGGGGTCCTTGGGGATCTGGGCCCCCCCAGTGCCAGAGGGCATTCTCGGGGAGTGCAAGCGTCGGTGGCTGGAGGCACACCACTGACTTCATCATTCCTAAGGTAGTAAAGGAGGAAGGGGGTGACTCGGGCAGCAGATTTCTTTGGCTAGCAGGGCTTCGGCTACCCCAGCAGCCATTACTAAGTATACACATAGGCATGGATTAATGTGCCAAAGACGATATAGATTTAGTTAAGGTAAATCTTGTCTCACCAATCTCAACATTTCTTTGAAGAGGTGAATAAACATGTGGAAAAGGTGAGCTGGTCGATATTGTCTGGATTTTTAAAAGGTATTTGACAAAATACCTCATGAAAGACTCTTGAGGAAATTAGAAAGTCATGGGATAGGAGGCAATGTCCTATTGCAGATTAAAAACTGGTTAAAAGATAGATAATGGAGAGTAGAATTAAATGGTCAAAATGCTCGATGCCTCACTGCCTTGGGTTATTCTCTTTATAAATGCAGTTAATAAATCCCAATAAATAAATGCTGGGTCATAACTGGGTATATGCAGGTGGCAGCAGTTAACTGGATGAGAGTTGATATTGTCATACTCCAGTACTAGTAGAAGTGAGCCCTTGTGCCACCACTGTGCAGTGGTGATCGGTGGCCGACAAGCCCCGTGGTCTTCACCTAACCAACCACTGGGTAGCCAGTAGCACTTGGAGGGTCTTCAGAAGGGCAGACGGGGGCCCTGAGAAAGTGGCAAGAGCTAGGCTGAGTCCAATCGAAAGTCAGGTGAGACAGCGATCCAGGCAAGGTCTGAACCCAAGTGAAGGTCAGGTGACAATCCATGCAGGGTCAGAATCCAGGCAGAGGTCAGGTCAGACGACATTCCAGGCAGGGTCAGAATCCTGGCAAAGGTCAGGTGGCAATCAGGCAGGGTCAGAATCCAGGTGAAGATTAGGTCAGTTAAGCGACCAGATTCCAGGAACTCCAGCAGAGAGGCTACAAACAGGACCTGTTGCAGAGGCCCCACATCGGAATGGGTGGGACAGGTCAGAGGGAAAGGTACAGTGCAGGCCTGAAGCAGCCTGTGAGTAAGGTTGCCACTGGTGCTGTAGCACCAAAAACGTCTGAAAAATTCTGTACACTGAGGGAGCCACGGGCAGGGCCTAGAGAGGAAGTAGACATGCTGGACAGTTCGGGGTGGGGTTGGGGGTTGGGAGAGAGGATGGAAGGCGTAGCCATGAGGGGCCTTTGATAAGAGAGATGCTGGATGGGGCAGAAAAGCTGAGAGATGCTGGATGGGGCAAGAGAGAAGCAGGGAGACACTGGTTGGGGCAAGAGATAAGCAGAAACGCTGGATGGGGAAGAGTGAAGTAGAAATGCTGGATGGGGCAGAGAGATGCTAGATGGTGAAGAGAGAAGCAGAGAGGTGCTAGATGGGGAAAAGAGATGCTGGGTGGGGCAAGAGAGAATGCCCCCATCTGCACAGGCCTCAAACAGTTATGTAGTACTGTAACCGGACTGTTCAGCAAGTAAATCAGGAGGCCTAGACGCTGACTTCCAAAGCAATACAACTTTTATTAGCTAGCTGACACAGTACTACGTTCAGACTCAAGGATACTGCGCCCCGAGCTTCACCTGACACCCATTCTTATACATCATTAGTGATCATGCGCATAACACATACCATACATCACACAAGCACATGCGCAGTACAAGCACATGCGCACTACAGTTTAGTAGTTCTGTAGTTCTCACAGAGAGAATACGTCAGTTTCACAGAAAATGTTACTTTGCAAGAAAATGTAACTTATTGCATTGTTTCAGCACATCCACATAATACAGCCTCTGTGTATTGCTCACGAGACTGCGCTGACACAAGCCCTAATTGCTGACTACTACAAATTGTTATCTAGCTGCTGGTTAACAAAAAGGTTTTACTATTAACAAGTTCAAGCTGTAAAGTTTTAGTTTAGGCTCATTAGAGAAACTCTGATTCTTTGGTTAAAACACAAAAGTATATACAAAGTCCACGTATAAAAAGTCCTTCTAGTTCAAGTAGTGCAACCTCGCCCCCTACAGTACAACACCAGAGATATAGAAAGAGATGTGTTTACTCCTGTACTGTGCAAAATATAAAGACGGCACATGCCAGGAATGGTGTTAGACGAGTTGCGAGTAGGGCAACTGCCTTTGGCCCCTGACCTGGGAGAGCCCAAAGCCTGTTGGAAGCTGAAGAAAGTGCAGACTTGGTAATAAGCTTTGGGGTCCTCTCCCAATTTCTTCCTTGGGTCCCAGCCATGTCTAACAGCTCTTTCAAGATGTACATTTCAAATCTGACATACTCTAATTACAAAATGGAAAATAAAATTATTTTTTCTACCTTTTGTTGTTTGGTCATTTTATTTTTAAAATCATGTTGGTCTCAGGCTCTGGTTTCTGCTTCCCTCTGTCTTCTCTTAACTCACTCACCAGGTGGTTCTGTCCATTTGACATCTCTTCTCTCTCCAAGTCCACCATTCATCTTTCATTTGTGTCCCTATTGTTCCCCAGGTTCAGAATCTCCAATCTCTGTAGCCCTATACTTCCCTGTCCAGTATCTCCCCTGTGTTCATATCCCCGTATCCATCATTAACTCTCTATCTCCCTATCCTCTCCCTCTTTGTTGAACAATATCTCTCTTCTGTGTCTGGCGTTGCCCCTCTGTGTTCATATACCATCCCCATGCAGCATCTCTCCTTTGTGTCCATCTTCTCCCCTCTCTTCCTCTTTCACACCAATGTCTCTCCTCTCCAACCCAACACACCTTCTCTCCCTCTATTCCCCCACCCCTTCCAGCATCCAGTTCACCTGCCTGTCCTCTTTCCCTTATTCCTTCCAGCTGTGGGTTCAGTATTTGACTCCCTCTTCCTTTATCCTCTTGGTTCTGTACTTCTTTCCCTTCCCTCTAGGTCCCGTTCTCCCATGGATCCCGCCAGCACCTCTCTCATACACACATAGTAACATAGTAGATCACAGCACTCCTTTCCCTTTAGCCCCCCTCTTCTCAAGTGTCTAGCCAGCACCTATTTCCTTTCTCTGTAGCCCCCACTCCTATAGAACCTGCCAGCCCCCCCATGGGTCCAGCCAGGACCTTTCTTCCTTCCCTCCAGCCCCCCCCCCCCCAAAATGTGTCCTGCCAGCACCTCTCTCTCCTTTCCCTTCAGACCCCCTCCTCCTCCTCTTCCATCACTTTTCTCCCTTCCGTCCCATGGATCCAGCCAGCACTTTTCTTCCTTCCTGTCCTTCTCCTCGCTGGTGTCACCTTCCTGCAGCCAGCAGCGATTCACACAGGCTGGCTCTGTGCTCTTCCTTCTGCTGTGTCCCACCCTCTCTACTGCAACTTCCTGAAGTTGCAGTAGAGAGGGTGGGACGTGGCAAGAGGAAGGCCATGGAGCCAGCCTGTGTAAATCGCTTCTGCAGGAATGTGACACCCACAGGGAGGAAAGGAATTTTTTATTTAACTGCGGGAACAAGACTTTTTTACTGTTATTACAGGGTGGTAAAAAATTTTGTTCCTGCATATGTGTCAGTTTTAGTTTGAATGTTGCTGTTACCATGGATTTACCACGGTAATGGTAACCGTGTCATTCTCTTATTTGCAGTCTTTGCATTGTTCTACCCTTAAACACTTCTGGCTTTCTTTTACCTTTGTTGAAATCTCTATTGGGATTCCCTAACTGCCATGTTTACTATAGTATGCTTCAAGGATACCTCATTCCAAATAGAGAGCTGCATGGCTTCCGTCCCCGCGGGAATCCCGCGGAAGCCACGGGATTCCCGCGGGGACAGAGGCAGTTCCTGCGTGGTTCCTGCGGGGATGGAAGCAGTTCTGCGGGGTTCCTGTGGGGTTCCCGCGGGGATGGAACCAGTTCTGTGGGCTTCCCATGGAAATGTAAGCTGCACCTGCACCAGCCTCTCATCTACCGAATACCAATTTATTTGAGTGCTGTCTCCTCCTCCTCCTCCTCCTCTTCTTCCTTGCTTTAACAGCATAAATGTGGAAAGTCTTCCATTAAGGAGATGGTAGAGTCACAAATGATGACGAAATTCAAAAAGGTGTGGGATGAACACAGAGGATCTCTAATTAGAAAATGGAAGTTATATAAAAGCTAACCTTAAATGGCTGCATGTGTGTGGATATGTCAAGTGACACTTAGATGGCGACTCTGGCTGTGATGAACTAGAGCTGATACCTGGCAGACTTGTATGGTCTGTGTTTCATACATGGCAATCTGGTGTAGGATGGGCTGGAAAGGGCTTAGACAGCAACTTCAGTGGCTGGAACATGAGGACAGTGCTGGACAGACTTTTACGGTCTGTGTCCCACAAATGAGAACATGAATAGGCTGGAGTGGGCTTCGATGGCAACTCCAGCAGTTGGAACATAAGGATGGGGCCAGATAGACTCCTGTGGTCTTTGTTCCAGAAACACGAAAGAAAGACCATAATCAAGTATATAATATCACACTCGTTGATTTAATGATGAATTGATCATGAGTGTGACTATTGGGCAGAGTGGATGGACCGTTCAGGTCTATTTGCTGTCACTTACTATGTTACTATTAATCCTCTTTGCTCCCAGGCTGGTGCACAGACCTCAGCTCTGACACAGGCACGAGAATCAGATGTCACCTGACCTACTGGCGCGTGCATGTGGCGGCCTCTCAGCACACACTGCCAGTGAATCAGAGACAAATCTTACATGTGCGCACCAGAGTGTTCCAAGTTCCATTCCTTCCTTGCCTACAGTGCTGTGGCTCAAATCCAGAAAGAGACTGAGGGAGCTGACTGGAACTTTCTTTTATGTACTATTAAATTCTTACGGGGATGGGTTAAATTCTTGTGGGGATGGGTTAAATTCTTGCGGGGATGGGTGGGGATGGGTAAGATTCCAGTGGGGATGGGTGGGGACGGGTAAGATTCCAGCAGGGACGGGCGGGGATGGGTTGGATTTCTGTCCCCGTGCAACTCTCTAACTCCAAACCATGCGCTCCTGAGCAACTGTCTTCTTTCTGCTCCCCCTCTCCATTCTAATTTAAAAGCTGCTCTATCTCCTTTTTAAATGTTAGCACCAGCAGCCTGGTTCCATCCCGGTTACGGTGGAGTCCATCCTTTCAGGAATAGGCTCTCTATTCCCCAGAATCACTCCTCCCTGCACCATCATCTCATTCACACATTGAGACTTTGGAGCTCTGCCTGCCTGTTGGGTCCTGCACATGGAATGGGGAGCACTTCTGAAAATGCTACCCAGGAGTTTTGGAACACATTACCAAAACCCTTATCCATGCTCTATCACCTCATGCTTAGATTACTGCAACTTGCTCCTTGCAGGTCTCCCACTAAGCCATCTCTCTTGTCTTGAATGCATTTGAAATTCTGCAGCACTACTTATATTCTGTCAGTGTCTCATACATGTTTAGTGTACAGCGCTGGATAAGTCTAGTAGCGCTATTGAAATAAGTAGTGGTAGTAGAGCAGTGACTGTCTCTTACATGTTCAGTGTACAGTGCTGTGTATGTCTAGTAGCACTATAGAAATAAGTAATAGCAGTAGTAGTAGTTACAAGGACTGTCTATTACATGTTTAGTGTACAGCGGTACATATGTCTAGTAGCTCTATAGAAATGATTAGTAGTAGTAAAGCGCTGCATACGACTGGTAGCGCTATAGAAGTGATTTATAGTAGTAGTAGTAGTAGTAGAGCAGGGACTGTCTCATACATGTTTAGTGTACAGTGCTGTGTACATCTAGTGGTATAGAAATAAGTAGTAGTAGTAGTACTTACAGGGACTGTCTCATACAGGTTTAGTGTACAGCGCTATTTATGTCTAGCTCTATAGAAATGAAAAACAGTAGTAGTAGTTACAAGGACATTAATCCCAATCCTGGTCCTCCACATCAGCTCTCATCCTATTTGTGCAGGTCACATCGTGATATCTCCAATCTAATTTCTGTTCCTCTCCTCCGCCCCCTCCTTCCCTGCCTTTCTCTTGCTCTCTGTGGAATGCCCGCGCTGTCTGTAACAAACTTTCCTACATCCATGACCTCTATCTCTTATACTCTCCATCTGCTTGCCCTAACTGAAACTTGGCTTTACCCTGAAGACTGCTTCAATTGCGGCCCTATGCCGTGGAGGTTATCTCTTCTCCCATACTCCTCGCTCGGTTGGCCGCGGAGGTGGTGTTGGGCTACTACTTTCACCCTCTTGTACATTTCAGCCTCTTCTTCTACCTCAGTCTCACTGTTTTTCTTCCTTCGAAGTCCACGCCATCCATCTATTTGCTCCTCTGCCTCTCCGAGTAGCAGTCATTTATCGATCTCCTGATAAGTCCCTTTCTTCCTTTCTCACTGACTTTGATGCTTGGCTTTCCTTCTTTCTTGAACCTTCATCTCCTTCCCTCATTCTTGGGGATTTTAACATTCATGCTAATGATCCCTCTGACTCTTATGCTTCGCAGTTTCTCGCTTTAACATCCTCTTTCAATCTTCAGCTGTGCTCCACTGCTCCCACTCACCAGAATGGCCACTGTCTTGATCTTACCCTCTTCTCAAACTGCTCACTCTCCAGATTCTGTGCCTCAGCTCTTCCCCTCTCTGACCATCATCTGATAACTTTCACTCTTAAACACCCTCCTCCCCAGTCCCGTCCAATCTTAACCAATACATTTAGAAATCTTCAGGCTATTGACCCTTCTACTCTGACCTCCAGTGTTTCAAATCTCTTCTCTAACACTGTTATCCAAGTCTGTCAATGAGGCTGTCTCTTCCTATATTACTATTCTCTCCTCTGCTATGGATACTCTCGCTCCTCCCATTCCCCGTTCTGTAAAACGTACCAAACCCCAGCCTTGGCTGACCTCTAGAATCCGCTACCTACATTCCTGTGCCCGCTCTGCCGAACACCTTTGGCTGAAATCCCGTGCCTATGCTGACTTCATACATTTCAAATTCTTGCTGACCTCCTTCCAGTCTGCTCTTTTACTTGCCAGACAGGACTATTACATCCAGTTGACAAATTCTCTTGGCTCAAACCCTTGACGTCTCGTTGCCACACTGAACTCTCTCCTCAAAGTGCCTTCACCTCCAACTCCCCCTTCACTTTCTCCCCAGACTCTGGCTGAGTACTTTCATGATAAGGTTCACAAAATTAAACTTGAATTCTCAACCAGGTCACCTCCACCTCTCCTTTCCTTAGTCCATTCTCTCAACCCTCCAACCCCTGCCTCCTTTTCTTCATTTTCTGAAATCACTGAAGAGGAAACTACACATCTTCTTTCTTCCTTAAAACTAACTACCTGTTCCTCCGATCCTATTCCCACCCATCTACTTAACACTATCTCTCCTACTGTCATCCATTTTATCTGTCATATCCTCAATCTTTCACTGTCCACTGCGACTGTTCCTGATGCCTTCAAACATGCCATAGTCACACCACTCCTTAAAAAACCTTCATTGGACCCTACCTGTCCTTCCAACTATATCACCCCATCTCCCTTTCCTATCCAAGATACTTGAACGTGCTGTTCACCGCCATTGCCTTGACTTTCTTTCCTCTCAAGCTATTCTTGATCCACTTCAATCTGGCTTTCGCCCCCTTCATTCCACTGAAACAGCGCTTGCTAGTCTTCAATGATCTGTTCCTGGCCAGATCCAAAGGTCTCTATTCTATCCTCATCCTTCTCAATCTATCTGCTGCTTTTGACACTGTTGATCACAGCCTACTCCTTGATACGCTGTCCTCACTTGGATTTCAGGGCTCTGTTCTTTCCTGGTTTTCTTCTTATCTCTTCCAGTGTACCTTTAGTGTATACGCTTGTGGTTTTCAGTATCATCTTTACGCTGATGACTCCCAGATCTACCTCTCCACACCAGAAATCTCAGCCGAAATCCAGGCCAAAGTATCAGCCTGCCTGTCTGACATTGCTGCCTGGATGTCTCAGCGCCATCTGAAACTAAGCATGACCAAGACTGAGCTTCTCATCTTTCCCCCTAAACCAACCTCTCTTCCTCCCCCATTCTCTATTTCTGTAGATAACACTCTCATCCTTCCTGTCTCATCAGCTCGTTACCTTGGGGTCATCTTCGACTCCTCCCTCTCCTTCTCTGAACATATTCAGCAGACTGCTAAAACCTTTCGTTTCTTTCTTTATAATATCAGCAAAATTCACCCTTTCCTTTCTGAGCACACTACCAGAACCCTCATCCACACTCATCACCTCTCGCTTAGATTATTGCAACTTGCTTCTCACAGGTCTCCTACTTAGCCATCTCTCTCCTCTTCAATCTGTTCAAAATTCTGCTGCACGACCAATATTCCGCCAGTGTCATTATACTCATATTAGCCCTCTCCTCAAGTCACTTCACTGGCTTCCTATCTGTTTCCGCATACAGTTCAAACTCCTCTTATTGACCTATAAGTGCATTCACTCTGCAGCTCCTCAGTACCTTTCCACTCTCATCTCTCCCTACATTCCTTCCCGGGAACTCCATTCACTGGGTAAATCTCTTATCTGCACCCTTCTCCTCCACTGGTAACTTCAGACTCCGTTCCTTTTACCTTGCTGCACCATATGCCTGGAATAGACATCCTGAGCCAGTAGGTCAAGCTCCATCTCTGGCCGTCTTCAAATCTAAGCTAAAAGCCCACCTTTTTGATGCTGCTTTTAACTCCTAACCCTTATTTACTTGTTCAGAACCCTTATTTTATCATCCTCACCTTAATATTCCCTTATCTCTTGTTTGTCCTGTTTGTCCTAATTAGATTGTAAGCTCTGTCGAACATGGACTGTCTCTTCATATTCAAGTGTACAGCGCTGCGTAAGTCTAGTAGCGCTTTAGAAATGATAAGTAGTAGTAGTAGAGCAGGGACTGTCTCTTACATGTTTAGTGAACAGCGCTGCATACGTCTAGTAGAGCTATTGAAATGATTAGTAGTAGTTGTAACCACTCTTTTAGCCAAATTTAAACAAATAATTGCAACAGGAAACAACATACTATTACTACAATTCAACATGTCCAGTGCATCTACATGGTTAGAGTGGTGGACTTTTGGTCCTGGGGAACTGGGTTTGATTCCCATTGCAGGCACAGTCACTTAAGTACCTAAGCCGCATTGAGCCTGCCATGAGTGGGAAAGTGCAGGGTATAAAAAAAAAAAAAATATATATATATATATATATACTATTAAACATTATTGAATACTTGGAGTTGGAGGCAACGTTCTTAACTGGTTCAGAGGATTTCTAACCACAAGAACATACCAAGTGATATCTAACTCGACAACGTCAGCTTCATGGTCACCTGAATGCGGAGTGCCACAAGGATCTCCACTATCGCCGACCCTCTTTTGTTTACGCTTTCTAACAATAATAGAACCAGGGGACAGAAGATGAAATTAGAATGTGGTAGGTTTAAAACAAATCGGAGAAAGTTTTTCTTTACACAGCGCATAGTTAGACTCTGGAACTCATTGCCGGAGAAGGTAGTGATGGCAGCTGGCCTTGCTGAGTATAAAGGGGGTCTGGACAGATTCCTGAAGGAAAAGTCAATTGATCGTTATTAAATTTGGGGGTTTTGCCAGGTTCTTGGGGCCTGGATTGGCTGCTGTCGGAGACAGAGTGCTGCGCTTGATGGACCTTTGGTCTTTTCCCAGCGTGGCAGTGCTTATGTACTTATGATGATACCCCTGGCCAAATCGCTATCTGACCAAGACCTGAACCCCACGATTTACATACCGTTCAAACAAGACTTAAAGGAAATCACCAATGTCATCAACCACAGCTTCCAAATCATGCATTCCTGGGCGGATGCATTTCAATTACAACTTAACGCAGAAAAAACACAATGTCTTATACTCACATCTCAATATAACACAAACAAATTCACCTCCATAACCACACCAAACTTCTCCCTTCCCGTATCAGACACCCTGAAAATTCTTGGAGTTACCTTTGACTGAAATCTTACACTTGAAAACCATGTAAAAAATACAACAAAGAAAATGTTCCATTCTATGTGGAAACTAAAAAGAGTAAGACCTTTCTTGCCCAGAAACATTTTTCGTAATTTGATACAATCAATCGTGCTAAGTCATCTTGACTACTGCAACTCACTTTATATAGGCTGTAAAGAGCAACGCATCAAGAAACTTCAAATGGCTCAAAACACAGCTGCCAGACTCATATTTGGCAAAACAAAATATGAAAGTGCTAAACCCCTAAGAGAAAAGCTACACTGGCTTCGTTCAAGGTCTGCACTCTGACTCAGAAAATCATTCACGGAGATGCTCCGGCCTACATGACAGACCTAATTGACTTGCCACCCAGACATGCTAAAAGATCAGCACGCACATTTCTAAATCTCCACTTCCCCAACTACAAAGGAATAAAATACAAACTACACATGCGTCCAGCTTCGCCTATATGAGTACGCAGTTGTGGAATGCTTTACCAAAAGACATGAAAATAATTCACAACCTAATCAACTTTCGTAAATCACTGAAGACTTACCTCTTCAACAAGGCATACCACAAGGACCCATAAAAGGAACTGAAATACACCATCACCTACTTGAAATGCTGAATGTTTTCTCCTATGCCTTATTGCCTATCTCTTTACACAATACCAACTACATCTTTACTCTGATAAACGTTCGACTATCTTGTCTGTATAATCTACTATGCCTTCTATATTCTTAATATAATACCAATTGTATCTTCCATTCTGAAATGTTGATCTATCATGTCATCCATGTACACTATGAAATGACAATTGTACCTTTTACTCTGGAGTGGCAATTGCCATGAAGGAACATTGTAAGCCACATTGAGCCTGCAAATAGGTGGGAAAATGTGGGATACAAATGCAGCAAATAAATAAAGTAGAGCAGGAATTGTCTCTTACATGTTTACTAAACAGCGCTGCATACATCTAGTAGTGCTATTGAAATGATTAGTAGTAGTAGAGCAGGCACTGTCTTATGTGTTTAATGTACAGCATTATGTACAGTGGGGGAAATAAGTATTTGATCCCTTGCTGATTTTGTAAGTTTGCCCACTGACAAAGACATGAGCAGCCCATAATTGAAGGGTAGGTTATTGGTAACAGTGAGAGATAGCACATCACAAATTAAATCCGGAAAATCACATTGTGGAAAGTATATGAATTTATTTGCATTCTGCAGAGGGAAATAAGTATTTAATCCCTCTGGCAAACAAGACCTAATACTTGGTGGCAAAACCCTTGTTGGCAAGCACAGCGGTCAGACGTCTTCTGTAGTTGATGATGAGGTTTGCACACATGTCAGGAGGAATTTTGGTCCACTCCTCTTTGCAGATCATCTCTAAATCATTAAGAGTTCTGGGCTGTCGCTTGGCAACTCGCATCTTCAGCTCCCTCCATAAGTTTTCAATGGGATTAAGGTCTGGTGACTGGCTAGGCCACTCCATGACCCTAATGTGCTTCTTCCTGAGCCACTCCTTTGTTGCCTTGGCTGTATGTTTTGGGTCATTGTCGTGCTGGAAGACCCAGCCACGACCCATTTTTAAGGCCCTGGCGGAGGGAAGGAGGTTGTCACTCAGAATTGTACGGTACATGGCCCCATCCATTCTCCCATTGATGCGGTGAAGTAGTCCTGTGCCCTTAGCAGAGAAACACCCCCAAAACATAACATTTCCACCTCCATGCTTGACAGTGGGGACGGTGTTCTTTGGGTCATAGGCAGCATTTCTCTTCCTCCAAACACGGTGAGTTGAGTTCATGCCAAAGAGCTCAATTTTTGTCTCATCTGACCACAGCACCTTCTCCCAATCACTCTCGGCATCATCCAGGTGTTCACTGGCAAACTTCAGACGGGCCGTCACATGTGCCTTCCGGAGCAGGGGGACCTTGCGGGCACTGCAGGATTGCAATCCGTTATGTCGTAATGTGTTACCAATGGTTTTCGTGGTGACAGTGGTCCCAGCTGCCTTGAGATCATTGACAAGTTCCCCCCTTGTAGTTGTAGGCTGATATCTAACCTTCCTCATGATCAAGGATACCCCACGAGGTGAGATTTTGCGTGGAGCCCCAGATCTTTGTCGATTGACAGTCATTTTGTACTTCTTCCATTTTCTTACTATGGCACCAACAGTTGTCTCCTTCTCGCCCAGCGTCTTACTGATGGTTTTGTAGCCCATTCCAGCCTTGTGCAGGTGTATGATCTTGTCCCTGACATCCTTAGACAGCTCCTTGCTCTTGGCCATTTTGTAGAGGTTAGAGTCTGACTGATTCACTGAGTCTGTGGACAGGTGTCTTTCATACAGGTGACCATTGCCGACAGCTGTCTGTCATGCAGGTAACGAGTTGATTTGGAGCATCTACCTGGTCTGTAGGGGCCAGATCTCTTACTGGTTGGTGGGGGATCAAATACTTATTTCCCTCTGCAGAATGCAAATAAATTCATATACTTTCCACAATGTGATTTTCCGGATTTAATTTGTGATGTGCTATCTCTCACTGTTACCAATAACCTACCCTTCAATTATGGGCTGCTCATGTCTTTGTCAGTGGGCAAACTTACAAAATCAGCAAGGGATCAAATACTTATTTCCCCCACTGTATGTCTAGTTACTCTATGAAATTAGTAGTAGTTGAGCAGCGGCTGTCTCATATGTGGTTAGTGTACAGTGCTGCCTACGTCTAGTGACGCTATAGTAACATAGTAACATAGTAGATGACGGCAGAAAAAGACCTGCACGGTCCATCTAGTCTACCCACGATAAACTCATGTGTATACCTTACCTTGATTTGTACCTGTCTTTTTCAGGGCACAGACCATATAAGTCTGTGCAGCAGTATTTCCCGCCTCCCAACCACCAGTCCCGCCTCCCATCACCGGCTCTGGCACAGACCCCGTATAAGTCTGCCCTCCCCCATCCTAGCCTCTCAACCACCAACCCCTCTTCCCCCCGCCACCCAATTTCAGCTAAGCTTCTGTGGATCCATTCCTTCTGCACAGGATTCCTTTATGCCTGTCCCACGCATGCTTGAATTCTGTTACCGTTTTCATCTCCACCACCTCCCGCGGGAGGGCATTCCAAGCGTTCACCACCCTCTCCGTGAAGAAATACTTCCTGACATCTTTCCTGAGTCTGCCCCCCTTCAATCTCATTTCATGTCCTCTCGTACTACCGCCTTCCCCTCTCCGGAAAAGATTCGTTTGCGGATTAATACCTTTCAAATATTTGAACGTCTGTATCATATCACCCCTGTTCCTCCTTTCCTCCAGAGTATACATGTTCAGGTCAGCAAGTCTCTCTTCATACGTCTTGGAATGCAACTCCCATACCATCCTTTTTAGCTTTTCTTTGTACCGCTTCCATTTTTTTAACATCCTTCGCAAGGTATGGCCTCCAAAACTGAACACAATACTCCAGGTGGGGCCTCACCAACGTCTTATACAGGGGCATTAAAACCTCCTTTTTTCTGCTGGTCACACCTCTCTCTATACAGCCTAGCAACCTTCTCGCTACGGCCACTGCCTTGTTGCACTGTTTCATAGGCTTTAGGTCCTCAGATACTATCACCCCAAGATCCCTCTCCCCGTCCGTGACTATCAGGCTTTCCCCACCTAACACATACGCCTCCCTTGGATTTCTACTCCCTAAGTGCATCACTTTGCATTTCTTCGCATTGAATTTTAATTGCCAAACGTTAGACCATTGTTCCAGCTTCTTCAGATCTTTTTTCATGTTTTCCACTCCCTCCGGGGTGTCCACTCTGTTGCAAATCTTGGTGTCATCCGCAAAAAGGCAAACTTTACCTTGTAACCCTTTGGCAATGTCACTCACAAATATATTGAACAGAATGGGCCCCAGCACCGATCCCTGAGGCACTCCACTACTCACCTTTCCCTCCTCCGAGCGAACTCCATTCACTACCACCCTCTGGCGTCTGCCCGTCAACCAGTTCCTAATCCAGTTCACCACTTCGGGTCCTATCTTCAGCCCTTCTAGTTTATTCAAGAGCCTCCTGTGGGGAACCGTGTCAAAAGCCTTGCTGAAATCTAAGTAGATGACGTCCATAGCACGTCCTTGATTTAATTCTCCCGTCACCCAGTCAAAGAATTCAATGAGATTCGTTTGGCACGACTTCCCTTTGGTGAAACCATGTTGTCTCGGATCTTGCAACTTATTGGCTTCCAGGAAATTCACTATCCTTTCCTTCAGCATGGCTTCCATTACTTTTCCAATAACCGAAGTGAGGCTTACCGGCCTGTAGTTTCCAGCTTCTTCCCTATCCCCACTTTTGTGAAGAGGGACCACCTCCGCCATTCTCCAATCCCTCGGAACCTCTCCCGTCTCCAAGGATTTATTAAACAAATCTTTAAGAGGACCCGCCAGAACCTCTCTGAGCTCCCTCAGTATTCTGGGGTGGATCCTGTCCGGCCCCATGGCTTTGTCCACCTTTAGCTTTCCAAGTTGTTCATATACACTCTCTTCCGTGAACGGTGCTCTATCCACTTCGTTTTCAGGTGTACTTTTGCCAGTCCCTCTCTGTCCTTCCCCAGGATTTTCTTCAGTAAAAACAGAACAAAAGTATCTATTTAGCAAATTGGCTTTTTCTTCATCATTTTCTACATAGCGTTTTGCTGTAGTCTCACAATCCCCTTTTTAGTCTTTCTCCTTTCACTAATATACCTGAAGAAGATTTTGTCTCCCCTCCGTACATTTCTAGCCATTTGTTCTTCCGCTTGCGCCTTCGCCAGACGTACCTCTCTCTTGGCTTCTTTCAGTTTCATCCGGTATTCCTCCCCGTGTTCCTCTACTTGAGATTTTTTGTATTTCTGGAACGCTAACTCTTTAGCCTTTATTTTCTCAGCCACTTGCTTTGAAAACCATATCGGTTTCCTTTTTCTCTTGCTTTTATTTACCCTCCTTACATAAAGGTCTGTGGCCCTGTTTATTACTTCTTTTAGCCTGGACCACTGTCCTTCCACTTCTCTTATGTCCTCCCAGCCCATCAGCTCCTTCCTCAGGTATTCTTCCATTTTGTTAAAGTCAGCTCGCTTGAAATCCAGGACTTTGAGTTTGGAGTGGCCGCCATCCACATGAGCTGTTACATCAAAACAAACCGTTTGATGGTCACTATACTTATGATGATACCCCTGGCCAAATCGCTATCTGACCAAGACCTGAACCCCACGATTTACATACCGTTCAAACAAGACTTAAAGGAAATCACCAATGTCATCAACCACAGCTTCCAAATCATGCATTCCTGGGCGGATGCATTTCAATTACAACTTAACGCAGAAAAAACACAATGTCTTATACTCACATCTCAATATAACACAAACAAATTCACCTCCATAACCACACCAAACTTCTCCCTTCCCGTATCAGACACCCTGAAAATTCTTGGAGTTACCTTTGACTGAAATCTTACACTTGAAAACCATGTAAAAAATACAACAAAGAAAATGTTCCATTCTATGTGGAAACTAAAAAGAGTAAGACCTTTCTTGCCCAGAAACATTTTTCGTAATTTGATACAATCAATCGTGCTAAGTCATCTTGACTACTGCAACTCACTTTATGTAGGCTGTAAAGAGCAACGCATCAAGAAACTTCAAATGGCTCAAAACACAGCTGCCAGACTCATATTTGGCAAAACAAAATATGAAAGTGCTAAACCCCTAAGAGAAAAGCTACACTGGCTTCGTTCAAGGTCTGCACTCTGACTCAGAAAATCATTCACGGAGATGCTCCGGCCTACATGACAGACCTAATTGACTTGCCACCCAGACATGCTAAAAGATCAGCACGCACATTTCTAAATCTCCACTTCTCCAACTACAAAGGAATAAAATACAAACTACACATGCGTCCAGCTTCGCCTATATGAGTACGCAGTTGTGGAATGCTTTACCAAAAGACATGAAAATAATTCACAACCTAATCAACTTTCGTAAATCACTGAAGACTTACCTCTTCAACAAGGCATACCACAAGGACCCATAAAAGGAACTGAAATACACCATCACCTACTTGAAATGCTGAATGTTTTCTCCTATGCCTTATTGCCTATCTCTTTACACAATACCAACTACATCTTTACTCTGATAAACGTTCGACTATCTTGTCTGTATAATCTACTATGCCTTCTATATTCTTAATATAATACCAATTGTATCTTCCATTCTGAAATGTTGATCTATCATGTCATCCATGTACACTATGAAATGACAATTGTACCTTTTACTCTGGAGTGGCAATTGCCATGAAGGAACATTGTAAGCCACATTGAGCCTGCAAATAGGTGGGAAAATGTGGGATACAAATGCAGCAAATAAATAAAGTAGAGCAGGAATTGTCTCTTACATGTTTACTAAACAGCGCTGCATACATCTAGTAGTGCTATTGAAATGATTAGTAGTAGTAGAGCAGGCACTGTCTTATGTGTTTAATGTACAGCACTATGTATGTCTAGTTACTCTATGAAATTAGTAGTAGTTGAGCAGCGGCTGTCTCATATGTGGTTAGTGTACAGTGCTGCCTACGTCTAGTGACGCTATAGAAATGAGTAGTAGTACTATAGCAGGGACTGTTAGTGTATAGCACTCTGTTTAGTGGCGCTTTAGAAATAAGTAGTAGCAGCAGCAGCAGCAATAGTAGTAGTTACAGGAACTGTCTCGTATAGGTTTAGTGCACTGCTCTGTGTACACCTAGTAGCACTATAGAAATGATAGTAGTAGAGCAAGGACTCTCATATGTGTTTAATGTACAATGCTGTGTATGTCTAGTAGTGCTATAGAAATGATTATTAGTAGAAGAAAAGCAGGGACTTCCTCAAACGTGTTTAGTGTACAGAGCTGCGTACCTCTAATGATGCTATAGAAAAGATAAGTAGTAGTAGTACAGCAGGGACTGTCTTACATGTTTAGTGTACAGTGCTGCATATGTCTAGTAGTACTATAGAAATAAGTAGTAGTAGTAGAGCATGGACTGACTCGTACATTTTTATTGTATAATGCTGCATACATCTAGTAGCACTATATCAATGATTAGTAGCAGAGCAGGGGCTGTCTCATACGTATTTAATGTACAGTGCTGTGTACATCTTGTAGCATTATAGAAACAAGTATTAATGGTAGTAGTAGTGCAGGGATTGTCTCATGTTTAGTGTACAGCGCTTCTCACGTCTAGTAGCACTTCAGAAATGTTACGTAGTACTAGTATAAGAGCAGGGACTGTCTCGTACGTATTTAGTGTACATCACTTTGTACATCTAGTAGCGCTACAGAAAAGATTAGTAGTAGTGGAAGAGCGTGTTTAGTGTACAGTGCTACGTACGTCTTGTGCTATAGAAATTAGTAGTAGAGCAGGGACTTTCTCTTGTTTAGTGTACAGCGCTGCACACGTCTAGTAGCAGTTTAGAAATGATGATACGTAGTACTAGTAGAAGAGCAGGGACTGTCTCAAACGTGTTTAGTGTACAGTGCTATGTAAGTCTTGTAGTGCTATAGAAATAAGTAGTAGTAGAGCAGGGACTGTCTCGTGTTTAGTGTACAGCTCTGCATACTTCTTGTAGTGCTATAGAAATAAGTAGTAGTAGAGCAGGGATCTAGTAGTGCTATAGAAATGGTACGTAGCAGTAGTAGTAGAGTAGGGACTGTCTCTTACATGTTCAGTGTACAGCACTGTGTATGTCAAGTAGCGCTATAGAAATTAGTAGTAGTAGTAGAGCAGGGACGGTCTCATATGTGTTTAGTGCAGGGGCGTAGCTACGTGGAGGCATGGGTCCAACAGATTACACCCTGGCCCCCTCTACATTTGCCCTTGCCGCCGCCCCACCACCGCAACAGGTACCTTGTTTGCTGGCAGGGGTCCCCAAACCCCGCCAGCTGACGAGTCTTCTTCAGTTCCGGTCAACTCCGGCGCCTTCGTTGTGTGATCACCTGTTTCTGACGCCTTACGTCCTGCATCGTGCATGTAGCCCCGTGCAGGACGTAAGGCATCAGAAACAGGTGATCACACAACGAAGGCGCCGCCGGAGTCGACCTGCGCTGAAGAAGACTCTTCGGCTGGCGGGGATTGGGGACCCCCGCCAGCAAACAAGGTACCTGATGCGGGGGGGGGGGGGGTCGGCGGCAGGGGGAAGCGGCTAAACAGTGCGCCCCCCCCCCCTCCCGCCGAGGTCTGGCTACGCCCCTGGTTTAGTGTACAGCACTGAAGGTCTAGTAGTGTTATAGAAATGATAGATAGTCCCTGCTCTACTACTACTACCACTATTACTATCTCATACGTGTTAGGTGTACAATACTGTGTACCTATACAAGCTCTATAGAAATTAGTAGTACTAGAAAGAACTGACGGTTTTAAGCCTAATTTGCTTGGGGGGTTATAATTGAATCTGAAATTGTATTTATTCTTGAAATCATAATTATATTCTTATCCTAAACTAAGGACAATAGTCACAAGATTTAGGTTCAATTGCTTTATTGTAGACGGTAGTATTATTTTTACATAATTTTTATGTGATGAATGTTGCAATTTTCAAAACCAATAAATATTTAAATGAAAATAAAGGCATGAAAAATAAAACTGAATATACTACTGTAGTATTAATAATAAAGTACCGTTATGAATCAGAGGAAAGACAAGAAAAGGGCACTTACCAGGTTCTGTTTCTGGTCTAGTGGCAGGTTGCAACATATTTTTTCTGATCTTTCTGGGAAGGCATTGATTCTTTTCTTTTTCTTTTTTTCTTTTTTTTTCTTGCACTTCTAGGGAATGTGCATCTCTTCTCTCCACTTTACCCAGCACAGATGCTATTTGACTTTGGCTCTTCTTATGTCATTTGTTTTTGCAGAGTGGCAGTTGCTCAATGCTGCAACTGCTGGAAGTGACAACCGATATTAGCCAAGATGTACCATCTATGCAGTTATGTATTGAAGCTCTGCAGGCAGGCTGTCCCCAATTACAGGTACCTCAGCAACCCCCACCCCACCTTACATGAATGTATCACAGTACTTTGCCTGCCTTATGTTCAAGTAGTGTTTCCCCCCCCCCCCCCCCCCACCCACACCCACACACACACACACACACACACACAAATAGACATGCTTGCTGCTGCAGCATCCACCTCTTTCCTCATCCTCCTCGGTAGCAGGTGATGCAGCACTTGTCTCCTCATTTACCCCTCCTACCCTGGCTACAGTCATTGGAATACTCCCTTTTAGTTCCCGGCCCCCTGCACATATCTAGAATTTTCACAACACACCCCACTTCGAAATGTTGAAAGACGGGAAGCATTGGTGAGAGAGAGGAGCAGATTAGATGTCAGACAGTCGGGTTGTCACTAGGTTGCTGGGAGTGTGGGGAGAGAGGAGAGACAAGATGTTCTTATTTGCACACATTACTCTGTTACTGTATTTCAGGTGCTTCGGCTACTGAATGTGATCTGGTCTCCTAAGGGCAGTGCAAAGGCCCTACAAAGCTCCCTTGGCTTCCCAGACCTTCTGGAGCTCAGCTTGGCTACCTCTTCTTATTCTTTTGTTGATGATGATATATGTTTGCGGATCCTCCGGACTTCCTCCAATCTCTGTGTTCTGGACTTGCGTGGGTGTTATCGTGTCACACCAGCTGGGCTTCTGCGACTCCCCTGCACTGGTGAGCTGGGATGCAGGAGGGTACTCCTGCCATTTTTTATACTACGTAAAGTCCTACTCCTCTACCCAACCCAGTGCTTCTTACTCTGTTCTGGAGGCATCTCTAAATAGTAGAGCTTTAGAGTATGAGATTTTTGTACTTTAGTGATTCTGTATACGATTGAGTAATTCTGAGAGAAGAGGACATTTCTCTGGTAAGTGAACACTACTTTGCTTTGTGCTTTGGGAATTTAAAGATTGGAGTTTAAAGGAGGAATTGTAGGTTAGTGATAGGCAAAATAAAAATATAAAAAAGCAAATTTTATCAACTTAGCTCCATAGTTTTTTTTCCCCTTAGTTTTAAAACTTGAACATTGTACCACAGTATTAACAGATAGACTCTAGCAGGCACTGCAGGATCTAGTTTAGTCTTCCCACCCCTAGGACAACTCTTCATTTATAGTCAGTTATTGTAATTAGGGTAACAAGCAAGGAGTGCTCTTACAGAATTTTAAACACATTTCATTACCATCTAAGAAGGAAACACTAAGTAAATCATACAATATACTATGTAAACTAAAAGACATATTTATATTAGGCTAATATCCTCAATACTGTTGCAAGTTTTAAATTATTGAAAAACTCAAAACTACTTAGATGTAGTCAGTAGTCCAGCAGCGAGAGTGGTGCTATCCAGTCTTTTGCATTGTGTCACATGTATGATTATCTCCCAGTTGGTGAGATGTCATATGTGTGTGCTTGATGCAAAGAGCTCCTAGCTCTCAGAGAACGTGTCTTGTTCTCTTGAGGTTAGAGTAGCAGACTTGGTGGAGCTGAGGGAGACAGAGAGGTATATATAGAAGACCTACAGGGATGTTGTAGAGAAGTCCCACCTCCAGTCTGGTAACCCTGTGCTACCTTGGAGGAGAGAGGTCTCCTAGAAGGAGAGCATCACTCTGGTGAAGTAGGAAGTACTCCTATAGCCAGGACCTGTATTATCCTCTCGCACCGAGGATATGACTCCAAGTGCTGCTCAGGAGGGAAGGGTTAGGACAGCTGTTGTAGTTGGTGATTCGATCATTAGGCATATAGATAGCTGGGTGGCTGGTGGACATGAGGATCGCCTGGTGACTTGCCAACCTGGTGCGAAGGTGGCAGACCTCGCTCGTCACGTAGATAGGATTTTAGATAGTGCTGGGGAGGAGCTGGCTGTCTTGGTACCTGTGGGTACCAATGACATAGGAAAATGTGGGAGAGAGGTTCTGGAAGCCAAATTTAGGCTCTTAGATAAAAAGCTGAAATCCAGATCCTCTAGGGTAGCATTTTCTGAAATGCTACCCGTTTCACACGCAGGACCCAAGAGACAGGCAGAGCTCCGGAGTCTCAATGCGTGGATGAGACGATGGTGCAGGGAGGAGGGTTTTAGATTTGTTAGGAACTGGGCAACATTCTGGGGAAGGGGGAACCTATTCCGAAAGGATGGGCTCTACCTTAACCAGGGTGGGACTAGGCTGCTGGCATTGGCATTTAAAAAGGAAATAGAGCAGCTTTTAAACTAGACACTGGGCGAAGGCCGACAGTCGCTCAAAAGCGCATGGTTCGGGATAAGGTATCTTTCAAAGATATCACCAAAACAGGGAAGATAGGGTATCCCGATGGTGAGGTTGCAAAAGAGACCATAGTAGATCAGGTGT
Organism: Microcaecilia unicolor; assembly: GCF_901765095.1. NCBI lineage: Eukaryota > Metazoa > Chordata > Amphibia > Gymnophiona > Siphonopidae > Microcaecilia > Microcaecilia unicolor. The sequence continues at coordinate 627,605,343 of NC_044031.1, forward strand.
CCTTAAATAAAAATAAAAAGATTGCACATTAATACTGTCAAGTACTGAGCATGATGTAAATAGGAACAACAAACATAGTTTGAAATGACTATATGCGAATGCCAGAAGCCTACGAAATAAGGTGGGAGAGTTAGAATATATTGCACTAAATGAAAAATTAGATATAATAGGCATCTCTGAGACCTAGTGGAAGGAGGATAACCAGTGGGATACTGTCATACTGGGGTACAAATTATATCGTAGTGATAGGGTGGATCGAATTGGTGGAGGGGTAGCATTGTATATTAGGGAGAGCCTTGAATCAAATAGATTGAAAATTCTGCAAGTAGCAAAACACATCTTGGAATCACTATGGATTGAAATTCCATGTGTAAAGGGGAAAAGGATAGTGATAGGAGTGTACTACCGTCCTCCTGGCCAGGATGAACAGACGGATGCAGAAATGTTAAAGGAAATTAGGGATGCAAACAAACTGGGCAACACAATAATAATGGGTGATTTAAATTACCCTGATATTGACTGGGTAAATGTAACATCTGGGCATGCTAGGGAGGTAAAATTCCTTGACGAAATCAAGGACTGCTTTATGGAGCAGCTGGTACAGGAGCCGACGAGAGAAGGAAAAATTCTAGACCTAGTTCTTAGTGGAGCGCATGATCTGGTGCGGGCGGTAATGGTGCTGGGGCCGCTTGATAACAGTGATCATAATATGATCGGATTTGATATTAACTTTGAAGTAAGTATACATAGGAAATCAAATACGTTAGTGTTTAACTTTAAAAAAGGAGACTATGATAAAAAGAGAAGAACGGTGAAAAAAAAACTTATAGGAGCGACTGCGAGGGTCAAAAATTTACATCAAGCATGGATGCTGTTCAAAAACACCATCCTGGAAGCCCAGGCCAAATATATTCCTCGTATTAAAAAAGGAGGACGGAAGACCAAACGACAGCTGGCAAGGTTAAAAAGTGATGTGAAGAAAGCTATTAGAGCTAAAAGAAAATCCATCAGAAAATGGAAGAAGGAACCGACTGAAAATAATAAGAAGCAGCATAAGGAATGTCAAGTCAAATGCAAAGCGCTGATAAGGAAGGCTAAGAGAGACTTAAAAAAAAAAAAAAAAAAGATTGCGTTGGAGGCAAAAACACATAGTAAAAATTTGTTTAGGTATATTAAAAGCAGGAAGCCAGCAAAAGAATCGGTTGGACCGCTAGATGCCCAAGGAGTAAAAGGGACGATGGGGGAAGACAAAGCCATAGCAGAGAGATTAAATGAATTCTTTGCTTCAGTCTTCACCAAAGAAGATTTGGTTGAGATACTGGTGCCAGAAATGGTATTTGAAGTTGATGAGTCAGAGAGACTGTGGAGGAGTGGCCTAGTGGTTAGGGTGGTGGACTTTGGTCCTGGGGAACTGAGGAACTGAGTTCGATTCCCACTTCAGGCACAGGCAGCTCCTTGTGACTCTGGGCAAGTCACTTAACCCTCCATTGCCCCATGTAAGCCGCATTGAGCCTGCCATGAGTGGGAAAGCGAGGGGTACAAATGTAACAAAAAATAAACCTGGAGGATGTAATGGGGCAATTCTACAAATTGAAGAATAGCAAATCTTCTGGATCGGATGGTATTCATCCCAGAGTACTGTTAGAACTGAAAAATGAACTTGCGGAGCTATTAGTAATATGTAATTTATTCTTAAAATCGAGCATGGTACCGGAAGATTGGAGGGTGGCCAATGTGACGCCGATTTATTTTAAAGATTCCAGAGGAGATCTGGGAAATTATAGTCCGGTGAGTCAGACATCGGTACCGGGCAAAATGGTAGAGAATATTATAAAGAACAAAATTACAGAGCATATTCAAAAGCATGGATTAATGAGACAACATGGATTTAGTGAAGGGAAATCTTGCCTCACCAATCTATTACATTTCTTTGAAGGGGTGAACAAACGTGGATAAAGGTGAGCCGGTTGATATTGTTTATCTGGATTTTCAGAAGGCGTTTGACAAAGTACCTCATGAAAGACTCCAGAGGAAATTGGAGAGTCATGGAATAGGAGGTAGTGTTTTGTGGATTAAAAACTGGTTAAAAGATAGAAAACAGAGTAGGGTTAAATGGTCAGTATTCTCAATGAAGAAGGGTAGTTAGTGGGGTTCTCCAGGGGTCTGTGCTGGGACTGCTGCTTTTTAACATATTTATAAATGACCTAGAGATGGGCGTAACTAGTGAGGTAATTAAATTTGCTGATGACACAAAGTTATTCAAAGTCGTAAAATCGCGGGAGGATTCTGAAAAATTTCAAGAGGACCTTACGAGACTGGGAGACTGACTGGGCATCTAAATGGCAGATGTCGTTTAATGTGAGCAAGTGCAAAATGATGCAAGTGGGAAAGAGGAACCCGGATTATAGCTATGTCATGCAAGGTTCTACGTTAGGGGTCACAGACCAAGAAAGGGATCTAGGTGTCGTCGTTGATACGTTGAACCCTTCTGCTCAGTGTGCTGCTGTGGCTAAGTAAGCAAATAGAACGTTAGGTATTATTAGAAAAGGAATGGAAAACAAAAACGAGGATGTTATAATGCCTTTGTATTTGCTCCATGGTGCTACTGCATCTCGAATATTGTGTTCAATTCTGGTCGCCACAGCTCAAAAAAGATATAGTGGAATTAGAAAAGGTGCAGAGAAGGGTGACGAAAATGATAAAGGGGATGGGATATGACTTCCCTATGAGGAAAGGCTAAAGCGGCTAGGGCTCTTCAGCTTGGAGAAAAGATGGATGAGGGGAGATATGATAGAGGTCTATAAAATAATGAGTGGAGTTGAACGGGTAGATGTAAAGCATCGAGAGTTGCACGGGGACAGAAATCCAACCCGTCCCCACCCAACCCCGTGGGAAATCTAACCCGTCCCCTCCATCCCCACAGGGAATCTTACCCGTCCCTGCCCGTCCTCGCAAGAATTTAACCTGTCCTCACCCACAAGAATTTAATGGTACATTAAAAAAAAAAAATTCCTGTCAACTCTCTCAGTCTCTGGGTTTGAGCCGCAGCACTGCAGGCAAGGAAGGAACGGAAGCTGGAACACTCTGGTGCACACATATAAGACTTCTCTGATTCACTGGCACTGTGTGCTAAGAGATCACCACATGCACGTGCTAGTAGGGCAGGTGACATCTGATGCTCATGCTTATGTCAGAGCTGAGGTCTGTGCATCAGCCTGGTAGTACTATAGTAATAGTAAATGACAGCAGATAAAAAATTGATCGGTCCATCCAGTCTGCCCAATAGTCACAATCATTATCAATTCATGATTAAATCAACAATGAATGTGATGATATATACTTGATTACGGTCTTTCTGTAGTGTTTCTGGGACATAGACCATAGAAGTCCGCCTTGCCCTATCCTTATGTTCCAGCTGCTGGAGTTGCCCTCAAAGCCCACTCCAGCCTATTCATCTTCTCATTTGCGGGACACAGACCGTAAAAGTCTGTCCAGAACTGTCCTCATGTTCCAGCCACTAAAGTTGCTGTCTAAACCCTTTCCAGCCCATCCAAAACCAGATTGCCGTTTGAGACACAGACCGTACAGGTCTCCCAGTATCGGCCCTAGTTCATCACAGCCAGAGTCACCATGTAAGTGTTATGCAACACATCCACACACATGCAGCCATTTAAGTTTAGGTTTTTTATAACTTCCATTTTCTAAATAGAGATCCTCTGTGTTCATCCCATGCCTTTTTGAATTTCGCCACCATTCCTTAATGGAGGCTTTCCACATCTGTGCTGTTAAAGCAAGGAGGAGGAGGAGACAGCACTCAAAGAACTTGGTACTCAGTAGGTGAGAGGCTGGCGCAAGTGCAGCATACACTTCCATGGGAACCCCACAGGAACTGCTTCCGTCCCCACGGGAACCCCACAGGAACTGCTTCTGTCACCACGGGATCCCCGCAGAACTGCTTCCATCCCCGCGGGAATCCCGCGGGTTCTGCGGGATTCCCGCAAACCCAGTTCCCGTGCAACTCTCTAGTGTCTACCCTTTTCAAAAGTACTAGGACTAGGGGGCATACAATGAAGCTACAATATAGTAAATTTAAAATGAATCGGAGAAATTTTTTCTTCACTCAACATGTAATTAAACTCTGGAATTTGTTGCCAGAGAATGTGGTAAAGGCGGTTTGCTTAGCGGAGTTTTAAAAAGGTTTGGACGGCTTCCTGAAGGAAAAGTCCATAGACAATTATTAAAAGGAATTGGGGAAAATCCACTATTTCTGGGATAAGCGGTATAAAATGTTTTTTTACTTTTTTGGGATCTTGCCAGGTATTTGTGACCTGGATTGGCCACTGTTGGAAACAGGATGCTGGGCTTGATGGACCTTTGGTCTGTCCCAGTATGGCAATACGTGTGTACTTATGTACTTATACATTTGATTATTCATTAAAATAGTTTTTCTTCTAAGAGAAAGTTGCACTTTAAATATTACTTGCTGGTAAATTGTCTTAGGGAAAAAAAAGATTGTAGGATAAACATATTATGTATTCTTCCTTAACGTCCACCCCAGACCAGACTAATCCAGAACCTGTGGGATTATGTCCATCGACCAGCAGATGGAGACAGAGAAGTAAAGTAATTGTGTGTGTGATTCACCTGTTAGTGGCACCATGAGGGCACAGATATTCATTGTTTCTCTAACTACAACAGATGATAGTTCACTGTGCAGGATGAGCAGCATTTGCCAAGCCTGGAAGAGAAAGAAATGGCATACTTGAAGGGATCCAAGTCCCTTTCCTCTCATTTCCCCTTTTCTCTGGGAGAGGGATTTTGGGGTTGAAGTGCCTTGCACAATGGCCAGAAGCTTATCTGAGGCTGGTTCTGGTCCAGTTTGAGAACTGGATTCCAGTTGAGCAATCTGGTCAGAGACACAATAATACAGCGAATTGGATCCTCTACTGCACAATAGCAACGGGGATAATGCAGATACCAGCAACAACCCCAGAAGAATGGCGAAAAATGCCAGGAAGAAGACACTCAATCCGACAACAGGAAGAACCCAATCACTACCTAAACAACAACAGAGAGGCCAAACTAAACAACCAGCAATATAAAATCAAACATGAACAACTCCTAGCAAAACCACAACAGCAGAACAGACAGACAACTACAAACTGTAAAAAGCACCAACATTAAACACAATACATATGTCCCAATACCTACAGGGTATATAAATGTGAGATCGGCAGTAAACAAGAAGACATTACTAAGAGACTGGAATGAAACAAACAACTCAGACTACTGCTTATAACTGAAACATGGCTGCGCCTTGAAGATGACCCTGCAATACTAGACCTATGACCACCAGGATACAAAATAATATATATCAACAGATACAAAAAGAGGGGAGGAGGTGTTGCAATAATATCCAAATTCTCCTTCACAGCAGAACCTGTCACTAAACACACATCCTCAACAATCAAAATCCTGGCATTCAAAATAACTGACAAAAACACTAACTGACCAGTTATGCATCAGATTATTCCACTGACCCCCCCCCCCCCCCCCCCCCAGGAAGCTGAACAAACGTCCAAGATGATTTTACGAACTTCGTATCAAACATCTGCACCAGTCACCCAAACGTCCTACTAAGAGGCGACATAAACCTGCACCTAGAAAAAAAAAAATGACACAAACACCAGAACACTAATGAACTTCATAAACCAATGGAATCTCACAACAGCACAAGGAGTCTCATCGCACACAAAAGGACACCAATTAGACATACTTGCCCATAGATTCTCAACAAATAACAACCATATATTAACAAGCCACACATTGGGAAAAAGTACCATGGTCAGACCACAGCAAGCTCACATTCACACTAAAATGGAAAGAAAACAACAAGAAAAGAGAACCAAGGACCCCACACACCGCAACCAGAGGGAAAATGGACAACATTACATTCTGAACAGCGATAAATGAACTCAGTGACATATCACTCAAGGATGGTCACTTTATGAGAAACTGGGATGAAAAAAGCAAAAATATGTTAAACAAAATAGCGCCACTTAAAAACAAAAAAAACCATGTCCCTGGTTTAATGACAAACTACTACACATGAAGAAACTATGCAGGAAACTAGAAAGAGCATGGGCCAAAAACAAAACACACACAAAACCATATGGAAAAAAGACATAAGAACAAACAAAAAAAAACAGCATAAAGAAAGCTGAAGCAGAATTCTACAGTACATACACAAACTTCAACCAAAACAATACGAAAAAAATATTTGAACTCGTGAACAAACTACTGAAAACCCACGTAATGGTGACAACTGAAACACCACCAACTGCAGATGAGCTTGCACAATACTTCAAAAATAAAATAGCAAACATAAGATAAACCTTGCAAAACCACAACTAAGCATTTATTTATGCAGATGACGTCACCATCTTCATATATGTGAAACAAACAACAATGTCACGGTGGTGACTGTTTCCTTGTCTGTGCTCACCTTGCCCTCTGGTGGCCTGAACCAGTGGCTGCTATGAACTGTCACACGTTCCAGACTTCAGCCTAGTCCGGTCCGGATCTTCCAGGCTGCCAGACTTGCTTTTCTTGTTTGTGCCTGAACAGCACCCGTAGCTGCCTTGTGATTCCTGCAGCTAAACTTCAGCTGCTGATGGGCTTTATTAGCCACCTGGAAACTTCTGTGTCGGCCTTTGCATCGTCTAAGGTCCCTGGTATGTGGGTGTGCTCTGTGCACTTCTTCCTAGTCCAGTTCTAGTCTGAGTTTCTTGCCTGGTTCTAGTTTGTTTGTGTGTAGTTAGCTTTGGTTTTATTGCTTAGTTCCTAGTCTTGTTTCTGGTCTGCATTTCCTTGTCTTGTGTCTGTGTTCCTTTTTAGTGGCTGCTTGGCAGCTTTCAGTCTTGACTCTCACCTGTCTGTGTTTCTGTCTTAGTGGCTGCCTGGCAGCTTTTAGTCCAGACTCTGTTGTGTGTTTCCTGTTGGTATCCAGTTCCTGCCCTGTCCTGTAAGTCCTGCTGGCCACCTGTACCCAGGGGCTCAACTCCTGGGAAACGGCGGTCAAGCGCAGGTGAAGTCTAGCTGTTCCTGCTCTGCCTGTCCCAGCTTGTTTGCCTCTGCTGCAACTCCAGTCTGGGGTTCCAGTCCTGTTCTGCCTTGCCTCTGGTTTGGGGGTGGTTTTGGGCTCACAAACCCTGTGCTTCCGTGAGAAGCCTGACAAACAATTATACCACGGCAGACAGAATATGGACCACTTTCAAACCACCCCAAGCAGACACAGTAAAGACACTACTAACAAAATACCCGCATGCATTGTGCCAACTAGACAAATGCCCCAACTACATAATGGAAAAACCCACTGGACTGGTTCATTGAGCACGTCACCAAACACATCACATACGTGTTTGAAAGAGGTCAATTCCCAGTAGACAAAGGGGTCATAGTAATCATACAACCAGCAAGATCAGTGAAATCGCAAATTACAGACCAGTGACCTCAATGCCACTGTTGACTAAAACGATGGAAGGCCTAATAACACAACAACTAATGGAATACCTGACAATTTTCAATTTTTCAAACCTCTCAATCAGGGTTCAGGCCACAGCACAGCACTGAGACCGTCATAACCACCCTGATAACGAAATTCAAAAGCGTACTGTGCTAAGGACAAAAACGTGCTACTATTACAATTCAATATGTCAAGTTCGTTCAACTTAGTAGACCATAACACACTAGTGACACTGCTTGACAATATAGGAATCAGTGGTGCAGTGGCAACGTGGTTCAACGGCTTCCTAAAGATCAGATTCTATATTGTAAAAATGTCCAACCAAACATCAGCAGCATGGATCTCTGAGTGCGGCCTACCACAGGGATCGCCAATATCACCACCAGTGTTCAACGTAATGATGGTGCCACTCGGGGAAAAAAAACTGGAACAAATGGGCTTCAACCCATTTATTTATGCAGATGACGTCGCAATCTTCATACCTTTTCAAAGCAGCATCGCAAACATGCAGAATAAAATTTAAAAAAAAAAAAAAAGGCATGGACCTCATGAAAGAATGGGCAACAACTTTCAAACTCAAACTAAACAGAGACAAAACCAAATTCCTAGTACTATCCAGCCCACACAACCCCACATCCTACCAAAAATTCACAATCAACCAACAAACATACCACATTGAAAAGCTACTAAAAATACTAGTAATTATTCTCGACAAACATCTAACACTATCAGCAGTAACATCAAAATGCTTCAAAACACTGTGGAAACTTAGAAGGATAAGAGACTATTCCATATCATCATGCTGATCAATCCATAAACTGGTGGGTTGTGTCCATATACCAGCAGGTGGAGATAGAGAGCAATCCTTTTGCCTCCCTATATGTGGTCATGTGCTGCCGGAAACTCCCCAGTATATTCTCTATCTCAGCAGGTGGTGGTCACACACAGCAGCAGCTCTAGCTAGGTCTCCAGGCCTAATTGTTAGGTTTTGTTGAGTACCTGGGGTTGAGGGCTCTTCTTGAGCAAGTGCAAACCTGGTGGTGCCAGGTCCCTCCTTTTCTCCCCCTCCCGCTGCCTCCGTTAAAAAAAAAAAAAAAAAATTTTGGACGTCCTTTAAGGGCGTTTATATCAGCGTTTATTGCAGCTGCTTACTGGGACACCAGTTCGTTACAGCGAGGAGCAGGTAATTTTTACCTTTTGTAGCGGGCAGGGGATTCCCCGATTGGTCTCCACGTGGCTTATGGCATCGGAGGGCGAGGGCGTGAAGAATCGCTCCCCAGACCGCGTGTGCGCGTCTAGCGGGGATGCGGGGGGTTTCCAAGCCTGAATCGCCCTTTTTGGGCATCAGTTTGGAGTCTGGTCAGTGTCCCGGTTCTTCCTCCGGTGCGGCGGTTTTTCCCGCCATAAGCGCCCATCCCCCGCTGCTCTGCCCCTCCATTTTGGCCGGCCACTCTGCTCGGACGGCTTCTTCTTGGGCCGCCCTCGAGGTGGGAGACGTTAATGCTATGGTTGCCCTTGATTCGGGCGACGGCAAGAAAGCGGCCAAAGTTAAGCGCCGTTCTTTCCGCGTGGCTCCTTCTCGGAGTTTCGCGCCGGACGCCATTTTGGATGCGCAGCATGTTTCTCCCCCGCTCTTGCGAGCGCCGGTTGAGGGTGCGTCTAGGGCCGTGGCCCAGGCTGCAGAAGTGCACAGTCTGGGGGGTTTTTCCCCTGAGTTCATTTTGCTGCTGCATCGGGCTTTTCTTATGCAAAACGCTGCCCCTGCTCCCCTGTCTGATAAAGAGGTTGAGGCCTCCGGAAGCAAACGCCCTCGGGTGGATTTCCAGGCCCTAGAGGACTCTGTCTCCTCTGATGTAGATGAGGGCAGCGTATCTGAGTTCTCCCAACGGTCCTTTGGGGATTCCTTGGAGGAGACGGATTCCCGCTCGGATGGAGCGGATGACCCCTCTGCAGCGCAGATCTTTCGCTCAGAGGATTTGCCCAACCTCTTAGTGCAGGCCATGAGCATTTTGAAGATTTCCTCTCCGGAGGACGTCTCTCCCTCAGCCTCTGCTGGCTCTGCCATTATGCTGGGGAAGAAGCGCCCGCCTAGAACTTTCCATGTGCATGAAGCAATGCACACCTTGATTTCGGCTCAATGGGATTTCCCAGAAGCGAGCCTTAAAGTGGCTAGGGCTATGTCCCGCCTCTATCCTCTGCCGGAAGGCGAACGGGAGGCCTTTCTTTGGCCTACCATGGATTCCTTAATCACTGCGGTGACTAAGAAAACGGCGTTGCCGGTGGAAGGTGGCACGGCCCTAAAGGACGCCCAAGACAGAAGATTGGAGGCGGCTTTAAAGTCATCCTTCGAGGCGGCTGCTTTAAGTTTGTAGGCCTCAGTTTGCGGCTCCTATGTGGCCAGGGCGTGCCTGACGATTGTGCAGCGGGCTTCCCCCTCGGATCCTCCCTTGAGGGCTGATTTGCCAGCCCTGGAATCGGGCTTGGCCTACTTGGCAGACTTGCTGTATGATGTCTTGAGAGCCTCAGCTAAAGGTATGGCTCAGACAGTCTCTGCTCAGCGCTGGCTTTGGCTGAAGCATTGGTCTGGCTAAGTTGCCTTTTAAGGCAAGCTGCTCTTTGGGGTCGAGCTGGACAAGATTGTGACTGATCTCGGCACGTCCAAGGGCAAGAGGTTACCGGAGGTCAGGGCTCGGGCCAGTGGTGCCCGCCCCAGTTCCTCCAAAGGACGGTTTCAGGAAGCCCGTCGGTATCGCCCGGGCAAGTCGGGCTCCTCTGCCCCTTCTTCCTTCAAGAGGAACTTCTCCCCCCAAGCAGCATTCCTTTCACAGAGACCGCCATCCCGGAGGTGCGTCCTCCGGTCCTCCCCCAGGGTCTCGTACCCAATGATGGGGCCCTGGTCCATGGCCCAGAGCTGATTGGAGGACGCCTATCCTCGTTTCTGGGCGAGTGGACCAGGGTAACTTCAGACGCTTGGGTGCTGGAAGTCATCAGAGACGGCTACAAGCTAGAGTTCTGCCGACCCTTAAGAGACGGGTTTGTGCACTCTCCCTGCAAATCTCTGGTCAAAGCTGTGGCAGTGCAGCAGACTTTGGACAATCTGATCCGCCTGGGTGTGGTCGTTCCGGTGCCAGAAGATCAGCTTGGGAAGGGACGTTACTCCATTTACTTTGTGGTACCAAAGAAAAGGAGGTTCTGTGCGGCCTATCCTCAACCTCAAAGGGGTCAATTGGGCCTTGAAAGTTCGGCACTTTCGCATGGAGACTCTCCGCTCTGTTATAGCGGCAGTGAAAGCAGGGGAGTTCCTGGCATCCTTGGACATCAAGGAAGCTTACTTGCATATTCCCATCTGGCCTCCTCATCAACGCTTTCTGCGTTTTGCAGTCCTGGGCCGACACTTCCAGTTCAGAGCCCTCCCGTTTGGGTTGGCTACTGCTCCGCGGACCTTCTCCAAAGTAATGGTGGTCATCGCAGCCTTCCTACGAAAGGAAGGAGTACAAGTCCAGCCTTATCTGGACGACTGGTTGATCCGAGCCCCCTCTTATGCAGAGTGCAGCAGAGCTGTAGACCGGGTGATTGCTCTTTTGAGCTCCCTGGGGTGGATCATCAACTGGGAGAAAAGCCAGCTGCGCCCGACTCAGTCCCTGGAGTATCTGGGAGTTCGTTTTGACACCCAAGTAGGCAGAGTGTTCCTGCCAGACAATCGGATTGTCAAGCTTCAGGCTCAGGTGGACCAGTTCCTAGTAGCCTCTCCTCTTCGGGCTTGGGACTATGTGCAGCTGTTGGGCTCTATGACGGCCACGATGGAAGTAGTGCCCTGGGCCAGGGCCCATATGAGACCTCTACAGCTCTCTCTGCTGCAGCGATGGACTCCGGTGTCGGAGGATTACGCTGTGCACCTTCCCTTGGATCCAGCGGTGCGCAAGGCGCTGAGCTGGTGGCTGAGGACAGACAAGCTGTCCGCAGGAATGCCTCTTGACCCCGGAATGGGTTGTCGTCATGACGGACGCCTCTTTGACGGGCTGGGGAGCCCACTGCTTGGGAAGGACAGCGCAGGGGCTCTGGTCTCCTGCAGAGGCAAAGTGGTCTATCAACCTCCTGGAACTCAGAGCCATTCGGTTGGTGCTTTTGGAGTTTCTCCCGGTACTGGCGGTGAGGCCAGTACGGGTCCTGTCGGACAATGCCACGGCTGTGGCCTATATCAATCGCCAGGGAGGTACCAAGAGCGCCCCTCTAGCCAAGGAGACCATGAAGCTATGCCAGTGGGCGGAAGCGAACCTGGAACAGCTGTCGGCGGCCCACATTGCGGGAGTCATGAATGTCAAGGCGGACTTTCTCAGTCGCCATACCTTGGATCCCGGAGAGTGGCAGCTATCGGCTCAGGCGTTCTTGGACATCACAAAGCGCTGGGGCCAGCCGAGCTTAGATCAGATGGCGTCATCGGCCAATTGCCAAGTGCTACGCTTTTTCAGCAGAGGACGGGACCCTCGTTCTTTGGGAATAGATGCTCTTCTCCAATGGTGGCCGACAGGAGCTTCTCTATGTGTTCCCGCCCTGGCCCATGATGGGCAGGGTGCTAGACCGGGTGGCAAAGCATCCGGGTTGGATAATCCTGGTGGGTCCGGACTGGCCCAGACGTCTCTGGTATGCGGACTTGATCAGGCTCTCGGTGGACGGCCCTCTGCGGCTGCCAGTGGTGCGGGGCCTGTTGCACCAGGGTCCCGTGGTGATGGAGGATCCCTTCCCCTTTGGTCTTACGGCCTGGCTATTGAGCGGCAGCGTCTGAGGAAGAAGGGCTTCTCAGACAAGGTCATCGCCACTATGCTGAGAGCGAGGAAGCGCTCTACTTCTACTGCTTACGCCAGGGTTTGGCGTACCTTTGCATCGTGGTGTGAGGCAGGCTCTCTTTCTCCCTTCACTGCTCCAATTTCTTCAGTGTTGGTGTTCCTGCAAGTAGGTCTGGAGAAAGGCCTGTCGCTCAGTTCCCTTAAAGTCCAGGTAGCGGCTCTGGCTTGCTTCAGGGGTCGCCTGAAGGGTGCTTCCCTAGCCTCGCAGCCAGATGTGGTGCGCTTTCTCAAGGGAGTTAATCACGTACGCCCTCCTCTGCACTCGGTGGTGCCTGCGTGGAATCTCAATCTAGTGCTAAGAGCCTTGCAGAAGCCGCCTTTTGAACCTTTGTCGAGGGCATCTCTGAAAGACCTGACGTTGAAAGCAGTCTTTTTGGTGGCTATCACTTCAGCCAGACGAGTTTCCGAGCTCCAGGCACTATCATGTCGGGAACCCTTCTTGCAGTTCACTGAGGCAGGAGTGTCTATTCGCACGGTGCCTTCCTTCCTGCCCAAGATTGTTTCTCGTTTCCATGTGAATCAGCAGCTCTGCCTACCTTCCTTTCGTAGGGAGGACTACCCAGAGGAGTACTCTGCTCTCAAATATCTAGATGTGAGACGAGTCATCATCAGATACTTGGAAGTGACCAATGATTTCCGGAAGTCGGATCATCTGTTTGTGCTGTTTGCAGGTCCTCGTAAGGGTCTGCAGGCATCCAAGCCTACAGTGGCACGATGGGTCAAGGAAGCCATTGCAGCGGCTTATGTGGCCGCGGGGAAGATGCCGCCTATCCAGCTGAAGGCTCACTCCACTAGAGTACAGGCGGCCTCGATGGCAGAGGCCGGGTCCGTCTCCTTGGAAGAGATTTGTAAGGCGGCAACTTGGGCATCGGCTCATACCGTCTCTCGTCAGTACCGCTTGACTGTGGCTGCTCGGGCGGAGGCCCGGTTTGGAGCTTCAGTGTTGTGGTCAGGGATTTCTATGTCCCGCCCTGGGTGAGTACTGCTTCGGTACATCCCACCAGTCTATGGATTGATCAGCATGATGATATGGAAGGTAAAATTATGTATCATACCTGATAATTTTCTTTCCATTAATCATAGCTGATCAATCCATAGCCCCTCCCAGATATCTGTACTGTTTGTATTCTGGTTGCATTTCAGGTTCAAGTTAGTCTTCAGTTCCTGTTCAGGAGGATCTTCGTGTTCAAGTTTTTTCAATTGAATTCTTCTGGAGTTGAGACAATTTTGTGTTACAGTGAGCTGCTGCATTCCCCTCCCCTCCATTTTACGGGGCTGGATTGAAACCTAAATTCTGCTGGCGCTCCCTCCCGCTTCGTGCGGCTGTAGGGTAGCATTATATCCCTCCCGCTTCAGCGGTGTTAGGGTCAGCCAGCTCCTCCCGCGGTTGCGGTCACAGGATAAGCCAGATCCCCCCGCATCGGTGGGTGTAGTGTCCCTCCCCCGCTCCGCGGGGATGAGCTGGACGGATTCCCCTCCCCCACTTGTGTGGGGATGAGCTGGGTTGATTCCCCTCCCCCGTTTCGGCGGTGGTGAGCTGGGCAGAGTGTCCCTTTGTGGGTGTAATTTTCTAAGTGCTGAGTCCTGCGGATGGAGCTTTGATATCGACATACTGAGGAGTTTCCGGCAGCACATGACCACATATAGGGAGGCAAAAGGATTGCACTCTATCTCCACCTGCTGGTAGATGGACACAACCCACCAGTCTATGGATTGATCAGCTATGATTAATGGAAAGAAAAGTATCAGGTATTGTCAGGTTCTCAGGTTCAGAGCCCGCTGTGCCGGGCTCTGGAGCAAACATGAGCCCTTGGGCTGCTGCCGAGGAGCGACAGCAGCAGGCAAAACCCACCAACCAACACTGGGCAAGCACACCGGCAGGACTGCAGGCACTGCCCAGCGAACTGGAACACTGGACTGGAATTCCCCGGACTGGAGGACACAGGACTGGAATCCCCCCAGACTGGAACACTGGACTGGAATCCCCTGGACTGGAGGACACAGGACTGGAACACTGGACTGGAGCACACCGGACTGGTCCACACAGCTTCACCTGCACTTAGCTACTAAGCCCCCCAGGAGTTGAGCTCCTGGGTTCGAGTAGCCGGCAGGACTTACTGGATACCGGATGACACAGGGACCAGGACTGGAAACAGAAGTGCTCCTAAACCTAAACTGATCTACGTGCTCCCAAGCCCTAAACCAGCAGGAGTGTTCCTAACAGTAAACTGACAAAAGGACTTCCTAAGCCCTAAACTAACAGAGCAGGGAACTAAACACAAAGCTAACACAGGTGCTACTAAGCACCAAGCTACAAGCAGAGCTCTACACTAACAAGCTAAACACAAAACTAACAAGCTACCTAAGCACTGCTCTAGCAAGCTAGATACAAAACTAACAAGGTGCTTCCTAAGCACTACTCTGGCAAGCAACCAGAAGAGCTCCTAGCACTAAAAGGGAAGACAGGGGAGCCACAAGGAAAAAGCAGGGAAGCTAACACATAAGCCAAAAGTGCTTCTAAAGCACCAAACACCAACAGCAAAGACTGCAATGCTCCCAATAGCACAAACACCAGAAGTACTTCTAACAGCAAACTCTGCAGTGTTCCTAACAACACCAAACCCTGAAGTACTTCTATCAGCAACAGAGCTTCCAAAGCCCTACACACAGCAATGCTTCCAAAACCCTACACACAGCAATGCTTCCAAAACCAAGAGGGAAAAGCAGGGGAACCAAAAGGGAAAAGCAGGAAAGCTAAACACACAGTCACCAGTGCACACTGCACTAACACTAACCTGGCCCTTAGCAAAAGCAAGCAGGGAAACTAGACACAAAGTCAGAAGTGCACACTGCACCACCCTACCTAAAGCAAACACCACTGTTGCAAAAAGGCCCTGAAGGAAACACCACCACTTCCTTATCGAGGCCCTCCCTGATGATGTCACACTCCCTAGCCCCAGGCAACAGCACACTGACCCAGAGAGGCCCAACCCACACCAATGCAAAACCGTGAAGCACTTGAAGCCAGTACACCCAAAGACAGGTAGAGCTAACTCAGTCCACCCACACAGCTGTGGTAAAATGAAACAATTAACCCCATGCTGCTGGAAGCTGCCAGCACAGAGAGACAGAGCCAGCTCAGACAGGACAGACAAAAGAAACAGAAGCCAGCTAAGAAGCTGACCCCCAGGAAAGAGGTAAGTTTGAGAGGGGTTCTGACCCCAATCATAACAGGTATGATACATAATTTTACCTTTCCCCAGACAATCATTCCGAACACTGGTCCAATCAACAATATTATCGCAACTAGACTACTGCAACGCTGCATACATAGGGTGCAAGGAAAACACACTTTAATCACTACAAACAGTCCAAAACACAGCAGCAAGACTGATTTTCAAGAAATCAAAATACAAAAGGGCAATCCCACTGCTTGAAACGCTACGTTGGCTACCTATCAAGGCAAGACTACTTTTCAAAGCGAGCACCCTAATCTTCAAGATACTATTTGAAATGGCACCCAAATACGTGCTTGACTTAAACTATCCCCAAGAAATGCAAATCCAGAAAACAGAAACTACCTACTCCTACGTCTTCCCAGCTGCAAAAACACCATCTACAAAACCATCTACACAGCAGGCTTCAGCTACCTGTGTTCCAAATGGTGGAACTCGATACCAAAAACCATAAGAAACATCACAAATCTCCTCCAATTCAGAAAAGAAATGAAAACCTACCTCTTCAAAAAATTCTACAACTCAAAACAGAGTGATTACCACTTTCTACTCCAAATCGACGACTTCTAAATCCATATGAAAAAAATCACCAGACATGTATAACTAACTAGAAAAGCTGCCTTCCATTTTAATTTAACTCTCCTAAAACTCTTTGAATAGCAAGATGAACTATGAATGCCCTCCACAAATTGGACAACCCTATAGTAACTTCACCAAAATGTAAATTGTAATGTAATGAAATGTAAATTGTAAGTCACTTCGAATAGAAACTTGTTTTTGGATAATAGTGGGATACAAGAATGCATAAATAAATTACACGCCACAATCTAAGCAAATTCCAGAAGATATGATTTTAAACAAGTTGTTGAAATATATATGCCAGGAAATAGTTTAAAAAAAAAACATTTCTAAAGATCTAGGATGTCACCAAATCACAATGAGAATCATTATCTCCAAATGGAGAAGACTTGGAACAGCAATGAGTCATCTTGGAAGTGGCTGTCCAAAATTACTCCAAGAATGCAATGGCCACTCATCTGGGAAATCACAAAACATCCCATAACAAAATCCAAAGAACTGCAGGCCTCTCGGCTTCAGCTATGGTCATGTTCATGATTCTATAATAAGAAAAAGTGTGCAACAATGGAATTCACGGGGAGAGCAGCAAGGTAGAAACTGCTGTAATGCAAGAGTACCATCAGTGCTCATGTCACATTTTCCAAAACAAACCTGGATGATCCTTGAGCTTTTTAGGATAATGTTCTATGGACAGATGAGTAAAAATTGGAATTCTGCAAAGCACAGGTCCCATTATGTCTGGTGTAAAGCAAATACAGCATTCTACAGTAAGATCATAATATCAGTAGTCAAACACAGTTGAGCTAATGTGATGGTGTGTGGATGATCTGCTGCCTCAGGACCTGGAAAACTTAACATTATTGAAGGAACCATGAATTGTGCACTGTACTAGAAAATTCTTAAGGAGAATGTCATTCATTTGTCCATGAAGAATAGTTGGGTTATGCGGCAAGACAAGAATCCAGAACACAAAAGCAAGTCTATATCTAAATGACTGAGGAGAAACAGAATTAAAGTTTTGAATTGACCTAGTCAGTCTTGACTTGAACCCAATAGAAATGTTGTGAGAGGACCTGAAATAAGCAGTTTATGTACAAAAAGCTACAGTTGTGTCTGAAGTAAAGCAGTTCTGAAAAGAAGATTGGGGTACATAAATACATAAATATTGACACACTGGGACAGACCAAAGGTCCATCAGGCCCAGCGTCCTGTTTCCAACAGTGGCTAATCCAGGTCACAGATACCTGTCAAGATCCCCCAAAATTTCAATACATTTTATGCTGCTTATCCCAGAAATAAGCAGTGGATTTTCCCCAAGTCATTTTAATAATGGTCTATGGACTTTTCCTTTAAGAAGCCATCCAAACCTTTTTTAAAACCTGCTAAGCGGAGTAGACGGCTACCGGGCGGAGTTTTACAAGATCATGGGAGAAGAGATTACTGAGCCCTTAGCTGCAATGTTTAATATATTAATAGAGCAGGAAAGGATGCCTCCGAATTTAAATACAGCCTGTATTATAGTACTCCCCAAGAAAGGGAAGGATCCGGAACTAGTTGAATCATACAGGCCCATTTCGCTGTTAAATTATGAAGTGAAATTGATGGCTAAGATCTTAGCGAACAGATTAGCGAGAATTTTGCCGAACCTTATACACGACTCCCAGGTGGGGTTTGTGAGGGGACGGAAAGTCACTAAGAATGTTTGCAAGGTGCTGGCCTCCTTAGAAGCCAGACGTCGAGGGAAGGAAAATTCTTTGTTAATAAGCTTTGACGCTGAAAAAGCTTTTGATAAAGTAAAATGGAATTTCCTATATGCTGTTCTTCAGAAATATGGCATCACGGATAGATTTCTATCAGGGATCAAAGCACTGTATTCAGCGCCAAGGGCTAGAATATCGGTAAATGGGATTGAGACACAAGATTTTGAAATAGGCCGGGGAACACGCCAAGGTTGCCCTCTGTCGCCGTTATTGTTTGTGCTATCATTGGACCCCTTATTGAGAGAAATTGAGGAACAGAAAGCGGTGGCAGGGGTAAAGATAGGAAGCGAGGTCTTTAAGGTAGCGGCTTTCGCAGATGACATCTTGGTCCATTTAACAGACCCACAAGAATCCCTGAACGCTCTATTAGAGATATTCTCCGAATACGGAGACTATGCGGGCCTTAGTTTGAACTTAGAAAAATCGGAGGCCTTGGCCTCCTCAGAGGACGTGTGGAGGCGGTGGAGAGGCGAGTTCCCTCTGAGAAAAGCACAAAACTCCTTTAGGTATCTCGGAATCTTGATGCCTATGGATCTCTCGCGGTTGTATGATCTGAATATTACTTGGCTGTTAGAGGAGACCCAGCAGGTGCTACAAGGATGGATGGATTTGCCGTTATCAGTGTTAGGGAGAGTAAACATGATTAAAATGGTGTTGTTCCCCAAATGGCTTTATGTGATGCAGACCATCCCAATTTGGCTCCGACGGAAAGACCTAAAGAGTTTTTACAAGCTTGCATCAAAGTTCTGCTGGAGAGGCAAGAAGCCGCGGGTTCGCTTCTCACGATTAGTGGGGAGTTGGAGTCGAGGAGGAATGGGCATGCCAAATTTAGAATTATACAATAAAGCATGTCAGTTGAGATATCTGGGAGATTGGTGTTTAGACACGCAGCAATATACTCCTACGGCGTTGGAGGCGGCGCTTTGGGAACCGCACCATCTTTTTTCGCTTTTACACCACAAAACACGAGATTTACCGGAGGGACTCAGTGGAGGTGTGTTGTTGCGATCTCTCCGGGAGGTGTGGGGAGTGCTTATTTGTCAACTGGGGGGGGACCCAACAATAACAGATTTGATAACCATACGTGGGAACAGTGCATTTTTACCAGGATTGTCAAGCCGATATTTTGTTGAATGGGCTAGACGGGGAATTTCTAAATTGGAACACCTGGTGGGCGAAGATGGGCAGCCTCTTACCGACGAGGAGTTATTGGGAAAGGTGGGCGACTCCTGGGGGAATAGATTTGCTATACGTCAGGTGCGACATTACCTCACTTCTTTACCGACAGATCCCTTGAGAACTCGGTTGGGGGAAAGGATACGGGAATTTTTTCACTCCTTTGGTGAGGGAGGAATCACAATATCCTCGCTTTATAAAACAATATCAGGATGGCTGCCCCCCAGGGACTATAGACAGCTAAGGAGTGCTTGGGAAAAGGAGTTGGGAGTTGCAGTGACCTCCTGGGACATCACTAAATCAATAGCACGAATACCCCTGTTAGTATCGGAGGCTCGTTTGAGAGAATGTGCCTATCGCTGCATCCATAGGGGATATGTAACTACAGCTCAATTAGCACATATGGGAGGAAATCGAAGCCCGGACTGTCTTAAATGTGGAAGACATCCTGGCACAATGCTGCACATGTTTTGGAGCTGCCCAATTTTAAAAAGGTTCTGGGCTCGAGTTCGAGGATTTTGGGAGGAGCGGTTAGGGCAGCGGATTTTGGGGACAGTTGAGCAACTGATTTTAGACATCCCGGGGTCCTTTAGAGGGCAGAATCGTTTTGAAACATTGATGCTCCGTAAGATGAGCCTCTTGGCCAGGAAATGTATTTTACAATACTGGACGGTCAAAGATCCTCCGGCATACTGGCACTGGAGAAATCAGCTACATCAGCTGGTATCGTGGGAGGCGGGGGAATCTAGGCTCTCGCAGAAAAAGAGAGTTACATTTCTGGCTATTTGGGGCCCTTATTTGCAAAGCCTAAGCCCTAGAGGCCGTAGTTTGCTTTTAAATACAAGGTAAACTCTACGGGCTGAACTGAATGGTTATCCAGGTCTGGGGTAAAAAGGGGGGGGAAGGGAGGGAATGGGAGAGGGCGGGGGGAGGACTGGTATGATTGATGGGATAATAATGTTGGCAAAAATTTATAAATGCTGTATGCTAGTTAGCAATTGTTGTATATATAGACTGAAACAGAGTTGGCATGATAATGTTGGGGCTGATACAATGTCAATAAAAAACGCTTGAAATTTAAGCAGAGGGGAAGGAGGAAGGGTTAGGGGGGGATGGGAGAAATTGTTAAAAAGTTTTGATGATGGGCTTTATCATTGTATTTCTATTTTGAAAGTTTGACGGTGGCATTTATGTTTATGCCAGATATTGGATGTAGTTATTTTGTTTCATCAATAAAAATGTTTAAATATAAAACCTGCTAAGCTAACCGCCTTTACCACATTCTTTGGCAATGAATTCTAGAGTTTAATTACCTGTTGAGTGAAGAAATATTTTCTCCAATTAGTTTTAAATTTACTACTTTGTAGCTTCATCGCATGCCCTCTAGTCCTAGTATTTTTGAAAAGAGAAAACAAACGATTCATGTCTACTCATTCCACTCCACTCATTATTTTATAGACCTCTATCATATCTCCCTTCAGCCATCTTTTCTCCAAGCTGAAGAGCCCTAGCCGCTTCAGCGTCGTCCCATCCCCTTTATCATTTTCGTCGCCCTTCTCTGTACTTTTTCTAATTCCACTATATCTTTTTTGAGATGCAGTGACCAGAATTAACACAATATTCAAGGTGCAGTCACACCATGGACCGATACAAAGGCATTATAACGTCCTCATTTTTGTTTTCCATTCCATTCCTAATAATACCTAACATTCTATTTGCTTTCTTAGCTGTCGCAGCACGCTGAGCACAGGGTTTCAACTTATCGGTGACGATGCAGAGATCCCTTTCTTGATCGGTGACTCCTAACATGGAACCTATAATTCGGGTTCCTCTTTCCCACATGCATCACTTTGCACTTGCTCAAATTAAACGTCATCTGCCATTTAGACGCCCCAGTCTCGTAAGGTTCTCTTGTAATTTTTCACAATCCTCACCTCAGAAACATTCAAGCCACAGAAAAGCAAACCTCTCACCCTCTGCATCCACCCCCCCTGCCCCCCCCCACACACACACACACACACACCAGCAAACCTGCCTACCGTACAGCCAAACCAATCCCGGCTCTGCACCTTCCAAAAAACAAGGCTCAATCTCTCTGGTTTCTCATAGCTTTTTTCAGCAAAAGCAAACCAAACACACAGAACCCCCATCTCCGAGCTGCTTCCTCTCCCCCAGCCAATCCCACGCCCCCAGCAAACCGGCCTACCGTACAGCCAAACCAATCCCGGCTCTGCACCTTCCAAAAAACAAGACTCAATCTCTCTGGTTTCTCATAGCTTTTTTTCAGCAAAAGCAAACCAAACACACAGAACCCCATCTCCGAGCTGCTTCCTCTCCCCCAGCCAATCCCATGCCCCCTCCCCCCCTCCCCCCACTGCTCCCCACCAGTGCTGAACTGTGTGCCACCCCATGAAGTCATGGGGTGGCACACAAGTTCTTTAACAACGGTGTGAAAAACTGATATCAAGTTGTAGGAAGCATGTGGTTTCAATTGTTGCTGCTAAAGGTGGTGCAACTACTTATTGAGTTTAGGGGGCAGTTACTTTTTCATTTGGATGATATGGGTGTTGGATTACCATTCAGTGTGACACACCTTACTATAATAAAAAGCACCTCCAATGTTCTGAAGCTGACTCCGTGGCAGTGAAGGGCTATAGGGTTTGTGCTGCCTGTAACACTGTATCCATCTCCTGTTGTGACGTTAGCGAACTTCCTGGTTCGTCACACACGACGTCACAGGCATGAGGGTGTCGTTGTCCCTCCCTTCCAGTTCCAGGCCCCCTCCATCCGATTTTTAAAAGTCATCTTCACTTACCAAGTCAGGGTTACGGCGGACGGCAGCAGCGGTAAAAGGCGTGCAGGCTCGGCCCTTCTCTCTCTCTCAGCTGTGGTCCCGCCCTTGCGGAAACAGGAAATGAGGGCGGGACCACAGCTGAGAGAGAGAGAAGGGCCGAGCCTGCATGCCTTTTACTGCTGCTGGCAGCTGATGTAACTCCAATGAGGTAAGTGAAAATAACTTTTAAAATTTGTAGGGAGGGGGCCTGGAACTGGAAGGGAGGGACGACGAACCTGGAACTGGGAGGGAGGAAGCCTGAAACTCGGACGAGGGGAGGGGACCCTGAAACTCGGAGGGAGGGGTCGACCCTGGAACTCGGAGGGAGGGAGGGAGGACAACCCTGGAACTCGGAGGGAGAGAGGGAGGGGGACCCTGGCACACACTCTCAATCTCTCACACACTCTCTCTCTCTCACAGACACACTCGCACCCAGTCTCACTCTCTCTTTGTCACACACGCACTCGCACATTCACTTTCTCTCTCTCACACAGTCACTCTCACACACACTCTCTCAAACATACACACACCGAGGAAAACCTTGCTAGCGCCTGTTTCATTTCTTTCAGAAACGGGCCTTTTTTACTAGTATACAATAATAGAGGAAATTATGGAGGGGGAGGGGACTGTTTTACATCATTGTAATTCCAGTTATGGGTCTTTGCAAACCAAGTCTCTGTGACCACTACTAAATCCAAGTCAGCCTCTTCAACCTTATTTCCCATTCTATGGGCATTAGTATACACAGCTTTCCAAATATTACCTTTTTTTCGTATTTGGGTATATAATATTCCAGAAAATCTCCCCAGTAATGCAGATTACTAACACATTTACCATTCTCCAGACCCCCCCCCCCCCCCCCCCCCCCCCGTTGCACATAAAGATCAAAAAATGTCATGCCTGTCTAGCAAAGGATCATCCAGTTTTGATACACACAAAACACCCAGCTGCCCCTTTCTATCTGTCCTCTCTTTTACATCACTTTCTTCAGTATCTCCCCTGAAGCAGATCCCAAGCCTTCAGACCAGACCACGTCACTTCCTAGTGGACTCTGATCTGGCAACTTTGAGGTTTTTGAGCATTGGTTTCTCCTGTTCCTGGGATGTTCTTGTCTCAGCTGTTTCCAGGGGTGCATCAGTTTCATTTAATTTTTATGCTATTATGATTTATATTCCGCCCTTATCCAGAGTGGAGTACAAACTGGCATACATAATAAAAATGCACCCTACTTAAACTCAAAATTAGAATTAAGAATTCTTAAATACCATCTCCATCCAGAGATCTTATAAAATGATTTATATATTAATGTGCTCAGTCCATACCCGTTCCAACCATTATATCCCAAAAGGAATATGTGGTAGTGTCACAAGGGAACCATCATAGCACATTAAATGTTCCACCTTCCACTGTGATGTATGTACATACAGCTAAGTCACTCAGGATAACATAAAATATTGCCAAGATTTTAAACATTTAAGTTAAACTTAACTTCACACAGAATTGTTTATCCTAGTATACATGCATAAGAAAGTACCTGAGGTCATTCCCTAGCTGCGAAACAAATAAGCTGAACCCCCACTATGCATGGGTCACTAAATATATATAGTTCAGCCCTTATAAAGTGAAAGGATATCTGTGCTAGATAGAGTTATAATACATGTGACATCAGCAAACCATACTTCCCTTTGGGTAATGGAACTCAGGCCGAGTTTCGTAGAACTTCAGAAAGGGAAATCTACAAACATAATCAAAATCAACAGTAACTATCAAACAGTCAACAGTCACGCACTCACACTGGAGCATATAGTTTAACCACGAGCATGCAGCCCTACTTACAACAATGAAACATTGTATAATGTTTTCCTTCCAAAACCATTATTGGACACTAACCCCTGATGGGTCTCCGTCAGAATGATCCCTTCTCACAGCTTGGAGCGTCTGACGTCAACTTTCCTGCGCTCTCTAAATATCTGGCAAAGCATCTCTCCTCTTATATCATTGGATCAAAGTTAAATCTGACCTCCCACCCTACAGACCACAGAACTACCCAAACAAACAAGCTTCTGTTGCCACCCCCCCCCCCCCCCCCGGGGGAGCACATTATACAGTACATCACAAAATACTAGTCCATGAACTTCCACTTCAAACCTAATCTCATAACCACTCAACTTCTCTATTCAGCCCCCATGGCTGAACTGTGCCCCAGGAGAAAATGAGTCTCTGCTCCTTTTGAGTGAGAATATTAGTCAACACCCCTCCTCTCTTTAGTTCAGTGTTGAGGAGAACTGTATACTTCAAGTCCTTAATCTCATGAAAGAGATACGGGAGCCTCCGGTTTACATGTCCGTATATTGCTAATGTGTTCTCCTATAAGAATTTTGATCTTTTGAGTAGTATGTCCAATGTAAAAAAGATGGCATGGACACCAAACACAGTAAACTACTCCCATAGAGTTACAATTTGTTCTTTTTTGCATATAAAACCAACGATTTGAACCCTTCCTTCCCTGATTCTCAGCCTGTTGATCTTACCACTAGGCTGTACCTTCCGCACCCCCCTCTCCCCTCCAGGATGCTGATGAAATAGACAGTAATCTGCTCAAATATATAATAGGGGTAAGGAAAGCGGAGTAACCTACACTGAACACTATCTGCAACAGATTTGGGCTTTCAAGAAGGCTGGTGTAACCTCTTGGTGGGATAATAGTTAAAGCCCAAATTTCAGTAAGTATAGGGAGGCTGATTTTTATTTTTATAAGAGCCTCACAAACCTTGCCAGCTGTCCGGTTTAGTAGAAAACTTGGTAATAAGACATAGAAGGGGCAATGGTGCTGGCTTAGGTATTTTTGTTAAGAAGTAACGTTGAAGTTGGCAAGGCTTGAAGTATTCTGAAGGCCTGGGGTCTGCTCAGAGGAAATTTCGAGGGCAGTGATGGAAAAGAGAGGACAGATAAACTTAGCAGTAGCTGGGTTTTTTTGGAAGTGTCTTTGCTAGGCAGACTAGATGGACTCTTGTTCTTCATGATTATATTACGAGAAAGGGAAAGATAAACTTGATGGGATTTGATATACCACCTTTCTGCACTTACAGTCAAAGTGGTTTACACTTACAGCTACTTATTTTGTACCTGGGGTAATGACGGGTTAAGTGACTTGCCCAGAATCACGAGGAGCTGCAGTAGGATTCAAACCTAATTCCCCAGGTTGTCAGGCCACTGCACTAACCATTAGGTTACTCCTCCACTCCACTCAGTATGGGGAGAAGGTATGTTTGTGTTGGTGGTGGCAGGGGGGTTCTAGACATTCTAAATGTGTTATGAATATTCTCTGCTTGAGGAGGTTTTCCTGGTGAATTTGGATGTGAAAACTGCTTTTTTTTTTCTCTCGCCAGACTTGCACCAGATTTACCTGGGTTTGTACTGCAGCACTCAGAACCTAACTCTTTGCAAAGTGGGAAGCCACCTGCTCACAGAGACATGGCGCCATAGCCTGCAGGAACTGGACCTGACAGGCCAGTGCTATGGCGAAGTGGACCTAGAGTTGGCAATAGCAACACTAGTTCATGGAGGAAATAAGCTTCTCAGTTCCATCAACCTGGCAGGAACTAAAGTCACCTTAAGCTCAGTCAGGTAAGTACAGTGGGAGATCCTGCGCTGTAGAGACACCTTTGTCTCAGCTACTGCTACTTTTGTTTTAATTATACATATATAATGCTAATAGGCAATTAGATATTATGCAACCCGCTTTGATAGAGCTCATATACGCAGGCTATAAATACTGGAATAGTATAGTAATATTAACTGTATTTCTCCTCTGTAACTCCTATACTACAGGTTTTTAATACTATTTCTCAGCCTCTCCATACTCACTGACTTAACCTAAACATTCACAAAGGTGATTTCATCTTAATCTTTCTATATCTTCAACTGTGAGGCAAAGGTGCTTGACCACGCTGAAGGATCACGACAAGGAGGAGGTCGTATTCCTTGTTTTATTTCTCCCTACACTGCTTCCTGGGAACTCTGTTATCTGCACTCTTCTCCTCCACTGCTAACTCCAGACTCCGTTCATTTTATCTTGCTGCACCATATGCCTGGAATAGAGTTCTTGAGCCTGTACGTTAACCCTCCATCTCTGGCCATCTTCAAATCTAGGCTAAAAGCCCACCATTTTTATGTTGCTTTTAACTCCTAACCCTTACTCATTTGTTCCGTTCCCATTTTTATCATTCGCACCTTAGTAATTCCCGTATTCCTTATTTGTCCTGTTTGTCTGTCTTAGTTAGATTGTAAGTTCTTTTGAGCAGGGACTGTCTCTTCATGGCCAGTGTACAGTGCTATGTACGTCTAGTAGCACTATAGAAATAAGTAGTAGTAGTACTCCTTGTACACTCCTTGGGGAGCTTCAGGTGGGACCTTAATACTATTTTTTAGTCTGTTTTATAATTTTTTTTAAAATACTTTTTGATTAGTTTTTACTTTATTCACTGCTATGCTAATCTTTGTTAAGCCCTAGTGGGGACATCAACCTCCACCTGGTTTATACCCGATAAATTTAACTTGCATTCTCGGCAAATGATTTCTCCAGCTTCTACGCAAGTTAACCATACATCTATTATTCTTTCTTCTATTATTGGCCTTTTAAATGCCTGATTTTTAAGACATAAATGACCACTTAATACAGACTTGCACAGTTTCATATTTCTATCCTATGTATTATGGAATCTTGGTTAAGACCTGGACACACCAATGCAATGGTCGAAGTCTGCCCCCCCCCCCCCCCAAACTATGGTTTTACACACTTTCTTATACTTCACGGCATGGTGATGTTGTGGCTTTATTTTACACTCTTCACATGCCTCATTAACACTCAGTTATGTTCTGTTATTGGTATACTGCATTTTTCTAATATAACATCCTCCCCCTCCTACTATTATTTCATTCAAAGAACTTTCAGCTTTCATTTCTGAACTCAGTATTATTTCCTCTCATTTTTTACTTCTTGATTTGAATCTTGTTCATCTGATTTTTTTTTCTCCAATATAGGATACCATCAATATGTCAATTTCTCAACTCATCCCCAAAGAGAACATTTTGGATTTGTTTTTTTACATAACTTGTCTTACTCCTTTTAACTATTTATCCTTTTGTCTGGACTGACTGTCATGATACACCTAGCCACCCACTTGGAGTTACCACGCAGCCACTTAGAGGTTCCATTCTTACACAGCTCAGATCTGCCTGCACCTCTAGGCGAGTATCCCGTTCTCAAATTATCCCCAATGATTTCTAGGTTACTGCGGCCACACTCCCAGTGGTCCCACAGTTCCCAGAAAGCACCCACAGACCCAACACACAAACCACCAGGATTCTTTATTAGTCCAGACAGCAGAGGCAATAAACTGAATAGTATTTATTGTCTTAAAAATATTGAACAATGAACCAAAAAAGTACAATCGGCAAACAATAACAGGTAACTGAAATATGGATCAATTATAACACTAAATATTTTTTACTTTCTAAAACTACCTGGGAAGATCAGGAAATATGGTGTTCACAGATTATCAAATATAACTGATCACAGGGCCTCAGCAAAGAGATCTGTCTCTCTCTTCTTCCTGGCTAAGACTGGGGGAAAAGCCAGTAAAATACAAATGAAATTGAGCTGCTGGGCCAAAAAAAATAAAAAAAACTGGTCACATCATTGCAGGTCTTTTCTCTGTAATAGCTTTAAGCCATAAACATGCACCACCTGCTGGCCAAACTAGAGAAATATACTTCAATAATTAAGGCAGTTTTACAGGCTTAAACACCCCACTGTTCTGTCACACTGACCATTTATGAATTACTTCTGAAATTTATTTCAATTCATGCCGAATTCTCATTCCTTCTCCTCCTCTACTGCCACTCAAACTTTAGATGACAGGGAAATTTTTTTTAACTTAATGAGGCTTTGAAAACCTTATCACCTCTGTTGGTAACCCTTTCTTAAGAACATAAAAATAGCCATACTTGGTCAGACCAGTGGTCCATCTAGTCCAGTATCCTGCTTCCAACAGTGGCCAATACAGTGACGCCTGGAACTTTTTCTTGAGTGCTGACTCCTAAAATGGACCCTAGCATTAGGTAACCATGATTCATATTATTCTTCCCAATGTGCATCATTTTGCATTTGTCCACATTAAATTTCATCTGCCATTTGGATGCCCAGTCTTCCAACTTCCTATGGTTTTCCTTCAATGTTTCACAATCTGCATGTGTTTTGACAACTTGAATAGTTGTGTGTTACCTGCAAACTTAATCACCTCGCTCATCGTTCTGATTTACAGATCATTTATATATATGTTAAATAGCACCGTTCCGAGTACAGATCCCTGCGGCACTCCACTATTCACCCTCATCCATTGGGAGAAATGGCCATTTAACCCTACCATCTGATTTCTGTCCAAAAAACTAATTCCTAATCCACAACAGAACATGAGGAACTCTCAAAAGGTTTCTGAAAATTTAGATACTCTACATCAACCAGCTTACCTTTATCAACATGTTTGTTCACACCTTCTAAGAAATGAATCAAATTGGTAAGACAAGATTTCCCTTGGCTGAAGCCATGCTGACTTTGTCCCATTGAACTATGTTTATTATTTATTTATTTATTTATTGTATTTGTACCCCACATTTTCCCACCTTTTTGCAGGCTCAATGTGGCTTACAGAGTATGGAAATGGGAACGTCATTACATGATTTAAGAAAACAGTCGATCATAAGCTGGGGTGAGAGAGGAATTTAGGTAGAAGGTGTTAGGTATGAGTTCCGTAATTTTATTCTTTATAATAGTTTCCATCTCCTCTATTTTACACAGCACTGACGTCAGGCTTACTGGCCTGTAATTTCCTGGATCACCTCCTGAACCCTTTAAAAAAATCGGTATCGTGTTGGCCACCCTCCAATCTTCAAGTACTACAGACGATTTTAACGACAGGTTACAGATTACTAACATCAGATCAGCAATTTCATGTTTGAGTTCTTTCAGTACCCTTGGATGCATGCCATCCAGTCCAGTTGATTTACTGCTTTTTAATTTGTTGATTTTAGCTCAGTACATCCTCCAGATTAACCAAGATTTCTTTGTTCCTCTCCATCTTCACCCTTGAAAACCAACTGGTACAGGTAGATCTCCTACATCTTCTTCCGTAAAGACTGAAGCAAAGAATTCATTCAGTCTGTCCACGATGGCCTTGTACTTCCTGAGTGCCCCTTTTGCTCCTTCATGATCTAACTGTCCCACGGATTCCCTCGTAGGCTTTCTGTTTCTGATGTACCTGAAAAAATTATGAGCTTTTGCCTCTGGTACAAGTTTCTCTTCATGTATGCTTTCCATCTAACTTGCCAGTTCTTATGTTGGTTTTTATTTTCTTCATTTGGGTCCTTTTTCCATTCTTTGAAGGGTGTTCTTTTGGCTGTAAAAGCCTCTTTCACTTCACCTTTTAACCATCCTGGCTGGCTTTTTCTCTTCTTTCCACCTTTGTAAATACATGAAATGCATCTGGTTTGGGCTTCCAAGATGGTATTTTTAAATAATGGCCATTCTTGATGTAATGTCCTAACCTTTGCAGCTGATCTATTAACTTCTTTTTAACCATTTTGCTTATTTTGTCATAGTGAACCTTTCGAAAATTAAAAGCTGGTACAGTAGATTTCCTTTGTGGCTTCACTTCAGGTAGTAGCTCAAACTTGATAATATTATGATCACTATTTCCCAGCAGATCCAACACCGTTACATCTCATACCATGTACTGCATTCCACTAAGGACTAGATTTAAAATAGCTCCCTTTTTTGTCTGTTCTTAGACCAGTTGCTCCAAGAAGCAGCCATTGATTACATCTAAGAATTATACCGCCCTAGCACTCCCTGATTTAGCATTTATCCAGTCAATATTGTGGTAATTGAAATCACCCATTATTATACTGTTGCCAAGTTTGCCAGCTTTCATAATTTCTGTAAACATTTCTTCATCTGTCTGTTCGTTCTGTCCTTCCGGATGGGTCCTACAAGAATACTCCTTCCCTTCACACATGAAATTTCTATCCATAATGATTCCACGTTGCTATCTGTTTCATGTAGAATGTTTATTTTGTTTGGCTCAATTCCCTCTTTAACATATAGCGTGATTCCCTCTATTACTGTAATATAATTTGTACCCTGTTAACACAGTGTCCCATTGATTGTCCTAATTCTACCAAGTCTCTGAGATGCCTATTTTGTCTTTTACAGTGGCGCACTAAAAATTCACATGTGCTGAATGCTAAGATGCCCATTGGGATATAATGGATGTCTTAGCATTTAGCACACACTAATTTTTAGCATGCACTAAAAACACTAGGGGGCCCTTAGTGCTATATACTATTTCTCCCATCTTATTTTTTAGGCTTCTATCATTTGTATACAAGCACTTCAAACTGTTTTTTTCTTTGCATCTACAAGCTGCTTAGAAGTTGATGGGGATGATCATAATCTCCTGCTGCAGCAGTTTAGGGATATTTGCATTTCTAACATGGTTTTGCAGTGGTTTTACTTCATTCTTGCAGGATTGTTAATTTATTTATTTGTTACATTTGTATCCTACCTTTTCCCACTTAGTAGTAGGCTCAAAGTGTCTTACATAGTTCCGGAGAGGTGGTTACAGACTCCGGTGTGAACAAATACAGTATAGGGGTACTATTACAGTGACAAATACAGTAAAGAAGTATCGGTAAATAGGTTGGGGTGATTCAGACAAAATGTTAGGGTGTGATCGTGCGTCGGGGTTGAAAACTGTCTGTTTCCTGATTAAAATGCCGTATTTCATTCGGTATTTATGTCAGATACTGTGGGGTATGCCTTCTTGAACAGGTGAGTTTTTAAGGTTTTTTTTCGGAATTCTAGATGATTATTTGTAGATTTCAGGCGTTTTGCTAGAGAATTCCAGAGCTGTGTGCATATGTAAGAGAAACTTGACATGTATGTTGATTTATACTTCAGGCTTTTACAACTTGGGAAGTGAATTAAGAATTAAGTGAATTAAGAGGGCCTTTTACTAAGCTATGGTAAAAGGGGGCCTGCGCTAGCATCAGTTCATGTTTTTGATGCTCGCTGAGGCCCCCTTTTTACCACAGTGAGTAAAAGGCTGTCTTTTCTTCTGCAAAAGAAATGGCTGTGCAGTAAGTGAACCACTTGCCATGTACCCATTTCGGGGGGGGGGGGGGGGGGGGGAAGGAACACTTACCGCCACCCATTCTGGATTGGTACGCGGCAAGCCTGTTGCTGTAAAAGGGTCCCTTAGTGTCTTTTGTGCCAATGGCCAGTCTGATTCACATCCTTTAACATGTGCTGTCCCGCAGGACTCAATACTTTCCCTAATTCTGTTTAATATTTATTTAGGTCCTTTGACTAAGGCAATTCATTCAGCGGGGTTAAGCACCTGTTTTTATGCTGGCAACTTCCTTATTCTTCACTACGTGCCCATTTCTGCAATAGATCTTTTACTCTTTCAGGATTGCCTAGACAGAGTCTCCAGGTAGCTCCAAGATCATCTGGTTTTGAATTCCTTAAAGATGGTTTGCTCGCTGATGGGTCACGCATCTATTCACTCTGTAAACTCCATATTGTTCGGTAGCCCTATCTCCCCCATAGAGCAATTCAAGTACCTGGGGGTTATCTTCTATTCTAAGCTAAATATTTCTAAACAAATGTCTGCAGTCTTGCAACAAGGTTTTAATCGCTTCGAAGAATTAAATCTGTGAGAGACATACTTTATTTTGCAGCCTTACATACTTTTATTCCATTCCTTTGTTGGCTCCCAATGTGACTATTGTAATGTGGTATATGCTGGCCTTCCCGTTACATCAGTTAAGTGACTACAGATGTTAGAAAACACTGCTGCTTGTCTACTTTGCCATGCAAAATGTTTGGATCATGTTATCTCATTATTTAAAAAAAATTTAATTGACTTCCTATTCACTTATGGATCCAATTTAAAATTCTTAAAGCTTTACACACAGGACGTCCCAACTATTTGGCTGACCTGACTATTCTGTATACACCAGCTTGCTGCCTACGCTTCATTAACGATCATAGGCTTGTCTTGCCTCATCCTAGACAAGCCTATTATGAAATCATATTTCCCTATCATCAAGTCGATCAATCCATAGATTGGTGGGTTGTGTCCATCTACCAGCAGGTGGCGATAGAGAGCAATCTTTTGCCTCCCTATATGTGGTCATGTGCTGCCGGAAATTCCCCAGTATGTTCTCTATCTCAGCAGGTGTGTGGTCACACAGCAGCAGCTCTGGCTAGGTCTCCAAGCCTAATTGCTTAGGTTTTGTTGAGTACCTGGGGTTGAGGGCTCTTCGTGAGCAAGTGCAAACCTGGTGGTGCCAGGTCCCTCCTTTTCTCCCCCCTCCCGCTGGCTTCGTAAAAAAAAAAATGTTTTAAACGTTCAAAAAGGACGTCCATTTGCAGCTGCTCACTGGAACAAGTCGTCGCTGCTCGGCGCAAGCAGGAGGTAATTTTTACCTTTTACTAGCGGGCAGGGGGTTTTCCCTGAACGGTCTCCACGTGACTATGGCCTCGGATGGCAAGGGCGCGAAAAGAAACTCCCCGGAACGCGTTTGCGCGCCTAGCGGGGAAGCGGGGGGGGGGGCTCGAAGGTAGAGTCGCCCTTTTGGGCGTCCTTTTGGAGCCGGGAGAGTTCACCGGTTTTTCCTCCGGCGCGGCGGCCTTTCCCGCCTTAGGCACCCATCCCCCGCTGGCCGCCCTCCCGGTCATGACCGGCCACGCGGCTCGGTTGGCTTCTTCTTGGGCCGCCCTCGAGATGGGAGACGTTAACAGCTTGGTCGCCTTGAATCGGGCGACAGTAAGAAGTCGGCAAAATTAAAACTCCCTTCTTCCCGCGCGGCTCCTTCTCGGAGTTTCGCGCCTGACCCCATTTTGGACACACAACATGCCTCTCCCCCGCTACTGGGAGCGCAGATGGAGGGCGCCTCTAGGGCCGCGGCACAGGCTGCAGAAATGCACAGACTGGGGGGTTTCTCCCCTGAGTTCATTTTGCTGCTGCATCAGGCCTTTCTTATGCAGAACACTGCCCCTGCTCACCTCTCTGATCAGGGTGATGAGGCCTCTATGCTTAAGCGTCCTCGGGTGGATCTTCCACCCCCGGGGGACTCGGTCTCCTCTGATGTGGATGACGGCAGCGTGTCTGAGTTTTCCCAGAGATCCTTAGCGGAATCTATGGAAGAGACTGATCCTCGCTTGGATGGAGCGGACGACCCCTCTGCAGCGCGGCTTTTTCGCTCAGAGGATTTGCCCAACCTGCTTGTACAGGCCATGAGCATTTTGAAGATTGCCTCTCCGGAGGAAGGCTCTCTCTCAGCCTCTACTGGCTCCGCCATTATGCTGGGAATGAAGCGCCCGCCTAGAACCTTCCACGTTCATGAAGCCATGCAGACCTTAATTTCAGCGCAATGGGATGCCCCTGAGGCGAGCCTGAAAGTAGCTAGGGCTATGTCCCGTCTGTACCCCTTACCTGAGGGGGATCGGGAAGCCTTTGCCTGGCTCACGGTAGATTCTTTAATCACTGCCGTGACTAAGAAAACGGCGCTGCCGGTGGAAGGTGGCACTGCCCTGAAGGACGCCCAGGACAGGAGAATGGAGGCAGCCTTAAAGTCATCCTCCGAGGCGGCCGCTCTGAGTTTGCAAGCCTCGGTTTGCGGCTCCTACGTGGCTAGTGCGTGTCTGACTGTTTTGCAGCGGGCTTCCCCCTTGGACCCTTCCTGGAGGGCGGAATGGCCGACCCTGGAGTCGGGTTTGGCCTACTTGGCAGACTTGCTGTATGATGTTTTGAGAGCCTCGGCCAAGGGTATGGCTCAGACAGTCTGTGCGCGGCGGTGGCTCTGGCTTAAGCACTGGTCTGCGGACCATGCCTCTAAATCTCGCCTAGCCAAGCTGCCTTTTTAAGGCAAGCTGCTCTTTGGGGACGAGCTGGACAAGATCGTGACGGAGCTCAGCTGCCCCCGACTCAGTCCCTGGAGTACCTGGGAGTTCGATTCGACACCCAAGTGGGCAGAGTGTGATCCGAGCCCCTTCCTATGCGGAGTGCGGGAGAGCTATAGACAGGGTCATTGCTCTTCTGAGCTCCCTGGGATGGGTCATCAACTGGGAGAAAAGCCAGCTGCACCCGACTCAGTCCCTGGAGTACCTGGGAGTTCGATTCGACACCCAAGTGGGCAGAGCGTTCCTGCCGGACAACCGGAGCATCAAGCTTCGGACCCAGGTGGACCAGTTCCTAGCCTCCTCTTCTCTTCGGGCTTGGGACTATGTGCAGCTGTTGGGCTCCATGACGGCCATGATGGAGGTAGTGCCCTGGGCCAGGGCTCATATGAGACCACTACAGCACTCTCTTCTGCGGCGGTGGACTCCAGTCTCGGAGGATTACGCCGTACGCCTTCCTTTGGATCCAGCGGTGCGAAAGGCGCTGAGCTGGTAGCTGAGGCCAGGCAAGCTGTCCGCAGGAATGCCTCTTATGACCCCGGAGTGGGTTGTCGTCACGACGGACGCCTGCTTGATGAGCTGGGGAGCCCACTGCCTGGGACGGACAGCGCAGGGGCTCTGGTCTCCTGCAGAGATGAAATGGTCCATCAACCTCCTGGAACTCCAAGTCATTCGGTTGGCGCTTCTAGAGTTTCTCCCGGCACTGGTGCTGAGGCCTGTACGGGTCCTGTCGGACAATTCCATGGCTGTGGCCTATGTCAATCGCCAGGGAGGTACCAGGAGCGCCCCTCTAGCCAAGGAGGCCATGAAGCTATGCCTGTGGGCGGAAGCAAATCTGAAACAGCTGTCGGCGGCCCACTGCGGGAATCATGAATGTCAAGGCGGACTTTCTCAGTCGCCATACCTTGGATCCCGGAGAGTGGCAACTGTCTGCTCGGGTGTTCTTGGACATCATGAAACGCTGGGGCCAGCCGAGCCTGGATCTGATGGTGTCCTCGGCCAATTGCCAAGTGCCGCGTTTTTTCAGCAGAGGACGGGACCCTCAATCTCTGGGAGTCGATGCTCTTCTCCAGCAGTGGCTGGCACAGGAGCTTCTCTACGTGTTCCCGCCCTGGCCCATGATGGGCAGGGTGCTGGGCCGGGTGGCAAAGCATCCGGGCCGGGTGATCCTGGTAGGTCCAGATTGGCCCAGACGTCCCTGGTATGCGGACTTAGACTCTCGGTGGGCGGCCCTCTGCGACTGCCAGCGGAGCGGGGCCTCTTACATCAGGGTCCTGTGGTGATGGAGGATCCCTCCCCCTTTGGTCTTACGGCCTGGCTCTTGAGCTGAAGCGGCTGAGGAAGAAGGGCTTCTCAGACAAGGTCATTGCCACTATGCTGAGAGCGAGGAAGCGCTCTACTTCTACCACTTACGCCAGGGTTTGGCGTACCTTGCGTCGTGGTGCGAGGCAGGCTCTGTATCGCCCTTCACTGCTCCAATTTCTTCAGTGTTGGCGTTCCTGCAAGAGGGGCTGGAGAAAGGCCTGTCACTCAGTTCACTGAAAGTCCAGGTGGCGGCTCTAGCTTGCTTCAGGAGTCGCCTGAATGGGGCTTCCCTGGCTTCACAGCCAGATGTGGTACGCTTTCTCAAAGGAGTTAATCACCTGCGCCCCCCTCTGCACTCGATAGTGCCTACGTGGAATCTCAACCTGGTACTACGGACCTTGCAGAAGCCGCCCTTCGAGCCCTTGCGAAGGGCATCGCTGAAGGACCTGATGCTGAAAGCGGTCTTCCTGGTGGCTATCACATCAGCCAGAAGAGTTTCCGAGCTCCAGGCTCTCTCGTGTAGAGAGCCGTTCCTGCGATTCACTGAGGCAGGAGTTTCGATTTGCCCAATGCCCTCCTTCCTGCCCAAGATTGTTTCTCGATTCCATGTGAATCAGCAGCTTCACCTACCCTCCTTTCGTAGGGAGGATTACCCAGAGGAGTACCCTGTGCTCAAATACCTGGATGTTAGATGGGTCATCATCAGATACTTGGAAGTGACCAATGATTTCCAGAAGTCGGATCACCTGTTCGTGCTGTTCGCAGGCCCTCGTAAGGGTCTGCAGGCATCTAAGCCTACAGTGGCCCGTTGGGTCAAGGAGACGATCGCAGCAGCTTATGTGGCGGCAGGGAAGATTCCGCCTATTCAGCTGAAGGCACACTCTACTAGAGCACAAGCAGCCTCGATGGCGGAGTCCTCTGCTGAAAAAACGCGGCAATTGGCCGAGGATGCCATCAGATCCAGGCTCGGCCGGCCCCAGCGTTTCGTGATGTCCTTGGAAGAGATTTGCAGAGCGGCTACTTGGTCGTCAGCTCATACCTTCTCACGCCATTACCGCTTGGATGTGGCTGCTCGGGCCGAGGCCCAGTTTGGGGCTTCAGTTTTGCGTTCAGGGATTTCTATGTCCCGCCCTGGGTGAGTACTGCTTCGGTACATCCCACCAGTCTACGGATTGATCGGCTTGATGATAGGGAAGGTAAAATTATGTATCATACCTGATAATTTTCTTTCCCTTAATCATTGCCGATCAATCCATAGCCCCTCCCAGATATCTGTATTGTTTGTGTTCTGGTTATATTTCAGGTTCAAGTTCAGTCTTCATTTCCTGTTCACAAGGAATTCGTGTTCAAGTTCTTCCAATTGAAGTCTCTTCGAGTTGAGACGATTTTGTGTTACAGTGAGCTGCTGCTTCCTCTCCCCCCGTTTCGGCGGTGGCTGGATTGATAACTAAATTATGCCGGCGCTCCCTCCCGCTTCGTGCGGCTGTAGAGTAGCTTTGTATCCCTCCCGCTTCGGCGGTGTTAGGGTAAGCCAGCTCCTTCCGCGGTTGCGGTAGCAGGATAAGCCAGTTCCCCCCGCGTCGGCGGGTGTGGTTTCCCGCCCACCGCCCCGGCGGTAGTGCGCTGGAATATTTCCCCTCCCCCGCTTCGGCGGTGGTGAGCTGGGCAGTGTGTCCCTTTGTGGGTGTAATTCTCTAAGTGCCGAGTCCTGCGGAGGGAGCTTTGATATCGACATACTGGGGAATTTCTGGCAGCACATGACCAGATTGCTCTCTATCTCCACCTGCTGGTAGATGGACACAACCCACCAGTCTATGGATTGATCGGCTATGATTAAGGGAAAGAAAATTATCAGGTATGATACATAATTTTACCTTCTTGGCTCCCTTTTTATGGAATGGCCTTCTATTGGCTGTCAGGTCTGAAACTCTTCTGAAAAATGTGTTTTTTTTTTAACTCATTTTTTCAACACTTTCTTTTCCTAAGGTACTTCTGTGGATGGATTATTAAGCACTATATGGATGTGTAGTAGCTAAGATTAGAGGTTTTTTATTGCACTGTGTGTAAGTAGTCTTTTCCTGTCCTTTTTATTGAATACTTGGTTTTATTATTGTACATCGCCTTGATTTCTATGTTAAAAAGACGATTCATCAAATCAAAATAAACATAATGTGCATCCTTTACCCTGTTCTCTTCTTAAACACTCCTGGCTTTCTTTCACAATTGTTGAAACCTCTCTATTGTGATTCCCTAAATATCCTATTTCAATAGTATCCTTCAAGGATACCTCACTCTGAACCATGCACTTCTGGGCAATTATCTGCTTTCCCTCCCCATTTTAGTTTAAAAGCTGTTCTATCTTTTTTTTAATGTTAGCACCAGCAGCCTGGTTCCATCCCGGTTAAGGTGGAGTCTGTCCTTTCAGAATAGTCTTCCCCCTTTCCCAGTATATTGCCCAGTTCTTAACAAATCTAAATACCTCATCCTTGCACCATCATCTCAGTCACGCATTGAGACTTCAGAGCTCTGCCTGCCTTTTAGGTCCTGCACATGGAACAGGGAGCATTTCTGAAAATGCTACCTTGGAGGATATGGATTTCAGCTTTCTACCACACCTCTCTACCTAAGAGCCTAAATTTGACTTCCAGAACCTCCCTCCCACATTTTCCTGTGTCATTAACCGACTCCTCCGTAGGACTATCTAAAATCTGGTCTAGCTGACACGTGAGGTCTGCCACCTTTGCACCAGGCAGGCAAGTGACCAGGCGATCCTCATGTCCACAGTTACCTAGCTATCTACATGCTTGATGATCAACTCATCAACTACACAGCTGTCCTAATCCTTCCCTTCTGGGCTGAAGTTCTTTGAGACACATCCTTAGTGCAAGAGGATAGTGCATCCCCTGGTGGCCTTTCCTGGTTACAGGAGTACTTCCTACTTCACAAGGGTGATGCTGTCTGTCACAAAACACTTACGGGCTTATTTTCGAAAGAGAAGGATGCCCATCTTTCAACACAAATCGGAAGATGGACATCCTCACAGGGTCGTCCAAATCGGTATAATCGAAAACCAATTTTGGATGTCCCCAACTGCTTTCCGTCGCAGGGACGGCCAAAGTTCAAGGGTGCGTATCAGATGCGTAGCGAAGGCGGGACTTGGGTGTGCCTAACACATGGACGTCCTCGACCCAAAATGGAAAAAAAAAAAAAAGAGCGTCCCTGACGAGCACTTGGACGACTTTATCTGTTCATGTTTTTCTTATGACCCAGGCACAAAAAGGTGCCCGAAATGACCAGATGACCACCGGAGAAACTCCCCTAGTGGTCACTAACCCCTCCCACCCTCAAAAAATATCTTTCAAAATATTTTTTGCCAGCCTCAGATGTCATACTCAGGTCCATGACAGCAGTATGCAGGTCCCTGGAGCAGTTTTAGTGGGTGCAGTGCATTTCAGACAGGCGGACCCAGGCCCATCCTACCCTACCTTTTAGATTTGTGGAGGAAACAGCAAGCCCTCCAAAACCCACCAGAAACCCACTGTACCCACATCTAGGTGTCACCCGTAAGGGGTATGGGAGTGGTGTACAGTTGGGGGTAGTAGGTTTTGGGGGGGCTCAGCACACAAGGTAAGGGAGCTGTGTACCTGGGAGTAATTTATGAAGTCCACTGCAGTGCCCCCTAGGGTGCCCGGTTAGTGTCCTGGCATGTCAGGGGGACCAGTGCACTACAAATTCTGGCTCCTCCCACGACCAAAGAGCTTGCATTTGGTCGTTTCTGAGATGGGCATCCTTGGTTTCCATTATCACCGAAAATCAGAAACGCCCCTCCATTGGGACGTTTCCCCGCCCCTCCATGGGGACGTTTTGCGAGGACGTCCTCAACAAAACTTGGACGTCCCTTTCGGTTATGCCCCACTTAGCCACCCATCTGACGTTACCCTGCGGCCACTTAAAGGGTCTGTCTCCAGCACAGCTCAGGTCCGCCTGCACCTGCTGCTTGTGCTGTACACTAGCACCCTCCTCCCACCGACTGGGTCACAACTGCCTCTAGGTGAGTCTCCCGCTGTCAAATTATCCCCAGTGATTTCTAGGTTCCTGGAGCCACACTTCCAGTGCTCCCACAGTTCCCAGAAAACACTCACAGACCCAACACACAAACCACCAGGATTCTTTATCGGTCCAAACAGAGAGACAATTCACTAAATAGTGTTTATTGTCTGTTAAAATCGAACAGTGGAACAAAATAGTGCAAATAGCAAACAGGTAACTGAAATGTGGATCAATTATAACATTAACTAAACATTTGTATATGGTCTAAACTGTACCTGGGGAGATCTGGACATATATCTGTTCACAGAGCCTCCCGAGCTAAGACTGGAGGTAAAATCAGTACACTCTAAAGGAAATTGGCTCCTGCTGCAGTCAGAGCCCAGTCAACATTTAAAAGTATACTGCTGCTTGCTTCCTGCTTGTGTTAAAACACTTTACAGCAAAGAAACACCACCTGCTGGCCAAATAGGAGAAATACACTTCAGGAAATAAGGCAGGAAAATGTCCAAGCTTGAAACAGTAGAGCAGAGGAAAAAACCTATCATAGATAGTGTCCAAAAAAAGGTCTTTATTAAAAAGTTCTTCTAAAACATTAAGGGAGACCCAACATGACTCGTGTTTCAGCCTAAATGGCCTGCATCAGGTGTCAAAAGGGATTTAAAATTAAAAGAATAAAAAAAATGACCCATATACATAGATGTATATACATAAAAAATGTATAAAAATAAATATAAGATCCATACCTAGGAAACTTTCATGCAATACGTGTTC
Source organism: Microcaecilia unicolor (assembly GCF_901765095.1). Classification (NCBI taxonomy): domain Eukaryota; kingdom Metazoa; phylum Chordata; class Amphibia; order Gymnophiona; family Siphonopidae; genus Microcaecilia; species Microcaecilia unicolor. Next base: position 627,645,447 of record NC_044031.1, read on the forward strand.
CTAGATTAATTGTCGAACGTCAGAATCTCCTATAAACAATATTAAGATATATAAGATAAAGAAAGAGACAAAAAAAAAAACCAATGTATGTTACAATATTGAAGAATGAGAGAACATGTACAGTGGGGGAAATAAGTATTTGATCCCTTGCTGATTTTGTAAGTTTGCCCACTGACAAAGACATGAGCAGCCCATAATTGAAGGGTAGGTTATTGGTAACAGTGAGAGATAGCACATCACAAATTAAATCCGGAAAATCACATTGTGGAAAGTATATGAATTTATTTGCATTCTGCAGAGGGAAATAAGTATTTGATCCCTCTGGCAAACAAGACCTAATACTTGGTGGCAAAACCCTTGTTGGGCAAGCACAGCGGTCAGACGTCTTCTGTAGTTGATGATGAGGTTTGCACACATGTCAGGAGGAATTTTGGTCCACTCCTCTTTGCAGATCATCTCTAAATCATTAAGAGTTCTGGGCTGTCGCTTGGCAACTCGCAGCTTCAGCTCCCTCCATAAGTTTTCAATGGGATTAAGGTCTGGTGACTGGCAAGGCCACTCCATGACCCTAATGTGCTTCTTCCTGAGCCACTCCTTTGTTGCCTTGGCTGTATGTTTTGGGTCATTGTCGTGCTGGAAGACCCAGCCACGACCCATTTTTAAGGCCCTGGCGGAGGGAAGGAGGTTGTCACTCAGAATTGTACGGTACATGGCCCCATCCATTCTCCCATTGATGCGGTGAAGTAGTCCTGTGCCCTTAGCAGAGAAACACCCCCAAAACATAACATTTCCGCCTCCATGCTTGACAGTGGGGACGGTGTTCTTTGGGTCATAGGCAGCATTTCTCTTCCTCCAAACACGGCGAGTTGAGTTCATGCCAAAGAGCTCAATTTTTGTCTCATCTGACCACAGCACCTTCTCCCAATCACTCTCGGCATCATCCAGGTGTTCACTGGCAAACTTCAGACGGGCCGTCACATGTGCCTTCCGGAGCAGGGGGACCTTGCGGGCACTGCAGGATTGCAATCCGTTATGTCGTAATGTGTTACCAATGGTTTTCGTGGTGACAGTGGTCCCAGCTGCCTTGAGATCATTGACAAGTTCCCCCCTTGTAGTTGTAGGCTGATTTCTAACCTTCCTCATGATCAAGGATACCCCACGAGGTGAGATTTTGCGTGGAGCCCCAGATCTTTGTCGATTGACAGTCATTTTGTACTTCTTCCATTTTCTTACTATGGCACCAACAGTTGTCTCCTTCTCGCCCAGCGTCTTACTGATGGTTTTGTAGCCCATTCCAGCCTTGTGCAGGTGTATGATCTTGTCCCTGACATCCTTAGACAGCTCCTTGCTCTTGGCCATTTTGTAGAGGTTAGAGTCTGACTGATTCACTGAGTCTGTGGACAGGTGTCTTTCATACAGGTGACCATTGCCGACAGCTGTCTGTCATGCAGGTAAAGAGTTGATTTGGAGCATCTACCTGGTCTGTAGGGGCCAGATCTCTTACTGGTTGGTGGGGGATCAAATACTTATTTCCCTCTGCAGAATGCAAATAAATTCATATACTTTCCACAATGTGATTTTCCAGATTTAATTTGTGATGTGCTATCTCTCACTGTTACCAATAACCTACCCTTCAATTATGGGCTGCTCATGTCTTTGTCAGTGGGCAAACTTACAAAATCAGCAAGGGATCAAATACTTATTTCCCCCACTGTATGTATGATAAATGGCATATACAAAATTTATATCATGTCAAAAAAGAAAGAAACAAGACCAATATGTGTTACAATATTAAAAAGCTGGGAACATCAACAACTAACAATGTAGAAAAAATGGAGACATGGTTGCTTTAGCAAATGTGTATAAAACAAATTAACAATAAACACCATAAAAACATTCATATCTGTAATAACATATGATATTAAGACTAGAACCGATATAAAAGGAGCTGAGTACAAAATTATCAAAAACATAATAGTGAAAGGCATAATGTGTATATTCATTAGAAAAAATATGGGCAAACATCTATAAAATGATTTTAAGAAAATCAAAACATGAAGCGTTTTAAAAAAAAGAAAACAGAAGGTTGACAGAGCCAGTCAAAAAGGCCTCTCAAAAAAAAAAAAAAAATCCTATCTAAGAGCAGCATATAAATAAAAATAAAAATCTCAATATAAATGAAAAGGATGTTCATGTCAACCGAATAAAGGAATGTGAAAACGCTGACGTCTCTAAAGTGCCTAAAAACAATAAATATATAATTACCGGTGGGATATAAAAGAACATGTAAATTGCCATCATTAGCAAATGTAAGTTTATGCGGTACAAATCCCGCTTAGTGAACAAGCTAAAATATGGAAAAAGTGTAATCCAGCGCACTATAAAGAAAGAAAGAGACATATACCTGCTATCAATTGCATATATAAAAACATGTAGTGCAAGTCCTGCTTTGTGAACATGTGAAAAAATTTTTTTTTAAGACAATACTCTATGAAGGAATAGAGAGAAAAAGGTGAAAAATAAAAGAGCATCTTAGAACATTGCTTCTGTAAAATTATATAAGGACATGTAAAACATTGCTTCCAGAAAAATATTGCCACTAAAAATATATATATAAATGCAGACAGTGCATATAAAACGAACCTATCACTCAGTGGTTCCTCGAAACAAAGGAAAAAACTGTCAAACACAAAGGCAGTAAGCAACGCTGTATCTGTCAAATAAAAGAAAGAAGTCTGATTCAACCAGCAAAACTAAACGCATCAGGCATCACCAAAAAACCATGCCAAACTGAATGTACAATGTAAAAACGTAAAAGGCAAATTTGCTCAAAATCATGTGGAACATGGAAAAAAGAAATAAAATAATAGAAATTTAAGAGGGGACTGTATTGTCTACAATGTCCCTGTAGGCCTCCTCTTGCGAGCTAGGAGCTCCTTGCATTGGACATTTAACTTAATTTGCTCAACTTCTCAGTACTGTTTGCTTATCATATAGGACATCCGCCAACACAAGCCATGTTTTGCCACTACAGCGTCAGGGCATAAGTCCTATAATGACACCAACCCGCTCTTAGTGTTCTCCATAACTTTCCAGGAGCCATTTTGGAAAGTTATGGAGGAACTAAGGGGTCCAAGCTGGGGTAAAAGGACCCCTGCAGTGGCATTGTCGCGGTGGTTTGCCATGTGCTGAGGCCCCTTTACTGCAGCGGGTAAAAAGAGGTTTGTTGTTTTTTTTTTTTTTTTTAAAATAAGGAAATAGCCATGTGGTAAGTTAAGCACTTGCCGCTTAGCAATTTCCTGGGGGAGCCCTTACCGCCTCCTATTTAGGAGGCGGTAAGGGCTCCTATGATAACCCAGCTGTGGCTCTGCCCAGTTACCACCAGGTAAGCCCCTGGCGCTTAAAAAAAAAAAAAAATTCAAGCACTGGAAATGGCACACACCAGAACTACCTCCGAGCTCCTGCGGGTAGCCTGGTGGTAGGGCTGATTTTCCGCATGCTATTGCTGCAGTAGTCCTACTGTGGCTTTGTAAAAGGGCCCCTAAGAGAGGGTTGGTGTCACTGTAGGACTTACACTCTGATGCAGTAGTGG